>NC_088202.1:138141034-138469734 GCF_037126465.1 Ornithodoros turicata | reverse complement strand
ATCTCGTTCCCTCTCGTTCTCTGACGCAAATGGCGCCGGGACATCACGGATCATTCTCTGACATATTCAGTAGAGCCAAACTTGTCGTTTACTTTCCCTGCCCGTTTATTACGCCATTTTATGTCCCTCCTGCGTAGACTCCGCCTCAATGTGGCTTTCACCCCACAATTCAAATGTATGATCAGATGCAAATGTATGTCACACTAGCCTCTGCTCCACCTGCGGTGTCGTAGCGAACACCCAGCACATTCTTATGGAATGTGCACTCTACGGCCCGCGAAGGCGGATACTGTGTGATGAGCTTGCTCGTATCAGCAGGAGACCGCTGAACTGAAGATCCTGTGCTCCATCGTCGGGTTCTTCACTTGTTTATGGACTTCCTGTCGTCCAGTAGGTTGCTCCAGGCGCTTTAGTTTCTCGGGTTTTCATCCTTCCCTCATCATCTTCGTATAATGTTCCACGCGCAATTGCTAACCTTTATTATGCTGTTCGGATAGAAGCCATTCTGAGAATTTTTCTTGATGGTGGCTTTTCTGCGACGCTACCTTTTGGTGCCTTTTTTGTGTTCGTTTTGAACTCATGGGAGATGCAAGGCTGTGTAAACTTCGTGATCACTAAACGTAGGTACCGTAGCCACCACGTACCGTAGCCACGTAGGTACCGTAGGGTACCACACTGCCGCGGTGAAACAGCCTATCTCATCGTCAGCATCTATTGCTGTTGTTCCCTCCACAAACTATTCTGAAGGTCTGATACTGACGTCCTGTACTTTCTCTGATACTGTCAGCTCCACCGGAAGCAGTCGTCACGGTGATGATGATGATGATGATTGGGGTGTTTTCGTCGCGACTGACGATTCTCTACCCTATGACACGTGAAAATTGGCCATACAATACAACGATGATGAGTCTCAAGGTGAGGACCGAGTTCCTACAGAATATCCAGAAAGGTCAGCAGTGCTTTTAGGGCAGGACGTATCATCTTATACAACCTGCTGTGTCAGCTGGCGTGTTAGATATTTATGATTATCCATGAAACATACAGCTTTAGTCCTTGGTCCGTTTGCAGTGAAATCCCAAAGGGCCTTCGGATCTCAAAGGGGCCTTAAACGGAAGTTCATCGCTCCGGGAGCTGTAGCACTTACCGAGACTATCCCAGATTTAGCCAGTGCCCCGTACATCACTAACCAGTGATATGTGTTAGGAGAGCATAGGGCCACAGGATTTCCCTTCTGAAGCCCAGCTGCTAAGAGACCTCTGCAAGCCTTGTCCACCTTCAAATGAAACAAGATATCGTGGATGAACTCAGATCCTTTAAACCTCGAAAATAAATTTTCGTAGCAGGTTCATATGTCATAAGAGTGATGATGACTTAGATTTTTAGTGACTGAATACGCTAGGATGAAATTCAATTTATTGCCGAAAGAATTCTGCACTTCCTTCAGCATTAGACACTGAACGCTGTCCTGTAGCTCCAAATCACGTGCAGATATTTTACGCGTCGAAAGAAGATCTATATTTCTCGCTTCTGTTCGTAAGTGCACAAACGTCGCCATGCCAGTATTAGACAGCTGTTTCCGCCTTATTGGGCCATCGGGGCCCAATTCTTTGACGATGGCCCAATAAAGCCGAAACAGCTGTCCAGTACTGGCATGGCGCCGTTTGCGCACTTACAAACATATATGCTATACGTGCAGCCAAAGAGCTCCGGCTAATTCTTTCCCTGGCCACGCTTCTGGTTTGATAACGACGGCAACAAGCGGCCGATATCAAAGTCAAGGATAATCAACGCTTCGTCAACTTTCGTGAGCATTCTGTATATCGCGCGAGCCATCTACGTTGCGCATGCTACAGATAACGCCGAAACCTTCACGACGCCCGCGGTCCGTTCTCGATTATTCCTTGTGCGGTATAAAATGATTGTATGCGAAGAGTCAAGTGTGCTTAGCTCAGCAAGTAGCTGAATAAAGCGTTCGCCAGTTGTTCATCGAGTCATCTCTGCTTCACCCGTGACAACAGAACGTCCCAGTGGGTTCGTCCTCTGATGCGCCGAAAAAGCTGCGGTGTCAGCTGCAGGCATTACCCATAATATCCGAGTGTCCTGGTATCCACTGCAACAGCTGGCTAACTGTGACACAATCGTGCACAACCGCAGCAAGGGTATCAGACACAAACACGTTTTGCAGGACTTGCTTCTATAGAATCGTCACAGCTTGTAGTATTGTCAGTAGGATTGCATGGGGATCCACAGCAAGGGATGACATACGTACGATGCAATATAGCCCTTGCAGCTTGCAGAGCATTCAATGAAAACCGATCTTTGCTTATGGTCGTATGCGAGAAACATGTCGCAAATCATGGAGTATCACAAACAGCACAACAACAACAACTAAATCATGACTACGGCCTGGGGTGATTGACCGCTTGAGAGCAGTACCCTACCCCATTACACGAGAAGCATGCGATGTGAAATATGAAAATGAAGTTATGTGCAAGTACAACTCGAACTCCCGTCCTCTGGTTGCGCAACGCTATACGTCGCACAAAAGGAAGAAGCACATGAAAGGAGCGCCAATGGTCCTTGAGATGCAGGGGAGGACACTACAGCGTCTGGAGCAAGCCGGTAGCCAAGAGGAACTCCAAGAACATCAGAAGTCCTCGACGGTGTTGGACATGGCTCTGACATGGGCCAAGAATTGCAGCCAGGTTGAACGTCTGTCGGCTAGCACCACTCAGCTGAGCACAGAGTTGCCGCCTCTCCGTTTCGTAGAGCTTACATTCTATTAGGACGTGCTCAATGTTCGCTACAACGCCACATTTGGAGCATAGGCAGCTGTCACAGTATCAGATTCGGCACTTGAATTGGGGAGTGAAGGCAACGTTGAGACGAAGCCTGTGCAGGAGGGACGTAAAATAGCGTGGTAAACGGTCAGGAACTGAGAAGGACATAGTGGGATCCACCGAATTCATGAGAGACCTGTCAGTGATGTCCCTACTGCACTGCTGGCGAGCTAGTGGCTGAATGAGATCATTCAGAAGTGATCTCCTCTCTCCTCTTGATAACACCGTTGGTACAACAGTCCGAGACTGTTGGGCAGCCGTTGCCGCTCTGTCGGCTTCTTCGTTTCCGCTCAAACCACAGTGACCCGGGACCCACTGCAGGGATATATGATGACCGTGATCGCTTAGACGCTGAAACTGATGGAGGATATCAGTGACAACTGGGGCGAGCGATCCACGTATTCCCATGTTGGCTATACATTGAAGAGCAGCCTTTGAATCTGAGTAGATGGCCCGAGCCCGCGGATCGTCACAGGGCGTCTTACGTAGAAACAACAGGATAGCATATAACTCAGCCGACGTTGATGATGTGCGGTGTGAGAGACGGTATCCACGTGACACACCGTCAGTTGGAATAACAAATGCAGACGATGAACATTCATGACTGGAGGATCCGTCAGTGAAAACTGCAGTGTCGTCAGAATAGCGATTGTGCATCATATCCGCTGCAAGCTGTACGCAAACAGCACAAAATCTCTATTCTGCCATCGAAAAAGCAGCGAGCAGCATTAGCAACGTGGTGCTAATTAGCCTCCCAGACTTCGCTGTTTGTTGAAGGGCACAGAGGAAAGTAAAGCGGTGAGTACATAGGAAAAACGTGAGACTTTTCTCGCTTTTATATTATGGACGTGAAGGTGACAGACCCGTTCAATATTAGAAAGAATGTGACGTGTACTTACGTCGTTCTTGTATTCTCCGTACGTTATGTGTTTGCATTCCTTGGAGAATATCCAGCCAACATCTCCTCCCCACTGCGCAGCCGCCCTGTTGATCATATCTCCGAAGGTGTTGCCCATCAAAGTGCACGTGTGTGGCTCAAAGTAGTAGCTTGAAGTCAGTTTATGCGCCGTTGGCGACAGTTGCCTGCAAAAGCGATACCCTCCCTGTCAAAAGACGTATTGCACCCATGGTGGCAAAAGAAATGTACACAACAAGAAAGCTCCCTGCCTGCTGGTGCAACGATAGCGATAGCAATCGTATGAACTTCTGAGAAAATGCGGGGATAATTTTAGATTGCGCGTAGTGGTTTGCAGACATCGGCCAAATGTAGGAGCACAACTGCAATGAGTTGTGACGTAATGCTTGAGAGCGTAACCCACTGTAGGGTTTGGCATACACTTTTTTTTATTGCACCGTGAGTATAGGTTGGGATAAAAGATTACAGAACACGCAAGCGGTGTAGTTTTTCTTCGCTGAGACACCCTAGCGGCTGCCGAAAGCGGGTGAGTTCACTGTCTCAGAGGGGTGGAAGGGTGCACTGTTAGCGACACATTGGCTGTCTCGGTGTTGGGTTGGGTGTGTCTGGAAAGTGGAACCTACCGCTGTGTGTCGCTAACAGCGCACCCTTCCAACCCTACGAAACGGGGAACTCACCCGCTTCCGTCAGCCGCCATAGGGTGTCGCACCGAAGAAAAAGTACGCCGCTCATGCGTTTCGTGAACTTCGGTCACAACCTGTACCATAGCACACATAGCCGTCTCGCAACGTATTTGCCGGATGTGAAGGAACCGCGAGACTGCAGTTTGTCCCTCAATGGGTTTGAAGGTCACACAACACAACAACCGTCCACCTTCCACCTGCATATCCTCTTAAGGGGCCGTATACCATCTCCCTGCGCGGGACCCGGGGGCGCCATGCGACTACTCAAGCTTTTTTACAGCAATAGCTGTTAAGAGCTCAATTTCGTGAAGATCGTGTCCCGTATTGTATTCTTAGCTCATTGGGGCCTTTAGCAGCTGATGATCTCTGGAAGGAAGGCTGGCCACGTATGTGACAAGTTCGAAAGGACGACTAGTTTCAAAGCAGGAAGGATAGAGGAAGAAGGAAGGAAGAAGGAAGGAAAGAAAGAATATATTCTTCTCGAATGTGCGCGGTTTCACACTGCCCGTTTGCAACTTCGGAGATCTCTAAACCGTCCTGATAGTCGATCCTTTGACTTCGTGAAAGTGCTGGCCGAATGGCCTGCGATTCATCGTCAGGGTGCACGACGCTCACACGCTTTTTTCTCTTTTTCTTTTTTCTCTACTAGATCTCAAATAGCATGTCACGGGCTCACATCTCCATATTTTTCCTCCTACCACCATCATCATCATCATCATCCTCGTCGACGTCGAATGTTCGCAGCGGCTCATGCTGTCTGAGGTTTTCTTTGGGTTTTCCGAAGATTTTTTCAGACGAATGTCGGCACAGTTCCCCCTGAAGTCGGCCCAGGACGCATACTAACCTCCCTGTCCCCCACTCCTTCAAGCTATCCTCTCTCCGTCTGTCCTCGTCTGTACACGCCGCTCATAGCAACAGTTGCTTCGCGGCGCTAACACGAAATTTAAAAAATCAACCTTAGTGGTAAGATACTTCAAGCGAAGACACTTTCCTCCTCAGCATATTTCTACGGTGACTCCAAATGATAAGCGGGGTTTCCTGGAATCCGCTCTTTACAACTAGGACCTTCGAATACTGGAAATATGCCAAGCTAATTTACCTATCTGGAGTGTTTTGCTAACACATCATCAATATGCAACTCAAGCTCTTCGTTGTCACTCTGCGTGATAACAACACAGTTTTGCGACATTTTATAGCCGTAGTCGTTGACAAGTGTTGACAGACCCTGACAGAGGAAACATTTCCTTCTGTGGCAAAAAGAAAAAGAAGAAACGGGGGCTGTACGTGGGGTACTCTAGGTGAGATAGGTGAGATGAAAGGCTTTCCGGGTTTAGCGCCCGAGTTATACATGATAAACAGCTCAACCAAGGGCCAGTGCATGGCATCCACCGCGGTACGCATGGAAGTTAACCTAGTGGACACATTCCTAAGATGATGTCGTACAGCCCCTCCCACGTGGTCGAGTGTGCCTCTCTCTTTAAATATATCCCTTTGACTGCTCTACATACTGAGCAATGTGGCTGATAGTTGCTACAGCGGGGGCCGCAAACACAAATCGAGTCGCGGGCTGCATTGACCTCAGGCCATGCACGTCATGAAGGGCGGTACAGAAAAGAAATGACCGCAATTACTGTAAAATACCCAGTGTTGCGTACAATTGATCACTGAATGAAATCTCGTTCTTTTGCCGTTTTATGGTCTGCATGATCGAGTTTTTGGACAGTCTTTGGCACACTGTCCCATGTGCCGCGACAACATCGACAGGCTTTCCTTCTCACGCACTACGTTCTTAATTTGGGGGACAAAGAAACCAGAGTTGGATTATCCGTCGATTCTTCCCGGCCGGACAGGAGTAGGCGGAATACAGGAAATGTGACCCACTTCCCAAGGGTCACACTACTGCATAGGTGGGGAGTAACGCGTTACAAAGTAGTGCGTTACCAGTAACGCGTTACATTCGAGTAGTGAAATATGGTAACGCGTTACATTTGGGAGAAAAGTAACGAGTAACGTAACGTCACTACATTTTTGCTAACTAACGCGTAACAGCGTTATCCATTACTGCGTGTTCGGGAACATTGGTTCATCGTCTAAACTTGAAAGCTTGAGCGAGGATATAGTGCCTGCAGAATACGGGAAAATCCCCGATTTTTTTCTATTCATCTTCAACAATGAGAAGAAGGTCACATCGGCACCCACGAAGAACGCAAAAGAAAGGCTATTGACCTACACTGCTTGAGATGTCACCTTTTTTTATCAACTCTGTTTTGTTTTGTTCACCTATGTTTACCACACTCCCTCTGGTATTTTTCGGACGAATGGGGCAAAAGCGACAGAAAAATAGCCACTGCCCTCTGAACAAGTAACAAAGTACCAAGGAATTGGCTATTTCGATTTGTACTATGGGAGATAAAAGGTCACCATCTCTATCAACCTTCACAAGGAGCACCACTGTTCATTAGGCGTCCTCTCAGACAAACGGGCGAAGCTCTATTTTGAACATCAACTACTTCTGCGTTGCAATAAATCGGACATGTAAGTTGTGTTCATGCGTGACTTTTGGTTGTGCGCAACATTTCTTGTATTGGTTTGCGGAATGCACTTATGTAACTCAACCAAAATGGTACATATTATAACGACAACTGGTGAAGTAATGCAAAAGTAACGGCATTACTTATTAGAAGTAACGGCGTTAGTAACGTGTTAACTACTATCGCAACAGTAACGAATAACGTAACGCGTTACTTTTTGAAAATGTAGTGAGTAACGGTAGTGCACTACAAAATAAAAGTAACTTCCCCACCTATGCACTACTGGTCCTCACACAACGGCTTTGTAGACGATGATTAAAAATGACATCAGCTTCTGCAGCGTTGGTTTGAAAGAGTGATGCCTCAGTGGCTCGCTTCCTGCCTGTCATTTGCAGGAAGCATCATGTAATAAACATCTGTTTCTGTGACTGGAATCGACCCCTCGACTGTCTACTTCCATCACGCTACCACACGGATCCCATCAGATCACGTCCCAGGGTCACCCTCTCTCTCTATCTGCTCTCGTTGGCAGGCACTGCTTGCGAATGCTTGTCTGAAATCTCCAGCTGGTGACCCAGCTGTCCCCTATCGGCGGTGTCGCGCACGAAGGAGCTGCACCATTAGCGCCTACGAGGGTTCTTTCCTCCATGCAAGCGTTCTTCCCTTCCATGCTAGTTGACGATGCCCAAGTATCACAGATGATCTCTCCCGATTGGTAGCGTTGTGTGAAACATGGCCTCCCATTAGAGGCGATAATGGTACAGCTCCTTCGCGCGCCATGGGTTAGAGGTTTCAGACAAGTATGTCGCAAGCAGTACATTGCTCATAGCTGTAGTAACCCCCTAAGGAGTAGAACCACTCAAGACACAGTTGCTCGCACAGTTGCTCTACTCTCTACTGCGCTCTATAGACTTGTTTCTGCGGGCCAGGTGGCGCGAGCGAGCCGCAACATCAGCACCTCAAGGATATGCAACACGCGGGAATTTAGCAGACGACACGACACTCGAGTTATACGCGCTTGGCAAGATGCACCGCTTCCTTCTATGGATTTCCTACAGCTTTTGTAAATTTCCTTGCCGGCCTGCCGCTTGAAACACCATGCAAAACCTGCTGATGAAACTCCCTACTGTTTGGATCCGTGGCCGCTTGGGCCCGAAATGGCGCTCTGCAAACTTCGCTGCAGTAGCTCTATTGTGCACAGTTGTACAGTAGAGCCACAGTTGCTTCACGTCACTAACGAACAATGAAACTTGAAACCAAGCCAACATGAGGATGCACGTAACGACTTCGGAGGTTCCGAGCGTTTATGTGGCCCTTTTGGTCCAGTAATTTGCCTTTCCTTGTTACCACTTGATGTAATATATGTTAATATGACTTCCGCTTGTGATTTTCGTGTAGTGCAAGGTATTGTGCCGGTGTGGGTTCAGTGTAGGGGGGGGATGTGCCTGAAGCAACCAGTATAACATGCACACTCAAGACAGTGCAAGCTTTTCCGCGATATTTATGGCCAGAGTTGCTCTTGCGCCAGAAAAAGCCGAATCATCATCATCATCATCATCATCATTTTCCTCGCCAAAACGACAAATAGGACTCCAGAGTCATTTGGGAAAGCGTAACAGCGTTCTGTCCGCTCTTTGTTTGCTACTTTATAATCGTTTTTCCACCTTTCCCGAGCGTGGCATTTTGACGAATGATCCACAACCTGTGTTGAACAGCTGGAACAATAAGGCCCGTTCGTACGAACGTTCGGGAAATTCCTCATTGGTTTCCTCGGTAGTTTCGGTAGTGCTACTACGGCGCACACTACAGCATACTCAACGCTGCTGGTTCGTGGAGCGCTGGCAAGGCTACTCAGGACGGTACTGAGGAATTTTCGTCACCGTTCGCGCAAACAGGCTCAAAGCGCGACGGTAGAGCTTGTGCGACATCTTACGAACTGCTCTTTTGGGAACTCTGATGCATAACACGCGCCGTTTGATGACTCTCACTGCCTCTTGAGTACACTCGTTACCATAGATTGAGAAGTTTCCCGTCAAAAAGAACTCGTTGTCAGTTAAGTTACCGTCTGCAAAACGTAACTATGTTAATAACGAAGTTCTTCAGCCTGAAATGTAGCTCGCAGTTACTGAGTTACTTAAAAAAAGAACGAGTTACTTCCAAGTTACTTCGATTTGTTTCGGTTCCGGTCTGTCTACCAATGTCATGATGACGATTCTCTGGTAGAGGTCTATTCGAACGCTAGCATGTTACTCCCTGTGGGCGCACAATGGGTCAGCTTCATTTCAATCGCAGCGGTTCTTGCTTCCTGAACAGAATACTGTCATTGATTGAATATCACGTTTTATGGCAAAATGACATGAAGGAACCGGAGAGAAAGAAATAAAATGTGTGGACGTGAGTGAAAAGTGAGTTAAAAGTAACTTTTAACTTACTTTGGCAAAGTTGCCTGAAAAAGGAACGAGTTACTCTGAAAGTTACCACGGCGCAAAGGTATTGAGTTAAGTTACAAGTTACCAAAATAAGGAACTTAGTTACGGTAACGAGTTACCTCGAACTCTGCTTGTTACCATGCAAATGTGCTCCTTTAACGTCTTTGTGTTTCCAAGAACAACAACGTCTAATGGATGCGTCGGCTTTGTCCATTTGGTCATGTTTATTGAAAAAGCTGCCACGCAGAATCAAAGCTTATCAAACACGCATCAACACATCGTCATATCATTTAATGACATACGAGAGTGCTACGTCTGCGAGTGCGCAGAGGGTCCAAACCAAGAACTTACACCATGTCCCGCGTGATCAAGGTTACATAAAAAGAACGAGAACAAGACGCTTTGCAATGGCACGTGCAAAGTCCTACCTGGAACACCATTGCCGAAGATGAAGTGCCCTCCCTAAGGCAACTTTTCGAAGCAACGTGGTCGCGAAAGCGTGCATCCTGTAGTGCGCTTCGCAAGCCCGCACCAGTGCTTTCTGCCAAAATTTGAGCAGGTACAAGCCTCGGTATCGAGAACTGACCACGGACCGTCTTCAGCTATCTATGTATACTGTAGCCCATCTTGAGAGAGAGGGAGCATTTCTTTCTCGCTGACCGGTGCAGACTCCCAAGTTATCTAATATCTCCATTGAGAATGCAAGCACTGCATAACGCATCTTGGCGATAAGATCTTGTGAAGGCGTCGGCGCACGAAAGCCCGTTGTTGGAAAGGCATGTGACAATGCTAACAAATTGCTCCGCATGCGGACGCACTTGAGTTTGTACTCGTGACTGTGACTATCAATTGACTAACGCTTCGGATGGTCCCTTAGACGATCCAGTGCACCTGATGGACTAAAACTACGCGTTTGAAAAACATTCTCCCGGTTTCGTAAGCCTTGCTCGGAAGCTTTTACCGTGCTTGACGAAGATTTTGACTGGAGTATGGCCATTGCACACTTGCACTAACCTGCACAGTGACCGTGTCATAACCTGTCTACGACGCCTGCATACTCGATACGTCAAATTTTTTCGTGTTCTGATGTTACGTCAAGCCAGTGCATTCGACCAATATAGCATATGAATAAAAATGGCATCCGCGAAAATTTCCCTTTCACTTCTGCGCAGATAAACGGAATTACAATTGATATGAAGGAAATTTTCTTGTCTCCGTGGGCCCCCAGAGGAGACAACATATTTCATCATCATCATCTCTCGCACCAGGATCACCCCTCACGAGCTCTCCCAGTAGAGCTGTGTTACATAGCAGTGTCGTTTTCTTTTTTGTCTTGCACCTTCTATGCACTTAACAGTACGAAAACAGTACAACGCAGACGAGGACAGAGTTCCAGTTATGTTCTACCAACTATCCCATCTGGACCACACCATTGTCAAGTATCTTTCAATGCACTGCCCTGACGCAACAACATATTTCTTAATAGGCCCGATAGTGTAAGTTCTAACTGGCTGTATATGTCCTATGGCACCCAGTCAGCAGCTAACTATCGCAGCACGTGGACCTGTGTTGCATCACCCGCCCGCCGGGACTCTTGCACCGGGAGTCAACCGATGATATGTGGACAGCGGAAGTGGGAGTATATACTGTTCGAGAGATTTTGGGGAAGGAAGTTTTACACACGAGGCTCATTACGAGTTCCTTCCTCAGAGTTGCCGATAATGACAGGTTCTACTGGAGGTCACATGCGATAATAGATATCGGCGCCGCATGCTATGTCCACTTTCTGTTGCGTGGCCAAGCAAAAACTGCGCGAAAAACTGGACGTAGCGAAGAGTCACAACGAGCGCTGTCTAACAACTGAGGGTTTTATTCATCGTGGCTCCTCTCTCTGTCCAGTTTTTGGCGCTGTCTTCTTTTACTTTTTTTTTCATGATGTACCAACTTGCCCAGGTCACTGCCTTAACTGGTACAGTACTGGTACTGGTACTCAACGCAGGGAAACATCCCACATCATCATCATCCATTCATCTATGTTGTTGTTGTTGTTGGTGGTACAGTAAACTTAAAAATCCAGCTACGAATTCACAATATAGGCTCAATACAAAATACATATTTTATTCTGTGTGTTTATAAGACCCAAACGTCGCCACACCAGCACTGGACAGCTGTGGACAAGGCGGAGCGCTCTGCGGCCTCTCCGGTGCTGCGGTTCTGTGCCTTTCATTAATTATTCTACTGGTTTACGAGGCGGGCGTCAGAAAGTGACAAACACAGATATTGGAACGGAAACACTGCATTCATCCAGCTTATTCATAGATATTCAGATATACAAATATGATGTCACTACTTTTTCTCGAAATCGCTGCCCAGGCTTCCCGGAAAAGTATAATTACAAAGTTAATAAACATATCACAGGGTTTCCTCGCAACAGGTTGTGAGGCCAGTATCGTGAAGCTTGGCTTTCAAACGGTCTTTATATATCTGCAGGGTTCTTTGGCATGTCAATGTGGATTTCCTTACGTACACAACGCTTCCGCCGGGAAAGCAGTTTCGGTGCTCTGCCCCTCGAAGGACCTGAAAATAATCGATCCAATGTGAATTCCGGTTTCCGCACGTATACTGTAAACTTTTTCACACCTATGTGTGCTATGAACATTCAACCCGGTTGCGTAACATTGCATCTCCAGGATGATATTTTACAAAATTTGGAAAGCATTACTAAAGATCAAGTGTCAGTGCAAATCTTGCTTTCATTATGTCTTGGATATCGTAGGTACGAGATAATGCATATATGCATCGCTATCGATAATCAAGTGTCTACAATACTGTTGAACAATGTTGAGATGTTGCAAGACTGAATTTTTGGAGGACAGACAACACTCGAGTAAAGAAAATTTGTGCGAAACCGTGCTCCATTATGATGTTACCAAAATTACACCTAAAAAGGCGTGCGCCATGCACGTTGTTACACCTTTAAAGGTGTGAAAAGATTTAGAGTGATACTAACCACCTTCGCAGAGCTACGAGTATTCGTATTCGTACCTGTGCGATTTGCTTGGCGTATATCCGTGTATCCGGAACACACATCTGTCACATCTGTTCAGTACAAAATCGCATAACAGTTCACACACCCACCCAGGCACATTCATCATAACTCACAATATTTCTACCGTTGCTTACTTTGAAAAATACAAGTTGACACAAAGCGCACACTAACGCACCAGCTTCCATTGCTGCCACTCCAACGGTTATCAACGGTTGAAAGCTCGCGCCCCAAGTTTCGGATTGGTTGCTGGCGGTTGAAGGAATGTGACCACGTGAAACACGCATTCTAAATCGAAGAGAACGAGTTTACTCAAAGAAACGTAGGCTCGTGCTTTGCTCAGTTGGTGTAGAAGAAGTACACCTATTAAGTCGGGTTTTGTTTTCGTAATGAAGAAGTCTTACGAAGTGATGGCGCCTCAATCGCAGTGGCCATCCTGTGCCATGGCCACCCTCTCTGGTCCCGTTCCTCGGCCTGCCCAGTGGGCCGTCACCACAGCCCTGCTCCGCGTCCTGAAAGACTTTCGCCTTGCGTCCGTCCTCTGACTGGGTTTTCATGCCGTGCCCGTATTACACTGACTAACTTTTTTTTTCATTATTTTTTCCTTTTCCGTCTTTCTTTTTGTTTATTTTGGGTTTCTTTCTTTTTTGGAATAGCAAGCCGGCATTAGCCTGGCCGACATTTCCATTCTTTTTCATTCTATTAAGCATATCACCCCCCCCCCCCCCCCCTTCGCCAGGCTGCCTCCTCCTTCCAAAGAATGAGGGTTTCGCGGGATATGCGTTGAACATGTCCGTTAATGCAAGAATTGTCGACCCATAATCCCCGAAACCCCCATTCTTTGGAAAAAGGACGCAACCTGGCGAAGGCTCTTATGGGGTCCATGGAGATAGCCACACGGGGGAATGACATCTCTACCCGAGAAACGTCATCATGACGTTGGTAGACAGACCAAAACCGAAACAAATCGGAAGGGCAGGGCGGGGTTCCACGAACGCCCACTTTTTCGCAGCTTCCTACTAAAAGACAAGTAGGACCCGGGGTCGCGTTCCTTTCAGGGATCATCGAAACCCTCACGATCGCTTCTTTTGGGGCGCTACCTTGATCGTCCCTCTTCCAACAAATAGCTGGCGCTGTCGAACACTATGACGTCATTTGTTTACAAACAAGGAGAAATCTATTGTGTCAATAATCCCTCATTTATTCCTTTGGCTCCTCTCCGCAGGTCTTTGAGCATATAAGGGTTGGGGCCATTAAACTTGTTGCTGCGTAACGAGAATCTCTCTGTGCTGCTTGCCCCCGGTTTATTTCGCAGTCACACATCATTGTCAAGTATATATTTCAATGCACTTCTCCGACGCAACAAGTTTTGTCCCTTCAGATGACGCACCCTGGAAGTCGCTGCGAAGGCGTGTTAGCTTAGCTCAATTGGTAGAGTCCTGGACCGGTAATCCAGAAGATGTGGGTTCGAGTCCTACAGCTGACTAACCTTTTCAGTGACTTCCATCTTTCATCAGCAACAATATATTTCTTCTTAATAGTCCCGATGATGTAAATTCTAATAGCTGTCGATCTCCTATGGCACCCGGCCAACAGCTAGCTATTGCAGTACGTGGACCTGTGCTGCATCACTCGTCCGCCGGAACTCTTGAGCCGGGAGTCAACGGATGATATGCGGACAGTGGAAGTGGCAGTGTATCCTGTTCGAGAGTGTTTCGAGAGGAAGTGGTACACACGGGGCTCATTACGAGGTTCCTTCCTCAGAATTCACGATAATGACAGGTTCTACTGGAGGTCACATGCGAGAATAGACATCGGTGCTGCGTGCAATGCCAACTTTCTGTTGCGTGGCCATGCATAAAGTGCACGAAAAACTGTACATTGAGAAGAGTCGCAACGAGCGCTTACTAACAACCAGAGTTGTACACGTTACTCGGAAAAAGTAATTGATTACAATTACTGTTACTACTACGCGAAAAGTAATTCTTTACCGTTACAAATTACTTCATCAAAAATGTAATACGTTACCGATTAAAAATGCAACGCGTTACTCTTTCCGTTACTTTTAAATTGTGGGCCATAGCAAAAGCCAACAAGCCTGCAGTGAATGCAACTATGCAGCTCTTGTTGCAAATTCTAAAATGAGACACCAACATATATGGTAAGTGAAATTCACAAATACATTTGAAAGCAACATACAAAACGATACACACATACGCGCGTTTATTACAGATTTGTTTGCTGAAAAGGGTTGCCATTGCTGAAAGAAGGTTAAAAAAGTAATCGATTACTCAGTAATTGATTACCGAAAATTGTAATTATATTGCTTAGAAAATTACTTGCTCACAAAATTAATTGATTACGTTAAAAATTACTGAAAAAAGTAATTGATTACTAGTAACTCAATTACTAGTAACGCGTTACGTACAACTCTGCTAACAACTGAGGGTTTTATTAATTGTGTCCCCTCTCTGCGTCCAGTTTTTGGCACAGTCTTTTTCTTCTTCTTCCCTTTCTTTCTTTGTTTTTTATCTAGATGTATCAACTTGCCATATCACCTACAAATCCGCGATAGGGGCTCAATACAAAATAAGTACATATACTTGCTTGATGTCTAGAAGACTCCTTTACACGCCTATTTTATATCTTGAATATAAATATATATATATATTTTTATATCTTTATATTTTATATCTTATCTATGAGACGATTGAACTCGATGACTTACCCGCGAAATGTGAACGCTGTCAAGGAATGTATTTCTACTAAATCTTAATGGAACTTGCGAACCTGAGTGAGCTGGGTTTGCGACCTCCTTTCGTCGGACTGACAGCGATTACGCTAAAAAAATCTTCGAGCGCTATGCTCTTGGTGCCGCGGAAAGCATGATCGGCTATTTTTTTCCCGATGGGATAGCTCCTCAATATCTCTGTCAATTATCATTTATTTGAGTAAAGTGGGCACGCTCTTCACACTGGTAGTGTAAAAAGAGCGACCTTTATTGAGTTCGGTTATCAACAAAATACATAATAGAACTTACGTTACATGACATTCGCATCAGGAGGTGGCAAACACCTGAACATATGCCGTTGACCGCATGATTCAAGGTGGCGTAATTTTATTATAATTCAGTGACACATTTTCTGGGACGCCTCGTATAGAGAATATAGACA
The DNA here is from genome assembly GCF_037126465.1 of Ornithodoros turicata. Classification (NCBI taxonomy): domain Eukaryota; kingdom Metazoa; phylum Arthropoda; class Arachnida; order Ixodida; family Argasidae; genus Ornithodoros; species Ornithodoros turicata. Next base: position 138,454,116 of record NC_088202.1, on the reverse strand, counting down.
CATGCAGGGTGTTTCACCTAATGTGATAAAAAATTCTAACTGGCTACGTACGCACCTGAAACTTTGCGCGACTGAGACGCCTGTTGCGATGAAACTCCCCACTCTCCAAGAACGAAAATAAAGTTGTTGTTGTTTGAGACTTTCGGCAATTACCTTCTGGAAACGTTTGCCACCATTGAGGAAGGCTTTAGACAATTTTTAATTGCGGAAATTTATTATTTCAATTAAACTTTGAAAATTGTCAAGCGAGCCTCACTTTATTTTTTCACAGAAATATGAAGTCCTCCTCGGATAACTACAGACCCAACCAAAAGTATGCACAGTATCGCACCGGAAATAGTCCTAAAAAATCCGTAAAACTGAGGCTTGTCTTGTCTAAAAATGTCTTGTTCGTATTAGTTGTTTTGCTGTTGAGTTTTGTTTTTAGTTGATTCCCTGTTTTTGAATCTTCTTTTTAGTAGTTTCGCTGCTCTTGAGTTTTCATGCTGCTGCACGTGAAATTGTTTATGTAAATTATAGTTGCAAACAAACTACTAGCAGACTGCGACGGATCTGCACGTCTTCGGTATTTATACCATTGTTCATTATCGAAATAAAGAGCCAATTCCAATTCCAATATATCACTAACCTTACGTTGCAATTACCATATACTCACAGGCGAATTATATACGTTACGTCGAATTGCGAAACAAAAAAAGCAGAAGAAACACTGTCAAGGAGCCCGTGATTGGGGGGGGGGGGGGGGGGGGTCTATTTATTTTCACAGGAAAGGTGCGCCAGAAAAGGACTGCTTGCGGCGATGAGGGAATCCCAAACGCAACATGAAAATGGTTAGGAGCCACTGAGGTTTATTTGAACAAGAACTTTCGTGCAAGAGGCTGCACTTCTTCAGGTTACACAACTGACTGAGTCGTTAACTAACTTGAGAGTTAGTTGTGTAAGCTGAAGAAGCGCAGCCTCTTGCACGAAAGTTCTCGTTCAAATAAACCTCAGTTGCTGGTAGAAATATACAGGCACTAGAAAAATGAACCTCAGTTGCGAATTCGAGTTATAGATAGATTCATTTAACGCCCTTTGAATAGTTGAAGTTGGGCGGCCTTTACCGCTGTCCTCGGCCGAGAACGTTCCCGGGATCCTAAGCTTAATATAGACCAGCACGCTATACAATATCATTTACTCTCAGTCCTGGTGAGGACTGTACAGCTCGCAATATGGTACACCTTGTATCTGCGACAATCTCCCCCGTTTCTACATTTTCACATTCACGCAGAGGAGTAGCGACGTTCTTGCAGAGGCCACCACGGGTGCAGACTCTCTCAAGCAAGTCCGGGTGGAGTCTCTAAACCGCGATAACCGCTCTGATTGGCTGTCTCTCTGAAACCAATTGCGGCGTAGCCCACAGCGGTTATCATTTCCTGCATCATGTACCGTTGCTGCTATAAAAGACGCGATGACGAAGGCAAATCCGTTAGCAGCGCGTCTCAACTGCCTCAACATGTCTCCACTCTTCGCCGTCTTCCTGCTGGGATGTGCCAGCATGGCATTGTGTCAAATCCCAGGCGGTTTCAACGTGCAGGACCCGCAGTCCAACAGCCTGTACTTGGAACTGGCTCATTTAGCTGTGTCTTCTCAGGTGGAAGGCAAACAGTATTACGACACCGTTGTTGAGCTCCTCGAAGTTCAAACTCAGGTAATGCAAACATTCGTTTTCCTGGTTGAACCTTCATGAGATTTTACTTTCGTAAATCTCGTAGCAGTGTAGGGTTGTTGGCGAACTCTCACACGGGTGCTTCACTATTTAATATGGATTGCTACGTATAGACTTCGCCGCTTTTACGACTGTGTTCTAAGACTCTCTTTTCAAGAAACGCTCAGACATCAGTGTGAGCGCCATCACTAATGTTTATGCACATTACCAGCGCGTCTGACTTTTTAGCATTGTTTCGTTGCAGGTTGTCGCTGGATTCAACTATAGACTGAAGGTGCTGACGGCGCCATCCAACTGCCAAATTGGAGTGCACCAGTACAGCAAAGAGCGTTGTACTCCGCAAAGCAGCGCGGTAAGTTGGTTACAGACGGATCAAGGATCAATGCATGTGAGGGTGCTGACGGAGGGTGCCATTTTCTACCCTTATATTCCTGTTCTTTCTTTCTTTTTTTATGTAAGACCTGATGCTAGCGTAGAGTTCACCTATGTTCCTCTTCCCATCAATACCGCTGTGAGGGTATAGTTAGTTGCAGTTAGGATCACCAGAACCAAGACATGCCTACAATCTCTTCATGATGTTGATGATAGTCGAATCTAGAGTGTACTTTTGGGACTATAGGAGCTTAGTACAGTCGAGCAGTGTGTCATTTAGAACCGGATTTGCCCCTCTGAACGAATACACCGAAGAGGAGTATATATGGTATATGGAGAGAGGTGGACTGAACACTTATCTCAACGAGTCATTACAACTTTATACAACATTACAACTCCACAATCGTTGAACATTATATGCGGCCTTTATAATTATTCCTACTCATTATTTAAAGGTACTATAAAGCAGTAAGGGTGTAACCTCTAAAAGTTATACATTTGTTAGCCTGGGCCCTCAGTATTCTTACGTTCCAATTTTCGTCCCAACTGCAGTCGTAGTTTCTTCGAAAATTAAAATTAAAAATTATCTGCAACAAAGCTGGGTGGAAGTTGTCACCAAGAAAGCATGCTGCGCATTGGTCGCCAAGTACGGTGACAAAGCTACACGACGAGCGGGCAACACTGGGTCTAAAACGAAAGTTGGCTACGTGCCGGGTACGTAGCCATCAGAAGCAGCAAGTCAGTCGGCAACATAAGCCGCGTTGCTTGACGAATTATTGCAAAGAACTAGTGCAGGCCAACTGGCCCAACCAGGTACTTGGCATGACGAATCGGCGATTATTTCCCACCACACGTTGCCCCGAGGGTAGCAACTTTGTCACACGTGCTGCGCTGACATGACACATGCTCCATCGACCAGTGGGCGCTGCGCATGAAACCTGCCGGCGCGTGCCGCGTTTCCCGCGTTTAGCCATGGGAGAGAAACGAAGCAGCACTGTTCGCGAAAGCACGCGATCACGGCGGGAAAACAGAGAGTGTGAAAAACGGCGACAAGCGACGGCAGCACGTCGCCTTGCCGTTGTCGTTCGCCGTCCCCGCCGTTACCGTATGTGCGAACCAGCCTTTAAAAGGCTACATATGTCCCACGTTTATTTCTCGTGCCTTTTAGTGTGACGTGCATTTCATATTTATTTGTATTCCATTATTTCAGCCTACTAAAGTCTGCGTCGCAGAGTTCTTCCATGGCCTCTCGAGTGAACCTTCCCTCACTTCCTATTCATGTGATGCCTAAGAAGAGAATAAGGCGTTATTCGTCGTGTCATTAGTAGTATTAAAACTTGTTCAGTTACTGACACCACTTGTCTGCTCGTTCACTCTGATGGGGGATGGTTGATGAAATACTGAGAATATGATGGCCGGATGTTTGGCCAGCTCCGGTGGCGCAGCGGTAACGCGTGCGCTTGGAGACTGGGAGGTCCGCGGTTCGAATCCGCGGGCCGGCTGTGCCGTCTGGGGTTTTTTCTGGGTTTCCCTCAGATGTGTAATAGGCGTATGCCGGCACAGTTCCCCTGAAGTCGGCCCATGGACGCAGCTATCCTCCCCCCGAGCGGATTCCGCTCCGTCTTCCACTTCACCCTTTCCTCTCCTCCTCTCCATCACCTTTACCTTCCCGAGAAACATGCCGCCTAATCAGGCAGGCAGACCTCTCGGGTTCCTCCCAACGACACTCCTCCTCCTCCTCCCCCCTCCTCCTCCTCCTCGGATGTTCGGCTAATGCGCCTTGAGCCTTGCGACGGGCCATAGGGGAGGCCAGTTCTAAGCCATAGGAATTCCCAGATGTCTCGTAGCATCAGCAGCCGCTCGTGCCATACGAAGGCTGACTGTTTGCGGCACAGAGATTCGGGTGTTATTCGGGTTACAATCTCGAATGAGGCTCTGCTTTCTGCCGTTCCTTTTGGATGTCCCACGAATGTTTTGAGCCAGGTGGTGTCTAGTCATCTGTCATTGTGTTTAGTTGTTCGGGGTATGCGCACATTTCTTCTCGCTGTTGGGTAATGTGTATTCGTTCATGTTTACCGCGTGTTATAGCATGAACACAACAGAAGTCATGTGTGTATGGCTTAGTTGGGCAGATGCCCGTTCAGTGAAAATAATAATACCGCAAAGTGGAGTGACTGCGAAAGTTTAATAGCGCTATGTGACCACGCGCACACACACACAAAAAAAATAAAGTATGGGCACGATTATATGCGTATAAATAAAATAATTTCTGCTTCCTGTACAGCAGAACACAAAGTAAATGCAGACTGTGACCCAGTAGAATGATCCTTCATTACGAGATACGGCGCTGTGAAGCAAATAACTTTTTTTTAAATTCTCTGTTAGCGCCGCGAAGCAACTGTGGCTATGAGCGGCGTACAGACGTAGACAGATGGAAAGAGGACAGCAGGAAGGAGTGGGGGATAGGGGGGGTTACTATGCGTCGTGGGCCGACTTCAGGGGGAAACTGTACCGACATTCGTCTGGACAGTCTTCGGAAAACCCTGGGAAAACCTCAGACAGCACAGCCGGTGACAGGATTCGAACCCGTGTCACCTCCCGGTCTCGGCGTGGAAAAGCTACAACAACAACAACAACTTTATTTAAAGACAGTGATGGCCACTAACTACTTCTACAGTAGTTTAACTATGACGACTATCTACTTTGTGATTGAGTAGTTTAACTAGTAGTTCCAACTACTTTTCAGGGGAGTAGTTAAAACTACTTTTTTAACTACTGCAATGTAGTTTAACTACATCTACAACTACTTAACGTTCTCCGCAAACACCAATCCCACGTAGTGTTCTTGGACACCTAAATATGAATCACGAGCAATAATAAACTTTGGCTAAAGCCATTGCTACGGTCGTGAAATACAAACCTTGCGGCGAGATTTTTTCTGTGCCTACCCTACGCTATAAACTAAGTTGCAGAATTATTTCGAAGCAAATGAGGCTTCACTAGACAAGCAATAAAAGTGAAGATTCAGTACACATGCACAGCACAATTGCTCTGCACCTCCGTTCTCATCAAACATGTAGCTCAAGGTAAAGGTCGGAAGCACAACCATGCCGTAAAGCTTGCGGCAAAATCGGAAGTAGTTGGCGCCTTCAGTAACCTAACTACTGTAGTTAACTGCTTAAAATAGTAGTTTAACTAGTAGTTGCCACTACATTTCTGCAAGTAGTTGATAACTACTTTTTAATTACAATCAGGTAGTTTAACTAGTAGTTTAACTACATGTAGTTAACTACTGGCCATCACTGTTTAAAGATGAGGAATGGTGAGTTTCATCGCGATACTCTGCCCCATTGCTGATGGTGACGTGGGGCATGAAATAATGAGTGCCTTCACAATAAGGATCGAATTCATATTGCGCCCAAAATAGTCAAAAGAGCTCTGAGCGCAGAGCGTTGGCTGTGAACCAAGTTTCTACAGGCGTGCAAGGGAGAACGATGTGCCCGCGTGGACGAATCCCATCCTACGTAAAGTGCGTACATAGTCGGAAGACGGGAGTTGTTTGGGATGCTCAGGTCACGGTCGAAGTGCTAATTTGTAACAAGGCGCCCATGCCGTAGGTGCAACACTTCGAAGCCCTCCGTGGCGTCGGTGGTAGAATCTTCACGGGGCGCGGGCGACAACCTCTCACTGGCTTCACAAAAGCCCTTCTCAGATCACCGTCACTTCAGCAGAATGTGCTATTCGAGAACCTCTACGCAAATTCCTGCGTCGGCCACGACCAGAGGCGTTATCCCGTAGTCGCACTGCAGAGTGCTATGGTCGTCCCGAATCGTATCACTCATGGGCTTTCTGATGTTTTCCTTGGGTTTTGCGAAAGTCCTCCCGACAGATGTCAGCACAGTGCCCCTGAAGTCGGCCCAGGACGCACACTAATCCACATGTCCCCCCACTGCTTCCTGGCTGTGTCCTCTCCATTTGTCCATGCCTGCACGCTGCCTATAACCACACCTGACTTCGCAGAATGAAAGCAGAGACATCATCGTGTTTCTGCTTCATTTCACGGTCAGCGCGACATTACTTAGCTAATCGCGTTGCTTACATCTATAAGGAGAGAGAGAGAGAAAAAAAGAGCAAACATTTGGGTAAACTAGGGCTTCCAGTGCCCTAGACTGCAACTACGTACTCTCGATTTTAGTTCTGTGACCCTGAGAGTTGTCCCCAGCACTGCAATTTTTCTACACTTCATTAAAAACAACGTCCCTTCCTTCGGAACTCTTGATGGAAAATGATAAACGTGTAAAGGTGTACCTACTCAGTCGTTTTACGCGATTCACAGATGAAGAGTTGCAAGAAATGCGTGAATTACCGGATCTGAAACTAGAGAAGAAGGAGAGACTCACGGATGGAGTCGCATCTCCCGAAATCATCTTTACTCACTGGCATAAAAAGTGACGCATCCCAACGAGATTATCGAAAGCCTGCGTGTCTCATATGTAATACAGTGAACCCTCGTTAATATGACGCCCGTTAATCTGACATACTCGCTGTATGACCGTTTTTCTCGGGTACCGTCCCGCCGGCACGTAAATCCCCCTCGTTAATATGACAATTCGTTTATCGGACAATGACCAACGTTTTTGTCACAAGTAGGGTCAAACACAGGCATTATATTCCCGCTATTATGACCACGTCACATGAACCTCAGAGTGGCACCGGGAGAGGCTATCTCGTACGACTATCCTTGACTTTACTGACCAAGAGCGAGGGAGGCTCCTCCCCCAAATGGCGCGCCAATAGGAGGACTCGGGAGGCGGAGCGCTGCGGCCTCCGCTCTTGCCTAATAGATGGCGCATCGGTAGCGCTCGGCTCGGGATATGTGAGCCGCTGTCGTCTGCTTCTTCCGGTAGAGCTACGACCTTGAAGCCTCTGCTCTCGCGTAAGAGATGGCGCAACATTGTCGCTCGGTAAGAGCACGTGTGGTCACCATAACTTTGAGCCTCGACCTTGAGACTGGCCGGTAACCTAAATTCCGATGACGCGGCGATAGCAAACCATAGTGCGTAGTTTTGACGATTATGTTTCATGGATATGTCATTACATTACCAAATTTGTGGCCAGTTCGACGTTTCGCTCCGCTCTTTTGAGTAAACATTGTCTCAGCTCATGAAAAATGAAAGAAATATTTGTTCTACTCCTCGCACTGAAATAAATCATTTAAAATAATTGAACCTCTCTATGCAATAAGGGGATAAGTCGAAAAATCCCCAAATGAGAAAAGGGGCCTGATATGATTGTCCGTCCCATTGACACACATGCATTTCCCGTTTTTTTACCGTGCTGTAGTGGGCCAACAAATCGCAATAAGGTCCTAAGTTTTCATTGGCAGGTGCATACTGGTATGTAGATGTCATTGCAATAAAAATAGTAAAAAGAGGATAAGTCGACTTATCCCCTTATTGCATACAGAGGTTCAGTTGTACTGTGTGTTTCTTTTCACGTTTTTTTTTCTTTTTGTAAGTAGTTACGCAAGTATACTGCGTAGTTTTGACGATTATGCTTCATGAATGTGTCATTATTACATTACCATATTTTTTGGCCAGTTCGACGTTTCGCTCCGCGTGAACATTGCCTCAGCTCATGGAAAAGGAAAGAAATGTTGCTGCTTTTGTTCTACTCCTCGCATTGAAATAAATCATTTTAAATAATTGTACTGTGTGTTCCTTTTTTTTTCTTCTTTTTTGTAAGTAGTTACGCAAGTATGTAAAAAGGAAAGAAATGTCGCTGCTTGTTCTACTCCTCGCACTGAAGTGAATCATTTACGATTGTACTGTTTGTATGTCTTTTTCTTTCTTTTTGTAAGTAGTTACAGAACTATGTAAAAAGGAAAGAAATGTTGCTGCTTGTTCTACTCCTCACACTGAACTAAATCCTTTGAAATAATTATACTCTGTTTCTTTTTTTCCCTCTTTTTATAAGTAGTTACGGAAGAAAATAATTGTACTGTGTGTGCGTGTGTGTGTCTTTTTTTTTCTTTTTGTCAGTAGTTATGAAAGAAAATAATTGTACACTGCGTGTGTGCTTCCTTTTTGTAAGGGTTCCGGGACATTTGATCGAACGTCGCTTGGTCGAAAGCTGTTTGATCGAACGCGGGACATTTGGTCGAAAGGCATTTGATCAAACACCGTTTGATCGAGACGGCAGCAGTCGTTCGATCGATTCTTTTATTCGTTCACTTGGAGCGTTGATGAAACAAAAAAGAAGAAAACAACAAAAGAAAGCTTCAGTCCTAAATGCTGTTATCCCAAGGAATATTTCACTCTGTGTCATCCGCTCACCCATAAACACATTTCTCATCCTAATCCACTTTTTCGCATCCAGAAGGCGATCCGATGATGTGCTTTTTTTTTTCTATTTATTTGCATTTGCTGAAACTGCGTTTGCAGGAACTTTGAAAGTAAAATTAGACGTCTAGCTCCGCTCTCATGTCCTCGTGGCTGATACTGTCTCAGCGTATTGCTAAAAGTACGCCCAAACATTTCATTTGGTAAAATGCTCCGCAAACTGGGACAATTTTTTCCTACGCCCACGCTAACGTGAGACATGTGGTTCGCTGCGTTTTTCCAACATATCTGCAGGAAATATGCAGAAGGTATCAGGGTCTTGGGGAATTGCTTCTTAATCTTGTCACGTTGTCTGTGTGTTCTGTTTCATGACCGCTGCCGTTTCGGTCAAACGGTGTTCGATTAAATGGCTTTCGTCCAAATGTTCCGCGACAGCTTTCGACCAAACGACGTTCGATCCCGGAATCCCTTACAAAAACGAAACATTTTCTTCCGTAACTACTTACAAAACGAAAAAGACACACACAGTACAATTATTTCAAATGATTTATTTCAGTGCGAGGAGTAGAACAAGAAGCAACATTTCTTTCCCTTTTACATACTCGCGTAACTACTTAAAAAAAAAAGAGACGCACAATACAATTATTTTAAATGATTTATTTCAGTGCGAGGAGTAGAACAAAAGCAGCAACATTTTTCCTTTTCCATTAGCTGAGGCAATGTTCACGCATAAGAGCGGAGCGAAATGTCGAACTGGCCAAAAAATTTAGTAATGTAATAATGACACATTCATGAAGCGTGATCGTCAAAACTACGCAGTATACTTGCGTAACTACTTACAAAAAGAAAAAAAAAACGTGAAAAGAAACACACAGCACAATTGAACCTCTGTATGCAAGTCGACTTATCCTCTTTTTACTATTTTTGTTGCAATGACATCTACATACCAGTATGCACCTGCCAATGAAAACTTAGGACCTTATTGCGATGTGTTGGCCCGCTACAGCATGGTAAAAAAACGGGAAATGCATGTGTGTCAATGGGACGGACAATCATATCAGGCCCCTTTTCTCATTTTAGGATTTTTCGACTTATCCCCTTATTGCATACAGAGGTACAATTATTTTAAATTATTTATTTCAGTGCGAGGAGTAGAACAAGCAGCAACATTTCTGTCCTTTTTACATACTTGCGTAACTACTTACAAAAAGAAAAAAAGAAACACACCGTACAATTATTTTAAATGATTTATTTCAGTGCGAGGAGTAGAACAAATATTTCTTTCATTTTTCATGAGCTAAGACAATGTTTACGCGAAAGAGGGGAGCGAAACGTCGAACTGGCCACAAATTTGGCAATGTAATGACATATCCATGAAGCATAATCGTCAAAACTACGCATTATGGTTTGCTATCGCCGCGTCATCGGAATTTAGGTTACCGGCCAGTCTCAAGGTCGAGGCTCAAAGTTATGGTGACCACACGTGCCCTTACCGAGCGCCAATGTTGCGCCATCTCTTACGCGAGAGCAGAGGCTTCAAGGTCGTAGCTCTACCGGAAGAAGCAGACGACAGCGGCTCACATATCCCGAGCCGAGCGCTACCGATGCACCATCTATTAGGCAAGAGCAGAGGCCACAACGCTCCGCCTCCGGAGTCTTGTACGTAGCGGTGTGTCCGGTCCGCGGAGTGTGCGTTTCTCGTTAATATGACAATTCGCTTTATGACCGAAATCCGCGGGAACGGCAGTGGTCACATTAAGGAGGGTTCACTGTAATCAGTTAAATAAAAATACATCTATTTCCTGTTTTAAGAGAAAACGATGCTGTGTTGTGTGGTGGATAAGGAAGCTATATAGATAGGACGATATGATAGTGAGCTATGTAGAAGGATTATATAGCACGTACTCATCGACTAAGACAGTATAGTTTGTGGAGAGTTATATAGACCAAAGGGTACCACGCTTTTTAAAGCACCTTTATATCATATCTCAAACGGCTGCATGTGACCTAAGGTAACGGGTCCACCACCACCACTGCAGCCCTCACCAGAGCCGGAGTCCATAAGTATTGACCTGAACGCGCTGTCATTACAACCACCGACAGCACCGAACAACTCAGCCGCACATCAGATCAAGTGCGCGTAACACTACGCATCACATCAAGTGCCGCACATCGCTGCTATGCCTTCTTCTGTGTTCTACTATCGCTGGAATACATATGGACCGGTAGCAACTCGGTGCCCTCACCACCAACAGCTGAGCTCGTGTCATATATGAGAAATGTCGCTTCTAAGTTATGTACGTTCTTTTCCCCTGCTATCCACCGATACTTAGCCAATAAACGCTTCTAGCCATTGCCAATAAATTGTGTATAAGTTGTCTGTTGAGGAGAGGTTCGCATGAAGTGAAAAGGCGCACTTGATACGAAAAAAAAAAAAAGCTCCCCTCGCGAAGTTGTAACTCTTTATTTTCAGGGCTGGTACTCGAGAGCGTTACTCTTCTTAGTCTCGCCTTCGGAAGAGAAACCGTGAGTACCAACTTAGTTTCACTGCATTAGCTATAGATCGGCGAAAATATCTCAGATGCAATGCCCTACACGTGCAACGTACAACTACACGTTCTAACGTAGTGATCGTATTCGTAGGAGACGTGCTTCTCGCACAGTTGCTCCAAGAGGTTGAAGTAGCTCTGGTGGTTCAGGTTATTGTTAAAGTTGAACGTGTCCACTCGCTGCGCCCCGTTCACAGTGAGCGTCGCCGACTCAATGTCGCAGCTCGCAAATCGAGACGGGTCGGTAGGCTAGGGTGGGCACGAATGCAACCACCACCGTAGACGGTATCTTCTCTGGAAATAAATCTTCCAGGCATGCGTCCAGGTTGCCAACAGGTAGCAGACGAATACGCGGTTCACTTCCGGCCACTGTGTAGAGAGCCTTTCGCTGCTGCAATTGTGTTTCGTACCCGACGAATAGCTGGGAGACACGGTGATTTTCGTTATGTACAAGGCGGCGCTCATGATTTGCACTTTATGCGTGTGCTGCTCCTGATTGGTCTTCATAATTCGGAATTCGTCGGAGCCATGATAAAAAAAAAAAAAAATACAAGCCTAATTTCCACTCCCGATATGAGTAGCTTAGGTTGCAAGAAAATGTGCGATTGGATCTTGGAAACCAGGTCGATAGTCTTGCCGCCCCGTGTGAGGTTGTATCGTTCGGCCGGTCCACGAGCGCGAATGTTGTTTTCCGATTGACGCGCTTCATCTTGCGTGTACAGACCCGCTCTACGCACGGTATTTTGCTCCGTGGTGCTGGCGTGAAGCAAAATATCCAGGTAGCTTCTATAGCTATACAAATTATAATTCGTAATCATGGTCCGATTCAAGAATACAGCTACGTTCTTGAATAGCGAGCTGGTGAACGCTTTAACGGGGTAGACGTCGTCGTAGGCCGTCCGATTGCCCGCGTGTGTTTCCGGTAGCGACCCATCGTCACGTACGATGCGGACTTTCGTCACTATGTTCGCGGAGTTCAAACCTAGATAGTGCTGTCCCAAATTCGATAGCTGGAACTCAATGATGGAGGATATGTCAGCGACCGGGTAGAATACCAAGTATACCCCCGTCAGTATATGCCATTGCGTTACCAGCACGGAAAATAACTGTGTTTCCGACTTGTCCAGCAGAGGAGCGTCGGGGTGTACGACGTTAATGGTGTCCATCTCGCAACTGAATCGCTGCCGCGCAACCGGCGTGATTTATGGTGTCGAAGACGTCCGGCTTTCACCTCTTTCTTCGCCCGGCCCCCCCGAGGTCTCGGGGAATTTCTTGGCCTGTATCTTTCGCAGTGATTTATCCAGGCCCCCCCCCCCAACAACCCCCCCAAAATTTTTCGCAACCCCAACACTTTCCGCGCTGCCCCCTCTCCAACGTAGTAGTTATACGACGCGCTCTATCTTTTCTTAACATTTCCGCGTAGCAGGTGAAAGAAACTGCGAAAGGTGAAAGAAAAATGCAGCTCGAGGTGCTTCGTGGTGTTTTTAGACTCAGCTCCGAGTTTTGATGTTCAGTGAGACGCTTTGTAACTCATTATCTTATTATTGATTCAGCCTATGTAGAATGCGCTGCAATGGCATCGGAGCCGAAAATTTTCAAAGCTGCAGGCAAAGCTCAGGCTTCAGGCCTCGATATGCTGTGGCAAAATATGCTTAAGCACATGACATGTACTATTTACCACGAGAGACCACACCGCAGGTCACCACCAACCCCTTGCTTGTGTTCCACCGTCAATAAAGATTGTTCGAAATAAGTGTTGTGAATGTTGTCCGCACACCCACTACCCCCCACACACTCGCAACAACCCCCCAGACATAGAATTCGGGGTAAACCACTGATCTTTCTCCGACCTTCTAAGCGCTCTTCGGAAAGAGTCTCCCTCCGACAGATTTTTGGCCACGCTTTTAGCTGCGGCTACAGCCGTCTTTTTTCAAGTAGGGCGATACGCGTTTAAAGAGTGGAATAGCAAAACGCCCGAGCTGAGGAAAGAAATTGCCTCCCCTCTGGTACAGGTGCGACCCGTATAGCGCCGGAACACCGAATCCGTATACTGGTAGCGCTTTAGTGTACATGCTTAAAGTACAGCATCAGCATCGATCTACCGCGATTTTGTAGCGGTAGCTTGCGCCTCGTGTCGTCGCGTATATAGAGACGGTGACTGAGGAAATTTCGCGATGCACTAACTTAAAGTACTGAACGGCAAGAAAGCTGAAACTCAGTTGCTCTTTCGTTCTATCGTAAACGAATGGAATTAATTTCAGTATCGGACGACACCCGTTTCCCAGTAAGGAGGGCGTGACGAGGTCCGTGTATATCATAATAGAGTTGATGGGAAGATACATGCTCACTTCGTCGACGCCCGTATCATTTTCGGTAAAGACAGTTTTCGCGCCAAAACCCAGTAGGCACGCAAAGTAATCAGATAATGTAAGCGACACGTTTTCTTGGAAGCTCAGCGAACACTTCCTCGCCCATGCATCGTACGCGAGGGAAGCCTCGTGTTACAGCCACTCATTGGTGGAAGTGAATTGGTGGAAGTAATTTGGTCGAAGTGAAATGCGGCGAGTTGACGGTTCTCGAGTGTTTATGTGAATGCGGTACGTCTTCACTATGGGGATTACACGTGGTGCGCTTTCGGGATCCTTCAACCACGACCTACTCTACACTAGAGACCTGGACAGCTGGCGATCCCCTATGGGAGAGACGGGTCACGGGTTAGTTACGTTAGTGACCGCCGCAAGCGCCACATAGCATTATTGGGGAGAGGGGATCATCCTTGCCACCGCCTTTAGTCTGCTACGCAGGGATACACAGGCTGTTGCTGAGCACGCGCTATTATCTCTCTTATACTGCTTCGTCGTTGTCAACACAGCCTACCATACATCGCCGCGGTTTCGACAAGTCACGTGGTAACGAATAGTGCGAGCTAGCGCCAAATCCCATAGCCAAGCGGCGATTGCCAGAACTACTACCCCGGTGCTGGGAGCATTGCGGATGTCCAGGTCTCTAGTGTAGTAGTAGGTCATGCCTTCAACATGGATGTGCTTCACCTGAATGAGGTCCAGGAACTCGGTTGACAAGTTGAAATTCGCCGGGAGAGAGAACAAGTAAGTGCTGTCTTTGTATTCCACCCTTGATGGACGCTCTGAAGAATTAGTTGAATGTGTCGGTAATTAGCGACCGGGGTTCCAAAATTAGGTCGTTATTGATCACTATTACCCGGTGAACTCGCATACTGACGGCTCTTTCCTCCGCTAAGCGGTAACACTTTTGGGACAGTGCGTACTCTGTTGCCCTCCAGGTGATCTCCATCGATCTCGGCAATTCTGAAGGCGACATGCAGCGGTCTGTCGATTAATTTACCGAGCGCACGCGCGATGGTAGCCTAAACACCTAGTAGTCTTCCTCGGAAATCCGCCCTATCCCATATTCGGGGAATATTTTATTCAATATCCCAAGCAGCACAATGTACTGAAAGTCGAGTGCAATAGGGGTGGACGGTATGTGTCTTATCAATGTTAGTTTCACGAGTCTGTTCAAGGCCTTCCACCTACCCGTCCACCCCTATTGCACTCGACTTTCAGTACATTGTGCTGCTTGGGTAGTGTGTCCGTGTCTTCGAACGTGAGCTGTTTTGTTTGCCCCTTTTGCCCCTTTCCGTTGATAACGTTATCACGTGATCAGGTTCACATTCAGGAAGCTGTTGGGAATGGAAAACCCCTCTATACCGACAGCGTACGAATCATTCAGGTGTAGCGGCTTATCTAACGCGATCGTGAAGTCGTTCAGCATGTTGGACTGGTGCAGGTCCATGCTGGCGTTCGACAGCAGATATACCTAAAATTCTTTTTCTGACATGGCGGGCACCCAAGAATCCTGATCTTTGGCTTATCCGAACCCAGTAGTGCAATACCCCGTTAATTTTCTTCTTTCTAGTAACCGCGGATATGAGTCGCTTATCGTACGAGGAATGATGATGGACGGGCTGCAATTCCTGCTTGTAGAATGATCCCAGTATTTCTTTTCCTGTCGAATCTTTCACGGGATATTTTTGCGTTGAGTGTTCAGACAGATTTCCGAAAGGATTCGAATGTCGTCGCAGCTGAGCTCTTTAAGTAACTCTGCACGGTGCGCGGGTTTGCTGGCGGCCAATATTTTGAGGAGCGTGAGATGTCTTCTAAGATCTGTCATTTCGCGGGCATAAACAGGAACTGCCGCTCGTGCGGTAAAACACCCGTTCGCAGGCTACGGGCAGGGCAGGCTACGGGACGGAGTTGTTTGCGAGTGGAGATCCACAGCTAGATAACCGTGCGCCTTCTTCATCGCGTGGTTATATGCGTCAGGGAAATAGGAGATCCGCTGTTTCCGGAATACTTGACGTCCGAAAATTTTCTATCTGTTGTATGCACAGAGCGTTCCGGAACAATTCGATATAACAGGCGTTCAGGGATATCGTTCGAAAAGCGGCTTTGTGATAGAACAAGGCTTGTGCGACCAGGATCACGGATGCATCCTTATGGTGGCTACCACTCACAAACAGCGACTCTACCTTCGATAGAACCCCCTTTTCTGTGATTTTATCGTCAATAACTATGAGAGTGGGATATTGTTCATCCCAACCTGTGGGTATCCTGTCCATAAACTCCACGCCGTCTAAATCATTTTCCCGTCTAGCTGCATACTTTCGAAATATTTTCTGCGGTGGAACGCTAAATAACTCGGGGTGTTTCATTATATTCTGCGTGAGCACTGCCTTGCCAACGTGGACGCGCCGGAGTTGAGAATTCGAGTGGGGTGATGCATCTTTATTTTCATCCATAGCTGTAGCAGAACCTTAAAGCGAGATAGACGAACTTCTTCCAAAATCCGTTTATTAGAGGCAGTTGCTCCGAGCCATCCTACTCGTTCTACAACGTTAAGAACAAAAAAAAAAAAAGGTGTTATTCCCCGTGCGCTTTCGAGCGAGCTTGCGTCTTCCTCTTCCTCCTTCGTCACAAGCCAAAACAACAAGCCAGTACAAGCCAACAGCCAATAAGCCAACAAAACAGTACAAGCCAAAACAAAAACCCCAACACATTCATAGTCAATTCTCAACACACTCCCCCGCAATGAGCTTGCTCATTCTTGGATCTCCAATGGGAACAAGTGCTGTATTGCACGCCTTAAAGTTCCACCGGTCGGAAGTTGCACGACACATGAACGGACATGTCCGTCTCTACCTGGAAACGTCTTTACGATTCGACAGATCTTCCATAGGCCGCGAGGGACCCTATCTTCCTTCAGGAGAACCAACGTGTCGGTCTGTAAGCCAGTTGAGCCTGAAACGCGTTGCCAATGAGCAGTCCGTAGTTCCTGTAAGTAGTCACTCCGCCACCTTCGCCAAAACCGTTCCAGTAGCGACTCGCGGTACCGCATTGCCCTCTGCAGTCGCTGCTGAGTTCCAGTAGGCAACTGCGCTGAAGTGACGAAGGGTGGCAGTCGCGTCAGCCGTTTTCCAATTAAAAGGTGCGACGGTGTCAATGGCTCCGGCTCCTCTGATTCCGCATAGACGAAAGTAATCGGTCGGGAGTTGATAGTCGCTTCAGTTTCGGTGAGCACTGTGGTGAGTTCAGAAGTGTTAAACTGCTCCTTCCAAGAACCTTTCGAAGAGATGTCTTGACCGACCGCACCATTCTCTCGTAGAATCCTCCCCACCATGCAGCCTTTTCCACAATGAATTTCCAATGAAGTCGAATGCTGGAGAAATAATTTTTGGCTTCTTCGCTACGAAGTGAGCTCCATAACTGCCGAAGATCTTTAGATGCGCGTTTGAAGGTCAGGGCGTTGTCCGAATAAACTGTATGACAGACACCCCTTCTTGACACGAACCTCCGAAAAGCTAGCAGAAATGTCGCCGTGCTCAGGTCCGTGACGATTTCCAAGTGAACAGCTCTCGTGATGGCGCAGGTAAACACTACTATGTAGGACTTGCAATCAGTGGTAGCACCCTTGTAGTAGAGAGGCCCGGCAAAATCAACTCCCACCACTGAAAAAGGTTCGTCCTTGGTAACTCGATCCCTCGGGAGTGGTGCCATTGGCTCTTCCGCAGGCTTCGCGCGCCACTTTTGACACGTCAGGCAACGATGAAGCATAGCCTTCACCGCTTGTCTACCACTGATGACCCAGTATGTCTCACGTAGCTCAACAAGCGTGTCTCGTACACCTCCATGAAGCAAACGAAGATGCGTACGCATTATTAACTTCTTTGTGAAGTCGTGATGTTTCGGTAAAATAATCGGTTGCTTCTGCGATGCATATCCGTCGCTCTCTTGAAGTCTTCCTTTCAAACGAAGGATTCCATCTTGATCCAAGTAGGGGGATAGTTTAAGGAGCGGAGAAGTTGAGGATATCCTTCCACCGTTACTGGCCAGGACTTCGTATTCGTCTGAGAAACATTCACGTTGAACCTGACGAATCCAGTACTTTTCTGCCTCATTTATTTCTTCAGTAAGGAGAGGCCCAGATACTTTTTCATGTGGTCGTTGACAATTCAAAATAAACCGTTTGATCCACGCTGTTATCCGTAGTACACGAAGGAAGGAACTATGCTTGGTGAGGTCGAAGAGAGCACATTGATCCCCCTTTACAACCGCAACTGTAACTTCCACCGCCTTCGCTTCAGTATTGACGATGTCTGTGGGTGTTCCAGGAGCTCTGGGCTCTGGTACCGAGCCGACCATGTCAATGGATGACAACCATTTTGGTCCAGTCCACCAAAATTCATTGTTTTGCAGTTGCCTGGGTAAAACACCTCGCGTGAGTAGGTCGGCAGGATTTTGTTCCCCTGGACAGTAGTGCCATGTAGAGGGATCGCAAAGGCCTTGTATTTCTACTACTCTGTTTGCAACGAAGGGTTTCCATCGACTTGCATTGGCCTTGATCCAGCAGAGCGCTACACTCGAATCGCTCCAAAATATCGCAGGGAAGCGTTCAACGTGGAGTGCACCGACAATGTAGTGAGTTAGCCGCGCTCCGATCAGCGCTGCAAGGAGCTCCAAACGTGGCAACGTAACGCGCTTCAGCGGGGCTACTCTAGCCTTAGCAGCTATAATCTTCACGTTGACAGTGCCGGCATCCGTTTCCGTCCTCAGGTACACAACGGCGCCGTATGCTTGAATACTAGCGTCACAAAAGCAATGCACAGAGTGCTTCGCTGTTGGTCCCTCGGTTATAAGTGCTCTGGGTACGGCTATTTGAGCGACGTCCGGGATCCCTTTCGTCCACCGCAGCCATTCAGACAGGAGATCATCTGGCAGTAGATCATCCCATCCGAGTCCTTGCTCCCATACTCGTTGGAAAAGAATCTTCGCCTTGATAGTGTATGGTGCAAGGAACCCCAAAGGATCAAAAATTCTTGCGGTTGCTTGCAGCAGGCAGCGCTTGGTGTCCGTCTTGTAGGTGATGAATTTCACAAGAGAGTCCATGGAAAGCAGAAGTGTGTCCGTTGCGGTGTTCCAGCTGAGTCCTAAAACCTTTTTTGACTTGTAATGAGAATTAGCCTCCGCGTCTTGTTCGCTGCTTCTCCTGAACTCACTCTGTAGATCCGGCGAGTTCGTCGTCCACTTTCGTAGCTTCATTCCAGCTGTCCTGACGACCTCGTTAGCATCTCTGGAAAACCGCTCCCCTTCATTCCGTGTGGCAACGCTCGTCACCAAATCGTCGACGTAGAAACTCTCGTTCAACGTCTCACACAGGGACTTCAGAGATGGATCTGCCGAAGAAGTACTCTCAAAATGACAACGAAGCGTAGCAGCCATAATGAAGGGACTGGATGAGGCTCCAAATGGGACACGGGTCATCCTCCAGACCTCAATTTCTCGTTCGGTGACATCACGTTTCGGCGTCGCATCATACCAAAAAAACCGAAAGGCGTCACGATCAGTCTTGTTCAAGGAAATCTGGAGAAAAGCCTTCTCAATGTCAGCAACGACTCCAATCCGTTGTTTTCGGAACCTCATTAGTACTGCCAGCAAGTCAGGATTAAGGTTTGGTCCAGAATCCAAAACGTCGTTCAACGAGGGACAACCGGGAGCACTGGAAGAGGCATCGAAAACGATGCGCATTTTGGTGGTTTCCCTTTCGTGCTTGACAACGGCATGGTGGGGCATGTAATATGTTGGCCCATCCACTTCATGAGGGAGAAGAACCTTTTCTGCATGACCATCATCTAAATACTGTCTGATCGCCTTGTCATACTCGGCAGCCATGTGTTCATTCTTGGTAATTTGTTTCGTTAAAGAAAAGAGCCTCTTCCTTGCTACTTCTTCGTTTGACGGTAAATACGGGTGCACAGTCTTCCACGGCAGTGCGACCTGATATCTGCCGCTCACGTTCTTCATGGTCGACTTGAAAGCTTGAAACACGGCGTCCTGATGCGTCGGGTTACTGTCCGTCTGAATCCCGATATGTTCCAAGTCCCAAAATTTCCGTAATTCATTGCACAATTCCGTTTCTTGAGACTCGACGTTTACCCGCATGACTCCTACGTTCGTACATATTGTAGTTGAACTTGAAGACGATGGGCCCTGTACTGTCCATCCAAAAACAGTGTTTGCCGCTACCAGGTCCTCGCTGATGTGCTGTATCTCGCCAGTAACGGTCCGCCAGTAATAGTCGGCGCCTACAAGTATACCGATGCCAGGCTCACAATGAACGTTTCCAACAGAAAGGTCACCCACACGCATTCCGGCCCGATGAAGGTTGGAAACCAAATCCGTGCTTGGTAGTTGCATTACGTCGTTACAAATATCGGGCATTTCCAATGCTTCTATACGTAGCTCACTTCTGTCGTACTGACTTCGGAGCCAAATCTGAACCCGACGACACTTCCTCTGCCTGGCGCATTCCGTTCCAAAGGTGTACAGCGATATTTGTTCCTCCCCTACTGGTTGACAGTTGAGTTTCTTCGAGAGTGATTGCTTGATAAATGATCTTTGGCTTCCGCCATCAAGAAGCACACGAACCAATTGCCGTTCGGTCTCACTTTCCGCCCAGGCTCGAAGGGTTTGGAGCAGTATGGTGACACCAGCAGAACTTGCAGTGCTTAAGCTTGCCGACGTAGCCAAGGCTGAAGACTCCACGGAAGTAGGCTGGTTTATCGGATCACACATAACGGTGAGATGGCGTCTTCCGCATTTAAGACATCGAAGTCTGCTGGCATTCCTACAATCCCTCGAACGATGATACTGTCGGCCGCAGCGAAAACATCGCATTTGGGATTTCAGTTTCTCTTTCTTCTCTTGAATCGAAATTGGAGCGTCACAATTCTCCAAAGTGTGTTCGTTGGATTCACAAAATATGCATTTTGTTGTCTCTGCAGCAACAGTCAATGCAGCCCCGGTCGGAGGAGGCTTCTGTGGCCACTGCCACTGCTTCTCGATCATACCCTTGCGTCCTTCGGGTTTTGTGGTCGTGTCGTAAACTCTCTCTCGACTGGATACTTCAATTCTCAGGAACTCTAAATACGAGGTCAAATCCTCTTCCCCATCGAGGTGTTTCCGGTCGTATTCAAGGTTGAGGTCGCTGGGAACAGCCTTCCTTAGCGCAGAAAGTAGGAGAACACCGTAAGACGTTTGCGCAACGTCGAGAGCTTCAAGAGAGCGGACACCAGTCATGACGGCGTCATACAGCTCGCGGAGCTTCATTACTTGACTGGAGTCGCTGACTTTAGTCAGAGTCAACAGGCGTGACATGTGCGCATCGATGATGAGACTTTTCTTGCTGAACCTTTCTTTCAACAAGTCCAAAGCGATGTCATAGTTCTCTGCAGTCAGCGACAGTCCACTCACCGCCGTTGCAGCTTTGTCAGTGAGGTAGCTACGCAGATACTTGAACTTGTCCACCTTTGCAATTGACTGATTGCTGTTTATCGTAGAATCAAATTGGTCCCAAAAACTATTCCAGTTCCGGAGGTCGCCGTTAAATCGTGGGATTTCCAATTTCGGTAGCTTCACTGTAACGGTTCTCGTACCGCTACCTGTAGTCTCCAGTGTGCTGTAATCTCCCCCGCCTTGGCCATGTCTTCTCGATCCGTCAGCAAGTTCTCGGCCGTATTCCATGTTCAGTTTTTGTACAGCTCGGGATTTCGCTACGCATATCCTGTCCTGGTATGTCTGGGAGCCTGCAATCTCTTCGTCGTAGACTTTGTCGTCCAATACCATTTCTTCAATGGCGAGATTCAGCTCCTCCAGCGCAGTTTCTTTTACTTTCAGGAGATCTAGCTTCTCCTGAAGATCACCTCTGAGGCTGGGTGAATGTGGTCCGTCGAGTAGTTGTTGTATTCCGTCAATAAGTATCGTTGCAGCTGCTCGAATCGCACCTCGCTTCCGCTTCAGACGTTCCATTGCAAGGCTGGTCCACGTAGTCGTCTATCACGTTGATTTCGTTGATATGTCGCTGACGTTCGGCTACTCCCGGGTTTCGGCACCAACTTTTCTTTGTAGCAGAACCTTAAAGCGAGATAGACGAACTTCTTCCAAAATCCGTTTATTAGAGGCAGTTGCTCCGAGCCATCCTACTCGTTCTACAACGTTAAGAACAACAAAAAAAAAAGGTGTTATTCCCCGTGCGCTTTCGAGCGAGCTTGCGTCTTCCTCTTCCTCCTTCGTCACAAGC
The DNA here is from genome assembly GCF_037126465.1 of Ornithodoros turicata. Taxonomy (NCBI): domain Eukaryota; kingdom Metazoa; phylum Arthropoda; class Arachnida; order Ixodida; family Argasidae; genus Ornithodoros; species Ornithodoros turicata. The sequence goes on along the minus strand of NC_088202.1, from coordinate 138,432,493 downwards.
CAAAACAACAAGCCAGTACAAGCCAGCAGCCAATAAGCCAACAAAACAGTACAAGCCAAAACAAAAACCCCAACACATTCATAGTCAATTCTCAACAATAGCTTCTAGCGCGATTGATGATCGTCTCCAGCACTCTTATTTCTTCTTGACATAGTTCCTGAAGCTCGCGTAGTGATTGCTCCCTGTTAGCTGACAGGTACTCGTCCAAGATTTCGCGTATGGTGAACCGCAGCTTTTTGCAATAAAACGGGAGCGCGATGTGGCAACACATCTCGACGAAGTTCTCTCGCTCGTGTGGTGCCTCGAAATGGAACCACATGGGGCTAATGCGCCATCTGGTGGCGAGGTAAGCTTGGACATCTGTGATAAGTCGCAACAGGGCCGCTACCAAGCAGGCGGGCGCTAGTGAATTCTATGTTCAGTGGGTCGGGCCAGCCGGTGGTCGACCAATCAGATGGCTTAGAATTGGCTTGAGTTGGATTAGAATTGGATTATGTTGGATTAGAACTGGATTTTGGCTTAGAATTGGATTAGAAAAGAGGGCGGAACTCAGCGATCGGCATACACCAATCAGCGTGAAGGAGCCAAGTAATTAGCGTAAAAGGGCGGAGTCAACCAATCAATAATCAGTAGGCTTAGAATGGGCCAATCAACGTGAAGTGAGCGGAGCCAAGCAAACTAATTAGCACACAGCGGCACGAACCAATCAACGATCAGTGGCTTAGCATGGCCTAATCAACGTGAAGTGGGCGGGCGGCCAATCAGATGGCTTAGAATTGGGTCGTGTTGGATTAGAACTGGATTGTGTTGGATTACAACTGAATTTTGGCTTAGTATTGGATTAGAAAGAAGTGGGATAGGAGGATTAGAAAAAGGATGTCGTTATAGGACTCCGTCTAATACTGAGACGTCATTCCGAAAACGGCTGAGCAGGTTAAATGGGCACTAAAATGCAAAAACAACTTGCTCTCAATTGAAACTCCTTGTTTCAATTAGGAAGGGAGCTGCATCAGGACAGAGGCTGCCATTTCTACCGGTTCGCTGGATTTCTACCCACCTTGTTTCAATTTGTGTAATTCAAACCAAAATTAGTTCACGCGACGGTACCGCTTTGAAGAAAAACGCTATGAAAACAGAGACGTCATTGGCGGCAACGAATGGCAAGGAGGCAAAGATTGGCGGTATCCAATGAGATAGCAGGAGAAGCGAGCGCATACCTACCGTGACTTCGTGGATTTGGAACGGGCCCCATCGTAGAGCTCCGTATTTAGGCGCGGCATGATGCGCAGTGCTGCGTTTTTCAATACCGATTCACTGAATCGTAGCCCACAACAGTTTTCACAAATGTCCCACTGGCAACATTTTTCTTCACGTCCTTCGGACAGCGACGCCAGTCCGCTTTGCAACGCGCACTATGTTTTTAACCGGGACTGCTCCACGGCGTGGCGCGTGCGTGCACACGCATGTTGGACACCACACACGAGCTGAAGCGTGTTCACTGCTTAGCGCCAAGCAAGACAGACTCCGGTATAATTCTTATTGTAGCTTCGAAACGGAATCAAAATTTTCAGTTCTGACTACAAGTATGAAATTAACATAGCGTGTAACGTAATTTGAAGCTTTGGAGTTTGAAGTTTTGTGCATTTTAGTTTTGCATTTTTTACATTTTTAAGAGCTGAGAGCGATAGAGTAGTTCGCTCAGCGCGCGACCTTGGGTTTGCAATAGCTTTGTAACGCGGGATTGCGGCGGCATATTTGCGGCGGCGTTTTCATTTCTTCAGTAGTCTAGGAATGGTTTCAGAGCCCCTTAATGCATATACGCAATGCATTGAAAAGGGAAATAAAGCACGCATATACATCGACGCCGCTTCTTCACCTTTATTGGTTGCTCAAAAACACCGTGGTTACAGTGTTTGCATCAGAGAACAGGTCACTGGTATACCGGTATAGTGGTATAACGTTGATTCCGGGATCTCAACTTGACTGAAGATTTCGTCTCTTTCTTATACGAGGAACTACGAGGATTGTTGTTCTTGTTCTATATGATGACGCAATATCCCATGGCTGTTGCACACATATACTGGATTGGCTGAGTCGGTAATATGTCCGTTGTATCGTGCTTGAATCCCCAACAGCTTGCTACTTATGCTTCGCTCGACGATGTCGAAGTTCGGTGTTGACATGTTCGGTGTTGACAACCACGACATGTTCGGTGTTGACAACATTGGCAAATTCTTTGCCTGAAGCGTCTATCACGATCTTGTTTCGGTGCATCGCCATGTCCTCTGAAGAAGTGGCAGAATAAGAAGAGTTCTCATGCTTCTTATGTTCTTGGTCTCTGTTCATGCTGGCTTCTTTGCAGATCAAGTTCCTCTGAATACAATCTTTGGCCTCACTAACCGCTCCACGACATGTTCGGCGTAGACATTGGCAAATTCTTTGCCCGAAGCGTCTTTCAGGATCTTGTTTCGGTGCATCGCCATGTCCTCTACAGAAGTGACAGAATAGAAAGTGTTCCTTTGGTCTCAGTCTTTGCGTCTGGATCTCCAACGACTGTGTCAACGAGAAGAATATTCCATGAGCCCTCAGAACGTAGATGACAATTGCGAAGACTTCGACAAGGACGATTTTCAATTTTCTCTGACCCACGGCCCAATCCGCCTGCGCAGAGTCTTCTTTAATATCTGCGCAGGCGGAAAGACGTTCCATTTTTTGCTCCAACGTGGATGGCGAAGATGCGGCTTTGGATGCCAGGCCACGCGGAGCTCGAGTTGATGGCCTCGGATTCCAGTGTTGCAATATGTTGAAAGACAATAATATGCTGTTGACCACGTAGGCGTATAGAAGGCGACTTTGATCAGTAGTGGCGTAGTTGTACAAATATTTTGCTCCATTGGGCGGTAGATATAGGTAGACGGTGACATCTTTGCATTTGGTGGCGGCATTCAGAGCCTCGTTGGCCGGGTTCGCCGTGGTTTTTCGAACCCGTTACCAGCTCCCACCACGGGGAGGTGAGGTTGAATGCCGCAGTTGTTGGGAGCCAATGAATCCGAGGTCGTGATGGGGTCCGGGGACAGGCGAAAGGTCGAAGCCAAAAGGGGAAGTCCAGAAGCGCTCACAGTGCGCGGAGATGTCTTACAAGGACCTCTACGAGGTCCATGGGCATGGCGATGGACGAATTGGTGGGGGAATGAACGACGTGGATGAGGGTGCGGATGATTCGTGTGGCGTCGCGAGGAGTGAGGTGGCGGTGGTGATGGGCGACGACGAACCTGACGAAGTCGAGGCCTTCGTCCTGCAGGCACAGATTGTCCTGCAGGACGTCACAAACTAGGTCGACGGCCCCCGCTAAGTAGCCGTGAACCCGGCGGCAGGCTTGAAGTTCCTTGCGGAGGTCTTCGAAAGCCCCCGGCAGGCGCGAAACAATGCGCCTGTAGTGCAGTACCATTAGGATGGGCACTGCATCGGGTGTTGGGAGGCGCCCATAGATGACGGCAGAGAGGAAGGCTAGAAGGCGATTCATCGTCGAGCAAGACAGTCAGACAAGCTGAACGGGTAAAGTGATGCACGAAATACACAGCAGTGTCCCTCCTCGTCTTTGGTGAAAAGGTATGTCCCTTCTCATCGTGTATGGTGAAACGGTAGTTCGGCATTCCACCTTCACAGGGCTAACTGTTCAATCGAATTAACAATCTAGACATAAATAAATACGCACGAAAAAAGTGAAAATTTCCGCCGCTAGGTCGCGCTCTCTGATGCGCTACTCTGGTGACGTCAGTCGAAGAGCTACGAAGATGAAGTGGGTGGCGCGCTTCTGGCAACAACAGCTTTATTTGAGATGATGAATGCGGAATTTCATCGCCAGGGGCGACACTCTACGCCATTGCTGATGGTGATGTGGGGAATGACGTAATGAGCCCCTTAAGAAGCAGAGTTTTATTCTGCTGTACGTATCTTGAGGACTGTACTGAAAGATGTTTTAATACCTCACTAATTTTCCTGAAAGGTGCCCTAATTCCAACAGTTTTTTCGTCTGCACTTGGCGCTCAACTCTTTTGATTACTTTCGATTAGCCTCTTCGCCTTCATAGAGAGGCCTCACAGAGGCAGAGGTATAAGTGGACGTGTAAGGGGGATATAAGAGGGTAAATGTAAATGCACTTAAATGACTTGAAATTAAAGTAGTCGAAGGTAATTAAGAGTAAGTGGTAAGAGTAACTGCATACAATTGGAAGCAATTAAAGGGAAGTAAAGCAAGAAAGCTGAGTTTAATGGTAATGAACACAAGATATACAGGGTGTCCCAGAAAACGTGTCATTGAATTATAACAAAAAAACTACGCCACCTAGAATCATGCGGTCAACAGCATTTGTTCTTATTAGGTTTTTGCCACCTCCTAATGTGAAGGTCATGTACTCCAAGCTTAATTATGTAAATATTTGCGAACTGAACTCGGAAATTTGCCAAGTTAAGGTCACTTTTTTACCCCACCAATATGAAGAACGTGCCGAATTCACTCAAATTCATGATAATTCACAGTGATATTCACGAGCTATCCCATCGGAAAAAATAGCCGAATATCATGCTTTTCGGAGCACCGGACCATAGCGCGCGATGACTTTTTGAGCGCAATCGCTCCTAGTGCGACGAAAGGAGGTTCCGAAGCCAGCCCACAGAGTGATAGTAGAAAAAGTAACAGTTCCCAAAATTGGGAGAGGGAAAGCATTATCACAGCGAAGGTCGGACGTGATAAGCCGTGCCTGTTTTATCTCTTTCTGTGATGCCGGGGAGCAGGGTGTCGGAGCGAACCGAAAACCGGAACCGAAAACCGAAAAAAAACCGCTATTTTAGTGCCAACCGGAACGGAATCGAAACCGTATAAGTTTTTTTCGCTCAGGAGGGAAACCGAAAAATATATTGAACGGTTTTCGGTCCAAGAAAAAACTTCGCCTGTTTGGACTACGGATAGGCGAATGAAACGGACGTCGTGTGCTCTGAAGTCATGTCATGGATGCTATACGAGGGTTACGGATGTCGGTATACTATGACCCTGAGGATCTCATCGTAATGGTTTATCGTTCGCGCACGCACATGTGACTCTCTAGCAATGTGCCGTAGTGTTCGTTTTAATTTGAAATTTGACCCCTCAAACTCGCCCCAACTAAACAGTGACCCAACGGGGGCTGCATAACGGCTTCTCTATCGGTAATGTCGCGCAACGCGTCCCTGCTTTGAGGGCAGCTAAGTTGAATACATTTATGTATACGCGAGGGCAAGCCCATGCGAAGTGGCAACTCTTTTGTGGACAGGACACGAAGAAAATAAAACGGAGTCGTCGAGCGCGTTTGTGAGTGAAGGTGTTCCTCAATTTGCGTCGTACTCGTGCGGTGGTGCTTGCTGGCTAGACAGTAGCAACAGACATTCGGATGGGACGCCGTCGCTCCAACCCAGCAAGAAAGTACTTTACGTATGACATCACGACAAACAAGTCCGTTTGTAGCACGTGCTTCAAGAAAGTAAAAAGCCTATTTGAACAGACAGTAACCTACAGGAACCAGGAGCTATCAATTTCACAGCTGTCTATTAATGTTAAATAATATGGGTGCGGAATAAACGGGTTTACATTTTGTAACATTGATTTTTTTTTTTGGGGGGGGGCATGAATATTCCCAGCAGAAGCGGAACCGGTTAAAACCGGTATGAACCGTTATTTTTTTGCTCCGGAGCAGAACCGGTACCGGATCGTTTATGATGTAACCGGAACGAAAAACGTTTCAGTTCGACACCCTGCCGGGGAGGGCTCGGTTTCCAACCTCCTTTCGTCGGACTGACAAAGATTGCGCTGAAAAATTCATCGTGCGCTATTCTGTGCGACCTCCGTGGAGCATGATGTTCGGCTATTTTTGCCGATGGGATAGCTCCTGAATATCCCTGTCAATTATCATTAATTTCACTAAATTAGACACGCTCTTCACATTGGTGGGGTAAAAAAGTCACCTTTACTAGGCAAATTTCCGACTTAAGCTCGCAAAAATTTACATAATTAAACTTACTTTACACGACATTCACATGAGGAGGTGGCAAAAACCCAGTAAGAACAAATGCCATTGACCGCATGACTCTAGGTGGTGTAGTTTTTTTATTATAATTCAATGACACGTTTTCTGGGACACCCTGTATGTAATTAAGAGAAAGATTTCATTGAATTAAAAAATATCCGAGGTAATAGCCGGTTATACCGGAGGTAATTAAATGTACTTAAATGTAATTAACGTCAAGTAATCTGGAATTGAGTAATTAAGGCGAGTAAACGTAATTAAAGGAAATTAAGTGACTTCAATGTCACCTCACGTAACCTGCGGTTACTTAAGTTACTTAAAGGGTAATTGCGGATAATTGAAAGTAATGGGGTCTAGTTAAAAGTTAATTAAATGGATCTGCAATTAGTAATTGAAAGTGTCGAACAGGAAATAAAGCTGTGAATGGAGGTGCACAACCAAAAGTCGGGTTAGACCGGAAGTGAAGAAGCGGAAGTCGAGTTTGACCTGAAATGCATACCGGAACTCGGGTTTAGACTGGAAGTGGACAACCGGAAGTCGGGTTTAAACCGGAAGTCGATACCCGGCAGTCAAGTCTGGATCGGAAAAGGCGGTTAACGCTAACGCACTCCTCTCGCATTTACTGCGAAATCGCCAGTGAATTTTTTTCTCGCGTCTTTTCTGTCGCAGTTGTGCCTATCCCGTGAAATCTGTCTTGAGGTACTTTGTCTCGAGCGCAGGTAAATACCTGCTGGCTCATATATAGGACATAATTATAGTCCAGGTGCAACACCTGTTCCAGGCCGAAAGATGTTAAAAATAAATTTGTTCAAGTTCCGATTTTTTTTTTTCCCTTCTGCTTCTTTTGAGACCATTATGCTGAAGGAGGACTCCTCCCCCCAAGAACTGACCCATCTCAACACAACAACGTATCGGTTCTCCGCAAGCTACGTTCGCGAACGAGTAATTTAGCCAAAAGTAGATTATTTTGCAAGTACTACTGGGGGAGTGTTCACTGACGGGGCACTCCGAAACGCGGGTCCCGTGGCCCGCGTCAATGATATGTTTGATGATGATGGATAATTTTTCGATTTGATTGATGACTCGATTATTCTTTTATAACGATTCTATTCTCGCTACGTCGAACGACACGATCGCTGATCTTGTCCACGATGCCAACTACGATGATATGGCTACTACTGTTTGCAAACAGTGAAAGGGTTAAACTCAAATGAGTGACAGCTAGGGAGTGCTGCCACATGTAGCCAGGGATCGGAACCGGTATTTTTTGCGGTCCGGTTCAGGTTCCAGGTTCAGGTATATTGGTTCGGTTCGGGTTTAGCTCCGCTGAACCGAAATTATCAGCTTGATCCGGTCGAGGTATATGCGTTCGGCTCAGGGAGACCCCCCCCCAAAAAAAAAAAATAATAATAAAAAAATAAAGAGAAAGAAAGAAAAAGCGGCCAGCGGTCAGGACGTTTATAGGGATTGGAACCTTTACTTTCTTCAGCTCAAGCGTTTAACCTTCATCCGTTTAACCGTTTTGCTTCAGTGTAACCGTTTCATCGGCAATAATTTTGCTACATGAAAGCGAGCTTACCCTCACCGTACACGGTTGTAAGAGAAAGGTGTGAGATAACCGTTTCAGGCGAACGTTTTCAGGTTAAAGGGGCACTAAAATGCAAAAACAACTGGCTCTCAATTGAAAGCCCGTGTTTCAATTAGCGTAATTCACACAAAATTAGTTCACGCGCCGCTACCATTTTGAAGAAAAACGCAATGAAAACAGAGCCGTCTTTGGCGGCAACGAGTGGCAAGGAGGCTAAGATAGGCGGCATCCAATGAGAGAGCAGGAGAAGCGAGCGCATACCTATCGTGACTGCGTGGATTTGGAACGGGCCCGATCGTAGTGCTCCGTATACATGCGCGGAATGATGCAGAGTGCCGCATTTTTCAATGCCGATTCACTGAATCGTAGCCCACAACGGCTTTCGCAAATGCTCCACTGACAACATTTATCTTCACGTCCTTCGGACAGCGACGCCTGACCGCTTTGCAACGTGCACTATGTTTTTAATCAGGACTGCTCTACGGCGTGACACGTGCGTGCACGCGCATGTTGGACACCACACACGAGCTGAAGCGTGTTCACTGCTTAGCGCCGAAGCAAGAAAGTCTTCGGTATAATTCTTATTGTAGCTTCGAAACGGAATCAAAGTTTTGAATTCTGACTAGTATACAAGTATGAAATTAACATATCGTGTAACGTAATTTGAAGCTTTGCAGTTTGAAGTTTTTGCCCTTTAGTTTTGCTTTTTTTTTTTTTTGCATTTTTAAGAGCTGAGAGCGATGGAGCAGTTCGCTCAGTGCGCGGCCTTGGGTTTGCAATAGCTTTATAACGCGGGATTGCAGAGGCATATATCGTTTTCATTTCTTCAAAAGTTTGGGAATGATTTCAGGGCCCCTTTAACGCATATACGCAATGCATTGAAAAAGGAAATAAAGCACTCATATACATCGACGCCACTTCTTCACCTTTATTTGTTGCTCACAAACACAGTGTTTACAGTGTTTGCGTCAGCGAACAGGCCACTGGTATACCGGTATGCTGGTATACGTTGATTCAGGGATCTCAACTTTGCTGAAGTGTTCGTCTTTTTTTTTTTTTTCAGCTACGTAGATTGTTGTTCTTGTTCTATATGATGACGCAATATCCCATGACTGTTGTACATATATACCGGATTGGCTGTGTCGGTAATATGTCCGTCGTATCGTGCTTGAATCCCCAACAGCTTGCTACTTATGCTTCGCTCGACGGTGTCGAAGTTCTGCAGATGAAAGTCTCCTGGGCGCATTCTTTGCTTTTGCCATCCGTTCCACGACATGTTCCGCGAGAATATCTTGGTGAACATTCCTAGTCAGATTACGAAGTGTGGTATCCACGTTTTACTTACGGGAGCCGCCATAATGTCTTCTGAAGAAGTGACAGAATAAGAAGAGTTCTCATGCTTCTTATGTTCTTGGTCTCTGCTCCTGCTGGCGTCTTTACAGATCAAGTTCCCATGAATACAATCTTTGGCCTCGCTAACCGCGCCACGACATGTTCCGCGTTGACAACATTAGCAAATTCTTTGCATGAATCGTCTATCACGATCTTGTTTCGGTGCATCGCCATGTCCTTTGAAGAACTGACAGAATACATAGTGTTGCTTTGGTGTCAGTCTTTGCGTCTGGATCTCCAACGACTGTGTCGACGAGAAGAATATTTCATGAGCCTTCATAACGTAGATGACAATTTCGAAGACTTCGACGTGGACGATTTTCAATTTTCTCTGACCCACGGCCCAATCCGCCTGCGCAGAGTCTCCTTTAATGTCTGCGCAGGCGGTAAGACGTTCCTTTTTTTTTTTTTTTTTTTGTGCTCCAACGTGGATGGCGGAGATGCGGCTTTGGATGCCAGACCACGCGGAGCTCGAGTTGATGGCCTCGGATTCCAGTGTCGCAATATGTTGAAAGACAATAATATGCTGTTGACCACGTAGGCGTATAGAAAGCGACTTTGATCACTAGTGGCGTACTTGTACAAATATTTCGCTCCATTGGGCGGTAGATATAGGTAGACGGTGACATCTTTGCGTTTGGTGGCGGCATTCAGAGCCTCGTTGGCCCGGTTCGCCGTGGTTTTTCGAACCCGTTACCAGCTCCCACCACGGGGAGGTGAGGTTGAATGCCGCAGTTGTTGGGAGCCAATGAATCCGAGGTCGTGATGGGGTCCGGGGACAGGCGAAAGGTCGAAGTCAAAAGGGGAAATCCAGAAGCGCTCACAGTGCGCGGAGATGCTTGAGAAGGACCTCCACGAGGTCCATGGGCATGGCGATGGACGAGTTGGTGGGAGAGTGAACGACGCGGATGAGGGTGCGGATGATGCGTGTGGCGTCGCCAGCAGTGAGGTGGCGGTGGTGGTGGGAGACAACGAACCTCACGAAGTCGAGGCCTTCGTCCTGCAGGCACAGGTTGTCCTGCAGGACATCACAGACGAGATTGACGGCCCCCGTCAAGTAGCCGTGAACCCTGTGGCAGGCTCGGAGTTCCCTGCGGAGGTCTTCAAAGGCCCCCGGCAGGCGCGAAACGATGCGCCGGTAGTGCAGTACCAGTAAGATGGGCACTGCGTCGGGTGTTGGCAGGCGCCCATAGATGACGGCAGAGAGGAAGGCGAGAAAGCGATTCATCGTCGAGCAAGAGAGTCAGACAAGCTGAAGGGGTAAATTGATGCACGAAATACGAAGCAGTGTCCCTTTTCGTCTTTGGTGAAACGGTATGTCCCTTCTCATCGTGTATGGTGAACAGAGGTGGGCACCCTCGCGAGGGCTTGTGAGGGTGAGGGCTCCCTCACCCTCACCTCACGAAATTTGAGGTGAGGTGAGGAGCATCTTTTGGAGCAGTGGTTGAGGTGAGGTGAGGAAAAATCTTCCTAGAAGACGCTGAGGTGAGGTGAGGTGGGGGAAATTTTCCTTGGGAAAGACTGAGGTGAGGAAAATTTTCTGAAAAACTTTTTGAGGTGAGGTGAGGAAATTTTTTCTCCAGAAAGGCTGAGGTGAGGTGGAATGAGATACATTTTCTGAAAAATTTTTGAGGTGAGGTGAGGGAAATTTTGAGGGAAATTTTCTGAGGTGAGGATTCCTTGTTCATGTCAGGTGAGGACTTTTTTTCGTGTGTCGAGAGAAGAACAGGGAAAATTTGTCCGAAAATTTTTAGGTGATATGAGGCAAGTTGGCAAAAGGTAGTTGTTAGGGCTGTCTTCTTTACTTTTCAGTGACTGCTGTAAAGCGAACGACGCGAGTCGTTGCACTTCACTATCAATAATCGCTGTTTATTGGCTGGTCCTGACGATGGGTCTAGACTCTGGCTGCACATCCCACAAAAAGTAGGGGGCAATATGGGCACGACATTGGGTGCACTGATGACGTGACACTCATACGATTATGATTCACAAAGCTGCGCTTCGATTCGACAACCACTGTAGCGCTCAACCTATCGGATGCCATGCGAAGGCGGTGAACGAGACAATTAGCAATGCACCTGCCATCCCACTAGCTGATGGCGAGCGGGCATGATAATGCGTAGGACATGATCCGTAAATAATTTTAGCTATCATCGCCATTCATCAGGTACTCACCGCAGTCGTGGCGCTTTCTGGCCTCTGTTGCGCTTGCGCCACAAACACCTACTGTCACAATCTACCGCTGAAGCAGAGAGTCGGGACCTGATGCTTTAGTCTCAATACTTGCTTTACGCTGCGTACTTTCGTCATTTAAAAAAGTGAGAAGCGTCGACCTTGAGCAGGGAGGGGCACCCTCCTAACTGCAAGTGAGGCGAGGGCGCCTTGAACCCCGTCACCTCACGGAATTTGAGGTGAGGTGAGGGAAAAAATTTTATGCAAGGCTGAGGTGAGGTGAGGAAATATTTTTTCAGGAAAGGGTGAGGTGAGGTGAGGAATCTGATAATGTTTTGAGGTGAGGTGAGGCGAGGAAAATTTACTGAAAAATTATTTGAGGTAAGGGCATGCAAGGAAAATTCTGATTTTTTTTAGGTAAGGTGAGGGAACTTCTCCGGAAAGTAGTTGAGGTGAAGTGAGGTGAGGACAAAGCTCCGTCCAGGAAAATCGATGTGAGGGCAAAGACCGTGAGGAGTTTTGCCCACCTGTGATGGTGAAACGGTAGATCGGCATTCCACCCTCACAGGGATAACTGTGCAATCGAATTAGCAATCTAGACCTAACTAAATACGTACGAAACAAATGGAAATTTCTGACGCTAGGTGGCGCTCTCTGATGCGCTATTCTAGTGACGTCAGTCGAAGAGCTACGAAGATCAGGTCCCCCAAGGTCGCCATTTTCCCATGTATTTGTTCCTATCCCGATGTGTGCAATGCCGGAGGCCGCCCTTAGATACCCCATTGTTACCAGACGTTGGCTTGCGTTTGATTGTAGCGCGCTAAAGATCCAGTTGAAGCACAGTCCAAGCCAGGCCAAGTCACCGAAGGAGAAATGGACGACTGCGCCTGCGGCGCCAGTGGCGGCGCCTGGTACGACAGGTACGCTATGTGATGCACGCAGCCGTGCACTAGATCCTTCCGATCGCTCAACACGTTTAAAAACGGGACCAAAACGTGAAACACGACACAGAAAGTTGTTATACGCGTTTTATTTGGACATACAGAGGCTAGATTCATTCGCAGAAACAACAAAAACATTTTGCCGCTAAACTTAGCGCGCTGAAGTGATCCAGAACGGCAACAGTGGGGTATCTAGTGGCGGCCTTCTTCGTTGGACGCTTTTCCGAGGTGAGTTTGGGGGACCTGACGAAGATGAAGTGGGTGGCGCGCTTCTGGCAACAACAGCTTTATTTGAGATGCTGAATGCGGAATTTCATCGCCAGCGGCGATACTCTACGCCATTGCTAGTGGTGATGTGGGGAATGAAGTAATGAGCCCCTTAAGGGAAGCAGAGTTTTGTTCTGCTGTACGTATCTTGAGGACTGTACTGAAACATGTTTTAATACCTCACTAATTTTCCTGAAAGGTGCCCTAATTCCAACAGTTTTTTTCGTCTGTACTTGGTGCTCAACTCTTTTGATTTCTTTCGGTTTGCCTCTTTGTCTTCATGGAGAAGCCTCACCGAGGCAGAGGTATAAGTGGACGTGTAAAGGGGATATAAGAGGGTAAATTTAAATGCACGTAAATGATTTGAAATTAAAGTAGTCGAAGGTAATTAAGAGTAAGTGGTAAGAGCAACTCGAGACAATTAGAAGCAATTAAAGGGAAGTAAACCAAGAAAGTTGAGTTTATAGGTAATGAACACAAGATATATGTAATTAAGAGAAAGATTTCATTAAATTAAAAAAATATCCGAGGTAATAGCCGGTTATATCGGAGGTAATTAAATGTACTTAACGGTAATTAACGTCAAGTAATCTGGAATTGAGAGTAATTAAGGCGAGTAAACGTAATCAAAGGAAATTAAGTGACTTCAATGTCACCTCACGTAACCTGCGGTTACTTAAGTTACTTAAAGGGTAATTGCGGGATAATTGAAAGTAATGGAGTCTAATTAAAAGTTAATTAAATGGATCTGCAACTAGTAATTGAAAGTGTCGAACAGGAAATAAAGCTGTGAATGGAGGTGCACAACCAAAAGTGGGGTTAGACCGGAAGTGAAGAAGCGGAAGTCGAGTTTGACCTGAAATGCATACCAGAAGTCAAGTATAGACAGGATGTGGACAACGGGAAGTAACTTTTAGACTGGAAGTGGACAACCGGAAGTCAGGTTTAAACCGGAAGTGGATACCCGGCAGTCAAGTGTGGATCGGAAAAGGCGGTTAACGCTAACGCACTCCTCTCGCATTTACTGCGAAATCGCCAGTGAATTTTTTTTCTCGCGTCTTTTCTGTCGCAGTTGTGCCTCTCCCGTGAAATCTGTCTTGAGGTACTTTGTCTTGAGCGCAGGTAAATACCTGGTGGCTCATATATAGGACATAATTAGTCTAGGTGCACCACCTGCTCCAGGCCGAAAGATGTTAAAAATAAATCTGTTCGAGTTCCGCTTCTTTTTTTTTTCCCCTTCTACTTTATTTGGGACCATTATGCTGAAAGAGGACCCCTCCCCCCTCTTCCAAGAACTGTCCCATCTCAACACAACAACGTATCGGTTGTCCGCAAGCTACGTTCGCGAACGAGTAATTTAGCCAAAAGTAGATTATTTTGCAAGTACTACTGGGGGAGTGTTCACGGGGCACTCCGAGACGCGGGTCCCGAGACCCGCGTCAATGATACGTTTGATGATGATTGATGATTTTTCGATTTGATTGATGACTCGACGATTATTTTTTTTTTTATAACGATTCTATTCTCGCTGCGTTGAACGACACGATCGCTGATCTTGTCGACGGTGCCGACTATGACGATATGGCTACTACTGTTTGCAAACAGTGAAAGGGTTTAACTCAAATGAGTGACAGCTAGGGAGTGCTGCCACATGTATCCAGGGATCGGAACCGGTATTTTTTGCGGTCCGGTTCAGGTTCGGGTCCGGTATATTGGTTCGGTTCGGGTTTAGCTCAGCTGAACCGAAATTATCAGCTTGAACTGGTTCAGGTATATGGGTTCGTTTCGGGTTCGGCACAGGGACAACCCCCCCCCCCCCCCGCAAAAAAAGAAAAGAAAAAGCGGCCAGCGGTCGGGACATCTACAGGGACTGGAACCTTTACTTTCTTCAGCTCAAGCGTTTAATCTTCATCCGTTTAACCGTTTTGCTTCAGTTTAACCGTTTCATCGGCAGTAATTTTGCAACATGAAAGCGAGCTTACCCTCACCGGACCGTACACGGTTGTAAGAGAAAGTGTGAGATAACCGTTTCAGGTGAAAAACCTTTTCAGGTTAAAGGGGCACTGAAGTGCAAAAACAACTTGCTCTCAGTTGAAAGTCCGTGTTTCAATTAGTGTAATTCAAAAAAAAAAGTTCACACGCCGCTACAGTTTCGAAAAAAAAAACCGCAATGAAAACAGAGCCGTCTTTGGCGCCAACGAATGGCAAAGAGGCAAAGATTGGCGGTATCCAATGAGAGAGCAGGAGAAGCGAGCGCATACCTATCGTGACAGTGTAGATTTGGGACGGGCCCGATCGTAGTGCTCCGTATACAGGGTGTCCCAGCTAACTGCGAACATATTTTGAAAATATATATATGACACTTTTTCCAAGATGAAATCAATTTGAAATATAGTATATCCTGAACGGCACTCCTTAGGAGGGCATTAGCAAAATCCAAAGGCAATGTCTTTATTAACTTTCATTAATTAACTTTTTAATTATAAAAGCTACGAAGTTGTCCCAATGAGAACATATGTTCCTTTCGGTCACCTGATATCGTAGCCCTTTTTAGAACAAAAATCCGTTCGATAGATCGCCCGCAAACAAATCGTGAAGGAACGCCATTTTTTTTCTTGATTTTGTTCATTGCGCATCTTCGGAGACGCCTATTTCCATCATCCCAACACGAGAGGGGGAAGGAGCACAGTGCCGCCTCATTCGTCGAAGATGAGCTTTAACTTGCGGGAACAAAACAAAAACAAATGTATCGGGTGACTCTATCGGAACTGGCCTTATCTTGGGTTGCATTTTCTCTATCCTTTTAATCTTTTTCCAGGACCCGAGAAGCGATAGTGTGCTTTTTTTCCCTCTCACATTGGGTGAAGTAAAGACGCGTCTTCTAAAAAGCGCAATGAACAAAATAAAGAAGAAAATTGTTGTCTTTCACGAATTTTTTGCGGGCGATCTATCGAACGGAATTTTGTTCTGAAAACGGCTACGATATCAGGTGACCGAAAGGAACAGATGCCCTCATTAGGACAACTACGTAGCTTTTATAAATAAAAATTTGATTAATGAAAGTCAATTAAGACATTGCCTTTTGACTTTGCTAATGCCCTCCTAAGGAGTGCGCTTCAGCATATGCCATATTGCAATTGATTTCATCTTGAAAAATGTGTTATATCTATATGTTCGCAGTTGGCTGGGACACCCTGTATATGCGCGGCATGATGCACAGTGCTGCGTTTTTCAATACCGATTCACTGAATCGTAGCCCACAACAGTTTTCACAAATATTCCACTGGCAACATTTATCTTCACGTCCTCGGACAGCGACGCCAGTGCGCTTTGCAACGCGCGCACTATGTTTTTAACCATCGACGGCGTGGCACGTGCCTGCACGCGCACGTTCGACACCACACACGAGCTGAAGCGGGTTCACTCCTTAGCACCGAAGCAAGGAAGTCTTCAGTATAATTCTTATTGTAGCTTCGAAACGGAATCAAAGTTTTGAAAGTATGAAATTAACATAGCGTGTAAAGTAATTTGAAGCTTTGAAGTTGCAAGTTTTTGCATTTTAGTGTTGCATTTTTTTTTGCATTTTTAAGAGCTTTAGAGCGATGGAGGAGTTCGCTCAGCGCTGGGCCTTGGGTTTGCAATAGCTTTGCAACGCGGGATTGCAGAGGCATATATCGTTTTCATTTCTTCAAAAGTTTGGGAATGATTTCAGGGCCCCTTTAACGCGTATACGCAATGCATTGAAAAAGGAAATAAAGCACGTATATACATCGATGCCACTTCTTCACGTTTATTGGTTGCTCAAAAACACAGTCTTTGCGTCAACGAACAGGGCACTGGTATACGTTGATTCAGGGATCTCAACTTGACTGAAGAGTTCGTCTCTTTCTTATCGACCTACGTGGATTGTTGTTCGTGTTGTATATGATGACGCAATATCCCATGGCTGTTGCACACATATATACAGGTTTGGCTGAGTCGGTAATATGTCCGTCGTATCGTGCTTGAACCCCCAACAGCTTGCCATGCTTCGCTCGACGATGTCGAAGTTCTACAGATGAAAGTCTCCTGGGCGCATTCTTTGCTTTAGCCATCCGTTCCACGACATGTTCTGCGAGAATATCTTGGTGAACATTCCTAGTCAGATTACGAAGTGTGGTATCTACGTTTTACTTACGGGAGCCGCCATAATGCCTCCTGAAGAAGTGACACAATAAGAAGAGTTCTCATGCTTCTTATGTTCTTGGTCTCTGTTCCTGCTGGCTTCTTTGCAGATCAAGTTCCTCTGAATACAATCTTTGCCCTCGCTAACCGCTCCACGACATGTTCGGCGTCGACGACATTGGCAAATTCTTTGCCCGAAGCGTCTGTCAGGATCTTGTTTCGGTGCATCGCCATGTCCTTTGAAGAAGTGACAGAATAGATAGTGTTCCTTTGGTCTCAGTCTTTGCGTCTGGATCTCCAACGACTGTGTCGACGAGAAGAATATTTCATGAGCCTTCACAACGTAGATGACAATTTCGAAGACTTCGACGAGGACGATTTTCAATTTTCTCTGACCCACGGCCCAATCCCCCTGCGCAGAGTCTTCTTTAATATCTGCGCAGGCGGTAAGACGTTCCTTTTTTTTTTTTTTTTGCTCCAACGTGGATGGCGAAGATGCGGCTTTGGATGCCAGACCACGCGGAGCTCGAGTTGATGGCCTCGGATTCCAGTGTTGCAATATGTTCTAAGACAACAATATGCTGTTGACCACGTAGGGGTACAGAAGGCGACTTTGATCAGTAGTGGCGTAGTTGTGCAAATATTTTGCTCCATTGGGCGGTAGATATGGGTAGACGGTGACATCTTTGCGTTTGGTGGCGGCATTCAGAGCCTCGTTGGCCGGGTTCGCCGTGGTTTTTCGAACCCGTTACCAGCTCCCACCACGGGGAGGTGAGGTTGAATGCCGCAGTTGTTGGGAGCCAATGAATCCGAGGTCGTGATGGGGTCCGGGGACAGGCGAAAGGTCGAAGTCAAAAGGGGAAATCCAGAAGCGCTCACAGTGCGCGGAGATGCTTGAGAAGGACCTCCACGAGGTCCATGGGCATGGCGATGGACGAGTTGGTGGGAGAATGAATGACGTGGATGAGGGTGCGGATGATGCGTGTGGCGTCGCCAGCAGTGAGGTGGCGGTGGTGGTGGGAGACGACGAACCTCACGAAGTCGAGGCCTTCGTCCTGCAGGCACAGATTGTCCTGCAGGACATCACAGACGAGATCGACGGCCCCCGTCAAGTAGCCGTGAACCCTGTGGCAGGCTCGGAGTTCCCTGCGGAGGTCTTCAAAGGCCCCCGGCAGGCGCGAAACGATGCGCCGGTAGTGCAGTACCATTAAGATTGGCACTGCGTCGGGTGTTGGCAGGCGCCCATAGATGACGGCAGAGAGGAAGGCGAGAAAGCGATTCATCGTCGAGCAAGAGAGTCAGACAAGCTGAAGGGGTAAATTGATGCACGAAATGCAGAGCGGTGTCCCTTCTCGTCTTTGGTGAAACGGTATGTCCCTTCTCATCGTGTATGGTGAACAGAGGTGGGCACCCTCGCGAGGGCTTGTGAGGGTGAGAGCTCCCTGACACTCACCTCACGAAATTTGAGGTGAGGTGAGGAGCATTTTTTGGAACAGTGGTTGAGGTGAGGTGAGGAAAAATCTTCCTAGAAGACGCTGAGATGAGGTGAGGTGGGAGAAATTTTCCTTGGGAAAGACTGAGGTGAGGAAACTTTTCTGAAAAACTTTTTGAGTTGAGGTGAGGTGAGGAAACTTTTTTTCCAGAAAGGCTGAGGTGAGGTGGAATGAGATACATTTTCTGAAAAATTTTTGAGGTGAGGAAAATTTTGAGGGAAATTTTCGGAGGTGAGGATTCCTTGTTCATGTCAGGTGAGGACTTTTTTTCGTGTGTCCAGAGAAGAAAAGGGAAAATTTGTCCGAAAATTTTGAGGTGATATGAGGCAAGTTGGCAAAAGGTAGTTGTTAGGGCTGTCTTCTTTACTTTTCAGTGACTTTTGTAAAGCGAACGACGCGAGTCGTTGCACTTCACTATCAATAATTGCTGCTTATTGGCTGGTCCTGACGATGGGTCTAGACTCTGGCTGCACATCCCACAAAAATTAGGGGGCAATATGGGCACGACATTGGGTGCACTGACGACGTGACACTCATACGATTATGATTCACAAAGCTGCGCTTCGATTCGACCACCACTATAGCGCTCAACCTATCGGATGCCATGTGAAGGCGGTGAACGAGACAATTAGCAATGCACCTGCCATCCCACTAGCTGATGGCGAGCGGCCATGATAATGCGTAGGACATGATCCGTAAATAATTTTAGCTATCATCGCCATTCATCAGATACTCACCGCAGTCGTGGCGCTTTCTGGCCTCTGTTGCACTTGCACCACAAACACCTACAGTCACAATCTACCGCTGAAGCAGAGAGTCGGGACCTGATGCTTTGGTCTCAATACTTGCTTTACGCTGCGTACTTTCGTCATTTAAAAAAGTGAGAAGCGTCGACCTTGAGCAGGGAGGAGCACCCTCCTTACTGCAAGTGAGGCGAGGGTGCCTTGAACCCCGTCACCTCAAGGAATTTGAGGTGAGGTGAGGGAAAAATTTTTATGCAAGGCTGAGGTGAGGTGAGGAAATATTTTTTCAGGAAAGGGTGAGGTGAGGTGAGGAAATTTTTCTGATAATGTTTTGAGGTGAGGTGAGGCGATGAAAATTTTCTGAAAAATTATTTGAGATGAGGGCAGGCAAGGAAAATTCTGGTTTTTTTTAGGTGAGGTGAGGGAACTTCTCCGGAAAGTAGTTGAGGGAAGTGAGGTGAGGACAAAGCTTCGTCCAGGAAAATTGAGGTGAGGGCAAAGACCGTGAGGAGTTTTGCCCACCTCTGATGGTGAAACGGTAGTTCGGCATTCCACCTTCACAGGGCTAACTGTTCAATCGAATTAGCAATCTAGACCTAACTAAATACGAACGAAACAAATGGAAATTTCTGACGCTAGGTGGCGCTCTCTGATGCGCTATTCTAGTGACGTCAGCCGAAGTGCTACGAAGATGAAGTGGGTGGCGCGCATCTGGCAACAACAGCTTGATTTGAGATTATGAATGCGGATTTTCATCCCAGGGGCGATAGTCTACGCCACATCTACGTCTACGCCGTGGCCTACGCCATTGGTGGTGGTGCTGTGGAGAATGAAGTAATGAGCCCCTTAAGAAGGGCAGAGTTTTATTCTGCTGTACGTATCTTGAGGACTGTACTGAAACATGTTTATATACCTCACTAATTTTTCTGAAAGGTGCCCTATAATTCCAATATTTTTTTTTCTTCTGCACTTGGTGCTCGAGAGAGAGAGAGAAATACATGATGACGATGATAAGGGGATGACTTGGTGCTCGACTCTCAAGACTACTTTCGGTTTTTGGCTCTTTGCCTTCATATGCCTCGAATTTTGTAATGCGTCTGAGCCAGGGGTGTCAAAAAAATAACTTTATGTAATGCTTGTGTGTGCGTGTCAGTGTGTCAGATGCTGAAGCCTCACAGAGGCAGGCGTATAAGTGGACATGCAAGGGGATATAAAAGGGTAAATGTAAATGGGCGTAAATGATTTGAAATTGAAGTAGTCGAAGGTAACTAAGAGTTAGTGGTAAGAGTAAGTGGAGACAATTAGAAGTAATTAAAGGCAGTTAACACCCCCCCCCCCAAAAAATGAAAAGAAACATAGCGGCCAGCGGTCGGGACATCTACAGGGATTGCAACCTTTACTTTCTTCAGCTTTTCAGTTCACCGTTTAACCTTCATCTTCAGCTTCAGTTTAACCGTTTCATCGGCAATAATTTTGCTACATGGAAGCGAGCTTACCCTCACCGTACGCGGTTGTAAGAGAAAGGTGTGAGATAACCGCTTCAGGTGAAAAGACCTTTTCAGGTTAAAGGGGTACTAAAATGCAAAAACAACTTGCTCTCAATTGAAAGCCCGTGTTTCAATTAGTGTAATTCACACAAAATTAGTTCACGCGCCGCTACCGTTCTGAAGAAAAACGCAATGAAAACAGAGCCGTCTTTTGCGGCAACGAATGGCAAGGAGGCAAAAATTGGCGGCATCCAATGAGATAGCAGGAGAAGCGAGCGCATACCTAGCGTGACTGTGCGGATGTGGAATGGTTCCGATCGTAGTGTTCCGCATATATGCGCGGCATGATGCACACTGCTGTGTTTTTCAATACCGATTCACTAAATTTTAGCCCTCAACAGTTTTCACAAATGTTCCACTGGCAACATTTATCTTCACGTCCTTCGGACAGCGACGCCAGACCGCTTTGCAACGTGCACTATGTTTTTAATCAGGACTGCTCCACGGCGTGGCACGTGCGTGCACGCGCATGTTGGACACCACACACGAGTTGAAGCGTGTTCACTGCTTAGCGCCGAAGCAAGAAAGTCTTCGGTATAATTCTTATTGTAGCTTCGAAACGGAATCAAAGTTTTGAATTCTGACTATACAAGTATGAAATTAACATATCGTGTAACGTAATTTGAAGCTTTGCAGTTTGAAGTTTTTGCCCTTTAGTTTTGCTTTTTTTTTTTTTTTGCATTTTTAAGAGCTGAGAGCGATGGAGCAGTTCGCTCAGTGCGCGGCCTTGGGTTTGCAATAGCTTTATAACGCGGGATTGCAGAGGCATATATCGTTTTCATTTCTTCAAAAGTTTGGGAATGGTTTCAGAGCCCCTTAACGCATATACGCAATGCATTAAAAAAGGAAATAAAGCACGCATATACATCGATGCCACTTCTTCACCTTTATTCGTTGCTCAAAAACACAGTGGTTACAGTGTTTGCGTCAACGAACAGGCCACTGGTATACGTTGATTCAGGGATCTCAACTTGACTGAAGAGTTCGTCTCTTTCTTATCGAACTACGTAGATTGCTGTTCTTGTTGTATATGATGACGCAATATCCCATGGCTGTTGCACACATATACAGGTTTGGCTGAGTCGGTAATATGTCCGTCGTATCGTGCTTGAACCCCCAACAGCTTGCCATGCTTCGCTCGACGATGTCGAAGTTCTACAGATGAAAGTCTCCTGGGCGCATTCTTTGCTTTTGCCATCCGTTCCACGACATGTT
Organism: Ornithodoros turicata; assembly: GCF_037126465.1. NCBI lineage: Eukaryota > Metazoa > Arthropoda > Arachnida > Ixodida > Argasidae > Ornithodoros > Ornithodoros turicata. The sequence goes on along the minus strand of NC_088202.1, from coordinate 138,410,913 downwards.
CCTCGAGAATATCTTGGTGAACATTCCTAGTCAGATTACGAAGTGTGGTATCTACGTTTTACTTACGGGAGCCGCCATAATGTCTTCTGAAGAAGTGACAGAATAAGAAGAGTTCTCATGCTTCTTATGTTCTTGGTCTCTGTTCCTGCTGGCGTCTTTGCAGATCAAGTTCCTCTGAATACAATCTTTGGCCTCGCTAACCGCGCCACGACATGTTCCGCGTTGACAACATTGGCAAATCCTTTGCATGAATCGTCTATCACGATCTTGTTTCGGTGCATCGCCATGTCCTTTGAAGAACTGACAGAATAGAAAGTGTTCATTTGGTCTCAGTCTTTGCGTCTGGATCTCCAACGACTGTGTCGACGAGAAGAATATTTCATGAGCCTTCACAACGTAGATGACAATTGCGAAGACTTCGACGAGGACGATTTTCAATTTTCTCTGACCCACGGCCCAATCCGCCTGCGCAGAGTCTGCTTTAATATCTGCGCAGGCGGAAAGACGTTCCATTTTTTGCTCCAACGTGGATGGCGAAGATGCGGCTTTGGATGCCAGGCCACGCGGAGCTCGAGTTGATGGCCTCGGATTCCAGTGTTGCAATATGTTGAAAGACAATAATATGCTGTTGGCCACGTAGGCGTATAGAAGGCGACTTTGATCAGTAGTGGCGTAGTTGTACAAATATTTTGCTCCATTGGGCGGTAGATATAGGTAGACGGTGACATCTTTGCGTTTGGTGGCGGCATTCAGAGCCTCGTTGGCCGGGTTCGCGGTGGTTTTTCGAACCCGTTACCAGCTCCCACCACGGGGAGGTGAGGTTGAATGCCGCAGTTGTTGGGAGCCAATGAATCCGAGGTCGTGATGGGGTCCGGGGACAGGCGGAAGGTCGAAGTCAAAAAAGGAAATTCAAAAGGGCTCACAGTGCGCGGAGATGTTTGAGAAGGACCTCTACGAGGTCCATGGGCATGGCGATGGACGAGTTGGTGGGAGAATGAACGACGTTGGTGAGGGTGCGGATGATCCGTGTGGCGTCGCGAGGAGTGAGGTGGCGGTGGTGATGGGCGACGACGAACCTGACGAAGTCGAGGCCTTCGTCCTGCAGACACAGATTGTCCTGCAGGACGTCACAAACTAGGTGGACGGCCCCCGCTAAGTAGCCGTGAACCCGGCTGCAGGCTTGAAGTTCCTTGCGGAGGTCTTCGAAAGCCCCCGGCAGGCGCGAAACAATGCGCCTGTAGTGTAGTACCATTAGGATGGGCACTGCATCGGGTGTTGGGAGGCGCCCATAGATGATGGCAGAGAGGAAGGCTAGAAGGCGATTCATCGTCGAGCAGGACAGTCAGACAAGCTGAAGGGGTAAAGCGATGCACGAAATACAAAGCGGTGTCCCTTCTCGTCTTTGGTGAAACGGTATGTCCCTTCTCATCGTGTATGGTGAAACGGTAGTTCGGCATTCCACCTTCACAGGGCTAACTGTTCAATCGAATTATCAATCTAGACCTAAATAAATACGTACGAAACAAATGGAAATTTCCGTCGCTAGGTGGCGCTCTCTGATGCGCTATTCTAGTGACGTCAGCCGAAGAGCTACGATAATGAAGTGGGTGGCGCGCTTCTGGCAACAGCAGCTTTATTTGAGATGCTGAATGCGGAATTTCATCGCCAGCGGCGGTACTCTACGCCATTGCTGGTGGTGATGTGGGGAATGAAGTAATGAGCCCCTTAAGAAGCAGAGTTTTATTCTGCTGTACGTATCTTGAGGACCGTACTGAAAGATGTTTTAATACCTCACTAATTTTCCTGAAAGGTGCTCTAATTCCAATAGCTTTTTTCGTCTGTATTTGGCCTGTACTCTTCGCCTTCATGGAGATGCCTCACAGAGGCAGAGGTATAAGTGTACGTGTAAGGGGGATATAAGAGGGTAAATGTAAATGCACTTAAATGACTTGAAATTAAAGTAGTCAAAGGTAATTAAGAGTAAGTGGTAAGAGTAACTGGAGACAGTTGGAAGCAATTAAAGGGAAGTAAAGCAAGAAAGTTGAGTTAATGGTAATGAACACAAGATGCGGGCAAGTTCATTTTTAAGAGTGTGGGTTCGCAATAGCTTTGTAACGCAGGATTGCAGACGCATATATCGTCTTTATTTCTTCAAAAGTTTGCGAATGGTTTCAGAGCTCCTTTAACGCATATACGCAATGCATTGAAAAAGGAAATAAAGCACGCATATACATCGACGCCACTTCCTCACCTTTATTGGTTGCTCAAAAACACAGTGGTTACAGTGTTTGCGTCGGCGAACAGACCACTGGTATACCGGTATAGTGGTATACGTTGATTCAGGGATCTCAACTTGAGTGAAGAGTTCGTCTCTTTTTTTTTCGAACTACGTAGACTGTTGTTCTTGTTCTATATGATGACGCAATATCCCATGACTATTGCACACATATACCGGGTTGGTTGAGTCGGTAATATGTCCGTCGTCCCGTGCTTGAACCCCCAGCAGCTTGCTACTTATGCTTCGCTCGACGATGTCGAAGTTCTGTAGATGAAAGTCTCCTGGGCGCATTCTTTGCTTTTGCCATCCGTTCCACGACATGTTCCGCGAGAATATCTTGGTGAACATTCCTAGTCAGATTACGAAGTGTGGTATCCACGTTTTACTTACGGGAGCCGCCATAACGTCTTCTGAAGAAGTGACAGAATAAGAAGAGTTCTCATGCTTATTATGTTATTGGTCTCTGTTCCTGCTGGCTTCTTTGTAGATCAAGTTCCTCTGAATACAATCTTTGGCCTCGCTAACCGCGCAACGACATGTTCCGCGTTGACAACATTAGCAAATTCTTTGCATGAATCGTCTATCACGATCTTGTTTCGGTGCATCGCCATGTCCTTTGAAGAAGTGACAGAATACATAGTGTTCCTTTGGTGTCAGTCTTTGCGTCTGGATCTCCAACGACTGTGTCGACGAGAAGCATATTTCATGAGCCTTCATAACGTAGATGACAATTTCGAAGACTTCGACGTGGACGATTTTCAATTTTCTCTGACCCACGGCCCAATCCGCCTGCGCAGAGTCTTCTTTAATATCTGCGCAGGCGGAAAGACGTTCCATTTTTTGCTCCAACGTGGATGGCGAAGATGCGGCTTTGGATGCCAGGCCACGCGGAGCTCGAGTTGATGGCCTCGGATTCCAGTGTTGCAATATATTGAAAGACAATAATATGCTGTTGACCACGTAGGCATATAGAAGGTGACTACGATCAGTAGTGGCGTAGTTGTACAAATGTTTCGCTCCATTGGGCGGTAGATATAGGTAGACGGTGACATCTTTGCGTTTGGTGGCGGCATTCAGAGCCTCGTTGGCCGGGTTCGCGGTGGTTTTTCGAACCCGTTACCAGCTCCCACCACGGGGAGGTGAGGTTGAATGCCGCAGTTGTTGGGAGCCAATGAATCCGAGGTCGTGATGGGGTCCGGGGACAGGCGGTAGGTCGAAGTCAAAAAGGGAAATCCAGAAGGGCTCACACAGCGCGGAGATGTCTTAGTAGAACCTCTACAAGGTCCATGGGCATGGCAATGGACGAATTCGTGGGAGAATGAACGACGTGGACGAGAGTGCGGATGATGCGCGTGGCGTCGCCAGCAGTGAGGTGGCGGTGGTGGCGGGCGACTACGAACCTCACGAAGTCGAGGCCTTCATCCTGCAGGCACAGATTGTCCTGCAGGACATTACAGGCGAGGTCGACGGCCCCCGCTAAGTAGCCGTGTACTCGGTGGCAGGCTCGGAGTTCGTTGCGGAGGTCTTGAAAGGCCCCCGGCAGGCGCGATACGATGCGCCTGTAATGCAGTACCATTAAGATGGGCACTGCATCAGGTGTTGGCAGGCGCCCATAGATGACGGCAGACAGAAAGGCGAGAAGGCGATTCATCGTCGAGGAAGACAGTCAGACAAGCTGAAGGGGTAAATTGATGCACGAAATACCAAGGGGTATCCCCCTTCTCATCTTTGGTGAAACGGTATGTCCCTTCTCATCTTCTATGGTGAAACGCAGTTCGCAAACGGTAGTTCGGCGTTTCACCTTCACAGGGCTAACTGTTCAATAGAATTAGCAATCTAGACCTAAATAAATGCGCACGAAACAAATCGAAATTTTCGCCGCTAGGTGGCGCTCTCTGATGCGCTGCTCTGGTGACGTCAGCCGAGAGCTACGAAGATGAAGTGGGTGGCGCGCTTCTGTCAACAGCAACCCAGATTGTCCGCCAGGGTTTAAATAGACGCTCGCGGATGCCGCTCTGGACATTCATTCACCCGCGACATCATGCGCCCACTGGTGTCAAGGTCGACGCTTCAGGATCCACTGTCGGCGCTGTGCCGTAGCAGTGCACCACTCACATAATGCACACGCTTAAGAATGAACTTCACCACGTGGCACACTCCTAGCCAACCATCATCTCGGATGATATCGTTATCTGCCCTCATTTGTTGAAACGGGAGGCGTGCGCTTTTTTGTGACACTCATGCTGTTCATAATTGTCGCAAAAAAGGCGTACGCCTCCTGTTTTCAGCCAGTCATGGCAGATAACGATATCATTGGAGATAATGGTTGGCTAGAAGCGCGCTGTGGCAATGAAGCTCATTTTTTAGCTCCCGTGGCTCAGTGGTTAGCGTGCTGGCCATGTCACGTCGAGACTGGGGGTGCCGGGTTCGAATCCCGGTGCCGGCTTTGCTGTTTGGGATTTTTCCTGGTTTTCCAGACATATGTCGGCACAGTTCCCTAAGAAGTCGGCCCAGGACGCACATTCCCCCAGGGCGTCAGTCGTGACGTTGCCCACCTACGTGAGGCCGACAACGGCAAGCCCTTTCACCACTCACCACCACCACCACACGCTTACGTTTCGTGTTGCTCCCATACCGTCGGCGACGGTGTCTTTACTTTATGGCACAGTCACTGGCACAAACCGTCCACTTATTCCTGTCGCAATCCGCAGGAAGATCTTGGACGCTGCTCATAGTCTGGCCCACACTGGTGTGTGCGCTTGTCAGAAGGTTCTGGCAACAAAATACATTTGGCCAGGACGTTTGCCCATAAGGACGTAAAGCGATGGGTGAAAACCACCTTTTCCTGCCAGCGCTCGAAAGTCGGGCGGCACACAAAGACCCAGCTCCACGCATTCCTTCCGCCACGAGCCTGATTCGACCACGTCCATGTCGATATAGTCGGCCTACTACCCACATCCTATGGTTATAAGGACATCCACACCTGTGTGGACCTGTTTACAAGGTAGCCTGAGGCTGTTCCCATGGCAGATACCTCAGCAAAAACCGTGGCCGAAGCCTTTAGTGTGACCACATGGGTAGCACGGTTTGGCTGTCCATCCACTTTCACAATGAGCCAGGGTCCACATTTCTGTTGTGCCCTATTTGCAGACCTCACCAGCCTCCTCGGAGCGCACCATGTACAGACAATCGTCTACCACACAGCGGCGAATGGTTTGGTCGTGGGCCTCCTCCGGGTCTAACATCGTCCCTCTGCGTTGCTTGGCATACGCGTTGCTGTGAAGCAGGATCTCCGGTGCGCACGAACAGAGCTCGTTTACGGTTCCCCTCTGCGCCTTCCTGGAGACTTCCTCACCCCAAGCGCCGATCAACCGCATCCATCCCACAGTGAATACGTTCGGGAACTAAAGGAGTTACCCCGACACATAACTCCCGTTCCACCTTTCATGCCAACCTATCGCACAGTCTTCGTTTAGGACCTAAAAGTACGGCGACGCATGCTTTCGTCAGAAACGACCGTGCGAAACCCTCGCTGACGCCGCCTTACTCCGGTCCCTATCCCATCCTATCCTGGACACCCAAGACTGTGCGTGTAGAGATCACCGGCAAGCCGGACACCGTCGCCCTCGCCCTCCCTTGTCCGCTCCCCTTGCCCTCGACGACGCCTCTCCCCATCACGTTACGCCAACCAAACTTAACCAAACCGTTCCTTTTTAGAGGGGAGGTGAGGAGGGGGGGGAGGCCGTGTAACGCCCCTCGGTGGCAATGATGAACAAAGAACAAAGTGCCAGTTGACTCCGGGCGGCAGCTCAGCACGGACAATTGTTCTGTCCCGTTTGGTCTACCCCCCACTCGCTCACAACTCGTAGCCGGTATCAGACAGACGCTTGCAAAAAAGAAAGTCCTTCGATTCGTGCACTGCTTTACCAATTTAGCCCGTAGATCCAACTGAAACACCCTGTACAGGACGGACTTATCTGAGCATTAGATATATTTTGCGAATATTTCAAAGCCCCTCTGTTTAGTTGCGCTTATTCTCATGCAGGAACTAACAAAAGTAACATTTTTATTCCAACAGATAAGTGGCGTTGATCGCGTATTTTCCCCGCAGTGCGTGCTGTGGACTTTTTTTCCCCTCTCTTTCTTTAGTCCTTTACATGGTTACTTAAGTTTAGTACAGGAAAATTAGCCTAATCCAGGTGCACATTGCCCGATCTGACGGGAAGTAGGTCACTATGGAAAACAGAGAAACCAGACTATAGGCGCCGGAGCTACCAAAAGTAACATTTTTGTGGCGGATTCATCGGCGAACCGCCACGGCAACAGAAGGTTTTGCTGAAATGCGCAGAGTTCTTTGATCTTTCGGTGGATGAGTTGCAAAAGGCTGCACGGGAAACGCACCAGAGAAGACAGCTATAGCGACGTAGAAGATCTGGTCGCAGGTCAGGCCTTTCACATTGTCGAGATGGACCTGGGATTTTTTAGCGGCCCTTAGGTATGCCCTGAGGAGGGATTCATTAGAAAGTATGTCTGCCTGGTACTTCGTCTTTTGCAGAGTATAATTCCCGTATCCTGGATCTTCGTTAATGAATTCCAGATAGCTGCGTTCTAGAATCTTGAACTCTTCCGTGCTCTTTTTCGTAAACCAGGGCGCGATGTCCCCTTTGGCGTCGTACTTTCGGCCATTTATATCGAAGCCATGCATCGTCTCGTGTGCCACGGTGTATCCTGGCGAGTCATAGTTCACCTCAGGTGGACCTCCCAAGTTAAAATAGGGTGACATTAGAAACGGGACACTGATTTGGACAAAGCTTGCCGGGGGGACGTAAAAACCGTTCGCGTGATATGTATCTAAAGCAGACTCTACTTGGTAGAAATAATCCCCGTAATCGTTCTCTACACCTTTCCAGTATCGGTCAGTCAGAAATTCTTCAATCCTCAGAACGTCCCGAAGAGAGGGGCCGCTTAAGTCGGGGACTTCCTCATAAAACTGTGTTACATCGGTGTTCTTGTACGTCAGGGATGTGCTTTCTGCCGGTGCAACGTCATTGTCCGTGTAGTCTTCATCGCTGACGTCATAAGGCTTTATCGGAAATTTAGGCATGGAGACATGCCCAGGAGCTGATGTGTTGCCCTTCTCCTTGGGCGTCTCCTGCCCCTTGTTGCTGTAGAGGAAAGCCCCGATGGTGACTGTCACGGCTATGCTTAGGGCGATAGCTAAAATCAATGCCGGAAGACTTATCGTTGTGGAGCTGCCCTGCCATGGGCCCTGCGGGTGGAGAAACGACAGCAGATGATTAGAATTCGGTCTGTTTCTGGAGATCTTCGTGCCAGTTACGACACCTTTTCAGAGCTCCTGCCCTTGAGTATCAACGTCACTTTTCGGGGCTCAACAGTTACGTCTGTTACAACGACCTACAGCGTGTATTGTGCTCTATCATCAGCGAGCGGAGTGTTTTCTATTCACGTCGAGGCCTTTTTGCCGAGGCCTCGATCGATTCCTAGGCAGCACCAAATATCGGTCCAATATTGGGACTATCACGGTTTCATTGGACCTAACGAGGCCCAATCAAGCCAATGAAGAACCAAGAAATTGCGCTTTATTGGCTCTATCGGCGTTATCTTAGCTCTACCCGAAGTACGCAAAACTATGCATGTTAGAAAATGACCGAAATACCATTGTTATTGCAGATTGAGGTCATGTCGCGCATATAATTATGTTTTGGGGTTGCTCAATGAACGATGATGCTTCATTGGCGCTACATTGGTTTGCAATCAAACCAAAGTGCCAATGTAGACAGCTTTCAACCAACGCACCTTCATTGGCACTCCGGGTGGAGCATGGATAGAACTTATATAAAGTATAACTTGTGGTCCCGCGAATTATTCTGGCAACAAATATTCCTTATTTGTACGGTCCATATACTCCTAATTTTGAAATTTCTCGAGTAACACGCTTCAAACTACGCACAAAAAATATTGGTTTACCGGCGGCGAAGCAAAGAACGACGTTGAGGCAGCAATTGAAATAAAAAAGACGATTCTTGATAGGGATGAATATTGCTGGTATACGTTAGGCGCCTCGAATTACTTACAAATTGATTGTAAGTTGCTAAGACGTATGCCTCTCACCGTTGCAGGAGAGTTATGCTGCCTTGTACACCAGGTGCGGGTTGTGCGTAAAGCTTGATAACTTTGCCAATGATTCTGCCTGTTGCGGTGATGCTCCCAACGAAGGCTGCTGAGGGGTGCTCGCATATGTTTTCTTTGATGGATTGTTCTATGAGACTACCCAGACCCTAGACCATGTGGGATCTCGCGGTGGGATCTCTAAAAGTGCCCGCGAGCACATGCTGCACGCTAATGACCACCGTGGCATGGTTCGTTCTGTGTCCGAGCAGCGAGCAGACACTGGACTGTGCTTGGACGTTTGCACGGAAAACCGAAAAACTTGTTCCTTTACAACGTGTTATATGCTACTACCATCTTTATGAAAAAGACTTTCCCTCCATATGTCCCGAAGAGGTTGCAACTCACCGTAAAAATTATTAACCCGATACAACGTGGATACGAATGGTAGACGGCGAATGAATCTGAACAACCCCATCTGACGCATTTCTAGCGCTGGAGAAACACGGGAGTGCTAAGCCTAACGCACTCGAAACTTCTCATGTTGCGAAAGGTCGTTGAAATGGGCTAAATCACCTCACTTTAGTGGGGTTAGGTTAAGTTAGGTTCTACAGATTTGGGGGGGGGGCAGGCACGCACTAGGAGGTGCGGGCGTCGAGACTGCGCTTCGGGTTAGGTCAGAAGGTCCTCAACCGAGATGGCCGATTGCCTCGAAGAAACAAGCGATAAAATTTAATTTTTGTATGTTTGGTACGTTATACGACGTTGATTTTTGTTTCATTTCATCATTTCATTTTAAAAAATCCGTAAGCCCGGCTACGAACTACGTCCTGAAGAACTTGTTCCTTTACAACGTGTTATGTGATACTACCATCATTATGAGAAAGACTTTGCCTCCATAAGTTCAGAGGAGGTTGCAACTCACCGTAAAAATTATTAACCAGATACAACGTGGATACGAATGGTAGACGGCGAATGACAGCGAAATTGTTTCACCGAAGCCGAGGATAGAATCGGCGACTGCCCTGCGCATGCTCCGTTAACATTTCCTGAATTGTTCCATTCGGTTTAAGACACGACCGTGCAGTGGCCGATGGCATGACTTTTTCTTAAATGTACTGAGAGGATTGCATAACTGCTTACCCCTCGAAATTCCTCTTCCAGCAGTAAGGGAGCACCTGTGCCCTGGACAAGTAACCCGTCCGACATCGACATGGTTGGCCTTTGAAAGCATCAGTTCTTCTTCTTCTCCTTCTACCAATGAGATAATGGCCGTGAACCACTAAGGGGGGGGGGGGGGGTCGAGTTAGCTTGCCGTTGTTGGCCGCACTCAAGTGGGCATCGTCACGACTATAGCCAAAAAAAGGAAAAGAAGGTGGGAGAAAGGGAACCACTAAGGGAGATTGGCAGAGCAATGGCCGTTAGCCAATGGCCGTTCCCTCTTCTTCTTCTTCTTCCAAGGAGGTGGTGGCTTCTTCTTTCACAACTAACCACGGTGGACACACGTAGAATGATCTTCCTCCTCACTGGCGCCGGCGCAGTATGGCAATGCATAGTAATCGTAGTAATGCTCTTCTTCTACCAGCACTAAGCACAGTGCCCACACAGGGCACTGTGCTTAATGCGCTGTGCTTAATGCCGCGCGGCCGCGTGACATCAACGGTCGGTCGTGGTGTTATCGTTGGGTTCCGTACTCGCGCAGTTATCTTCGACTTACGCTGCGTGAGAGACCGCATGATTATCTCCTCGCGCTGTGGTCCTGTATGCGCTCCGTCCACTTTTCTTTATTTATGTATTTATTTATCTACCCTCAAGTCACATGGAATTACAGAGAGGAGTGGAAATAACAAGGAAGCAAATGAAAAAGTACAAAGTTCCACATGAAATACGTCGTGGAGTAAGGAACGGAATTTTGTTGAGTCCCGGACTACTGCGATGGCCGCAGGTAGGTCATTCCAGTCGACTAAAGGGAATGAGGACTTTTTCAGGATGATCTAAGTACCTGCATGGTGAGGAGGAGAAAAAAGGGAATACCTGGGAAGAATGTCATTATAATAGATTTTATGAAACAGCAACAGAAGAGGGTTTACGGCGTAGAGAAAGAGGTGGTAAGGCGCGACATTTGAGCTCACTGACGCTGGAATGGCGTGAGTAATCAGAAAGAAATGAAGCGAACAGCCCTGTTCTGTACAGATTCTAATTTCCGAATGAGGTGATCGTGGTAAGGATCCCAACCTCATGTCACCTCACGTTAAACATTCAGAAATCTGCTGTTCCCTCATATTAACCGTACTGGAGGAGCCTTGACCATCGTTCTGAATGTTGCCGGGGAGACAATCCGTGAGACCAATCAGCTGCGGTACTTAGGCGTCTGACATGATGGCATGCTTCACTGGAACCATCATGCCGAACTCATAAGCCAGAAAGCTTCGAACGTAATTGGCATCATCCTCCGCTGCGCCCGCCTTGCTGTTCCTGTACAAGTGCTACGTGGGGCCAATTCTTGAGTTCGGATGTGTGGCACCTCCATGACTATCGTCTGAGCAGGCTCATCGCCGTAGAAAGAAAAGTCATTCACCTTTGCGTGGCCTCCCCATGTACACGGCCCACCAGGCACTTTCTGCCGAATCCCGCATTCCTCTTCTGAAGACTCGGTTCCGCCTACTCACAGTGAACACCTCCCTTTCGCTTTGCCAGAGCCCTTTAGCCACCAGACAGAACCACTCTCTCAGGGATTGGACCGGTGATGGCGAAAATCCAACACACCGCAGCTCGTTTTGTCGAATCCCTTCTGGCCTCGCTGAATACCTCTATGACTCCCCTTCCTGTGCCCACCAATCCGGTCTCCTCCATGGCCCCGCGACTTGCCTTCCACGCTTTTGCCTTCCACGGCCTTCCCTACGCTCCGTCTCCCATGCTTGAAGCCCACCTCTCGGCGTTCGTCAACAAGTTCCCGTCTCACGTTGTCGTCGCGACCGATGCCTCTGTCTCGGCTCAGCTTGCGTGTGCCGGCGTCGTCTTCCCCCAGCTGTACTGTCATTGCCCCATCCGCCTCCAGTGTCGAGAGCGAACTCCTAGCCCTGATACTGGCCCTACGACTGGTGCTCCATGCATACTCCAAGACCCTGCTCTTGTCCGACTCCCTACTGTTCATCACCGCCCTAGTTAGCCCATCCTCCGAGTGGCTGCAGCTCCTGCACACACCGACTTGTAGCCACATCACGAAGTAGTACTGGCATGGATCCCAGGACAATGTGGCCTCCCTCCCAACGAGTCGGCGGACAGCTTGGCTAAAATCTCCCTCTCTGGTCCTCTCGCTGACGTTCCCCCGACCCTGGCCTCTACACGCGAGCCACGTATAGAAGGCCCCTGGGGCTGACTGTTCTCCGCTCGCTGCCAGTCCGGTACGCCCACCTTCCCCACGCTTAGCAGGCTTACGGCAGCATCTCCAGTCACGTTGATAGTCTTGCTGACTCGACCGTGCTGCCTTGCCCTTCCCCTGAACTCTTATTTAGACCATATGGGTGTCAGCCGCTCTCCTGCGTACGCCCATTGCGCACATTAAGCACAGTGCCCTGTAATGGTCACTGTGCTTAGTGCTGGAAGAAGAAGAGCATTACTACATTTACTATGGTACTACGCATTACCATACTGCGCCGGCACCAGTGAGGAGGAAGATCATTCTACGTGTGTCCACCGTGGTTAGTGGTGAAAGAACAAGGAAGGTTTGTGGCTGAAGAAGGAGAAGAAGGAGGAGGAAGAACGAACTGACTCTTTCGAACCATGTCGATGTCGAACGAGTTACTTGTCCAGGGCACAGGTGCTCCCTTGCTGCTGGAAGAGGAATCCCGAGGGGTAAGCAGTTATGCAATCCTCTCAGTGCATTTACGAAAAAGTCACGCCAACGGCCACTGCACGATCGTGTCTTAAACCGAGTGGAACAATTCAGGATGGCCTATTTCGGCCATCTTGACTTCCACGCATAACACGCCATGCAGTTACAAAAGCCCTGTTATAGGCTTCGCGACACATTTTATAGTGGCGTAAATACGTAAAGGAAGAGATTTGAAAAAGTCCGCAGAATCGATATACTGTGTTTTACCATTGTAAGGAGGTAAGCGCTGGCGTCAACATGGCGGTTTTGCGGCGTACGCTTCTCTAAAGGGTAACTCTGCCCTTTGTAGAGCAAGACAGAAAGAATAATATTCGAAAAAAAAGTAAAAATTACCATTTAGCCCGCCTGCTTGGTTTCCGCAAAGAAGCACACACCAGAGGACGCAGTGTCCCCGCCTCCATTTGTTTCGTCATCTTTGTGATAAGATGTTTTCTTGTCGTTGTCATAAGACGTTTGTGAGAGGCAGGAACACTTCCTCCTGTCCCTGCATCACATGTGCGCTCTTTTTTGTAACAATCAAGCAGCGTGGCCACTATTTTTCCACTATGTCTGTTCCGAAAGTGCGTAAGTTTTTTTTTTTTTAATCTGTAGATCAGTTAAAATGGCGGGAAATGATTCCAGAAGGTAATTGCCGAAGGCCCCACAATCCTCCGGCAAGTACGTCGCCAGGTGGGAATTTTTTTCATCACTTTAGGTGAAACATCCTGTATATCTGCATGTCATGCGCATGTTTAATGTGAAATAGAGCTGTGTTACACGTGCGTGCGCATGTGTGTCCGTGACAACACTTGTTTGTGTCTTGGCGGCTATAGTGTTCGTAGCGTCTCTCTCTCTCTCTCTCTCTCTCTCTCTCTCTCTCTCTCTTTCTTTCAATTTTTGAAGAGCAGACGTTTTTTCGTGCTCACCTGCACTGTGGAATTTTAGGGCAGCTTGATACGTTGCAACTTACAACCTGATACACACAGCCGTTGCAGAGGTGTTGGATACATTGTATAGCATATGCATTCCCGTTCTCCACTTTCTCCAAATGCACTGCGCAGATGGGCCGATGCCTCCCGCAAGAGGAAGCAATCGCACTGACACACGCGAATTCGTTAGCAGGACTCCTGGCAAGTCGCTATAGCTTTCCTACGACTCCTACAAGAAGTCGTGCACATCAATCACCCTAAGCGTTTCACCAGCTTCAGAAAATTTATATCTCCCGTCTTCACAGTGCGCATAGAGAATGACAATTTTGCAGAACTGTAAGTGAATCTCCCAATAGTCAGGGTCCTCACAGAGAATGAGGGAGGAATCACCGGCGCACGGAAGCCGTCCTGCAGGCCGTATCAAGCGGATTCCGAAGCAGCACACCATCATTGGTCCAATATCGGTCCAACATTGGCAGCCAATATAAGTCACAATGGTCGAATATTGGCCGTGCAACTCCAATGTTGCGCCAATGAAACTGCAAATATTGGTCCAATGTTGCAAGCCCGTGGTGAGCCAATGAAAAATATAAATGGAGGCTATAGTAACCAGTCTCGTTTTAATTCGTCTCATCTTTCACGACAACAGGAACGAATCATATTACGTACAAACATTTTTTTTTTCATTTGTTTTGTTCTAATTTTTGTGTAGATACTCCAATTTTGCAATAGCGCGAGGGTGAGATAGTAGGATCCCACCTGGTCTAGTGTCTGGGTAGTCCCATAGAACAACCCATCAAAGAAAATATATGCTAGCATTCCTCAGCAGCCTTCATTGGGAGCATCACTGCAACAGGCAGAATCATTGGCAAAGTTACCAAGCTTTACGCACAATCCGCACCTGGTGTACAAGGCAGCATAACTCTCCTGCAACAGTGAGAGGCATACGTCTTAGCAACTTAGAATCAATTTGTAAGTAATTCGAGACGCCTAACGTATGCCAGCAATATTCGTCCTTATTAAGAATCGTCTTTTTTTTTATTTCAATTGCTGCCTCCACTGCCGTTCTTTGCTTTGCCGCCGGTAAAACCAATATTTTTGTGCGTAGTTTGAAGCGTGTTACTCGAGAAATTTCAACATTAGCACTATATGGACCGTTCAAATAAGGAATATTTGTTGCCAGAATAATTCGCAGGACCACAAGTTATACTTTATAATTTCTATCGATGCTCCACCCGGAGTGCCAATGAAGGTGCGTTGGTTGAAAGCTGTCTACATTGGCACTTTGGTTTGATTGCAAACCAATGTAGCGCCAATGAAGCCCCATCGTTCATTGAGCAACCTCACAGCATAATTAAACCTCTGTATGCAATAAGGGGATAAGTCGAAAAATCCCAAAATGAGAAAAGGTGCCTGATATGATTGTCCGTCCCATTGACGCACATGCATTTCCTGTTTTTTACCGTGCTGTAGCGGGCCAACAAATCGCAATAAGGTCCTAAGTTTTCATTGGCAGGTGCATACTGGTATGTAGATGTCATTGCAACAAAAATTGTAAAAACAGGATAAGTCAGGACTTATCCCCTTATTGCATACAGAGGTTCAATTATATGCGCGACATGGACTCAGAGTGCAATAACAATGGTATTTTGGTCATTTGCTACCTTTCATACAGTTGTACATAAATCCGGTTGAGCCAAGATAACGCCGATAGAGCCAATAAAGCGCCATTTCTTGGTTCTTCATTGGATTGATTGGGGCTCGTTAGGTCCAATGAAACCGTGATAGTCCCAATATCGGACCGATATTGCGTGCTGCCTAGGAAGCGATCGAGGCCTCGGCAAAAAGGCCTCGACGTGAATAGAAAACACACCGCTCGCTGATGATAGAGCACGATACACGCTGTAGGTCGTTGTACGCGACGTAACTGTTGAGCCCCGGAAAGGGCCGTCGAAACTCAGGGTAGGAGCTCTGAAAAGGTGTCGTAACTGTAACGAAGATCTCCAGAAGCAGAACGAATTCTAATCATCTGCTGTCGTTTCTCCACCCGCAGGGCCCAGGGCAGGGCAGCTCCACAACGATAAGTCTTCCGGCATTGATTTTAGCTATCGCCCTAAGCATGGCCGTGGCAGTCACCATCGGGGCTTTCCTCTACAGCAACAAGGGGCATGAGACGCCCAAGGAGAAGGGCAACACATCAGCTCCTGGGCATGTCTCCATGCCTAAATTCCCGATAAAGCCTTATGACGTCAGTGATGAAGACTACACGGACAATGACGTTGCGCCGGCAGAAAGCACATCCCCGACGTACAAGAAAGTTTGTAACACCGATGTAACACATTTTTGTGAAGAACTCCCCGACTTAAGCGGCTCCTTTGTTCGGGACGTTCCGAGCATTGAAGAATTTCTGACTGAGAGATACTGGAAAGGTGCAGAGAACGATTACGGGGATTATTTCTACCAAGTAGAGTCTGCTTTAGATACATATCAGGCGAACAGTTTTTACGTCCCCCCAGCAAGCTTTGTCCAAATCAGTATCCCGTTTCTATTGTCACCCTATTTTAACTTGGGAGGTCCACCTGAGGTGAACCATGTCTCACTAGGATACACCGTGGCGCACGAGATGATGCATGGCTTCGATATAAATGGCCGAAGGTACGACGTCAAAGGGGACATCGCGCCCTGGTTTACGAAAAAGAGCACGGAGGAGTTCAAGATTCTAGACCGCTGTTATCTGGAATACGTTAACGAAGATCCAGGTTACGGGAATTATACTCTGCAAAAGACGGAATACCAGGCAGACATACTTTCTAATGAATCCCTCCTCAGGGCATACCTAAGGGCCGCTAAAAAATCCAAGGTCCATCTCGGCAATGTGAAAGTCCTGACCAGCGACCAGATCATCTACGTCGCTATAGCTGTCTTCTCTGGTGCGAAGATGTTTCCCGTACAGCCTTTTGCAGCTCATCCGCCGAAAGATCAAAGGTGCGACCTTCCTCTCACGAACTTTGCGCATTCCAGCAAAACCTTCACCTGCCGTGACGGTTCGCCGATGAATCCGCCGCAAAAATGTTACTTTTGGTAGTTCCGGCATCTAAGAATGAGCTGATTGACGCAGAGGAAATGCAGTAAACGAAATCCGAACAACTGTTTCACTTGTTTCTTTTTCGATTTCCGGGATTATCGATTTATTATTATTTCGATTATCGATTTATTATTATTTCGATTTCCGGGACCGACTTCCCGTCAGATCGGGCAATATGCACCTGGATTAGGCTAATTTTCCTGTAATTGTCCAAAAGAGCGAAAGAGAGAGAGGGAAAAAGAAAGTCCACTGCACGCACTGCGGGAAAAATACTCGATCAATGCCATTTATCTGTTGGAATGAAAATATCACTTTTGTTCGTTCCTGTATGAGAATAAGCGCAACGAAGCAGAGGAACTTTGAAATATACGAAAAATGTCAAAATATACGGAAAAAAAAGTACATCCTATACAGGGTGTTGGTATGTGAGGTCTCCGGACTAAATGTGAACCAGTGCACGATTCGAAGGACTTTCTTTCTTGCAAGCATCTGTCTCATACCGGCTACAACTCGCGACTGTGTGGGTGAGTGGCGGGGTAGACCAAGCGGGGCTGAACAAGGGTACGTGCTGAGCGGCCGCCCGGAGTCAACTGGGGCTTCGTTCTTTTTCCATCATTGCCACCGAGGGTGTGACAGGAAACGAAGGTTCTCACCCGTCCCTCTACGTCCTTACGGCCAAACGTCCTGGCCAAACGTATTTTGCTGTCAGAAGCTTCTGACAAGCGCAGACACCAGGGTGGGCCAGACTATGAGCAGCGTCCAAGATCTTCCCGCGGAGTGCGACAGGAATAAGTAGACGGTTTGCGCCAGTGGCTGTGCCATAAAGTAAAGACACCGTCGCCAACGGTATGGGAACAAGACGAAGCGTAATCGAACTCTGCGGAGCAGCTTGCAGTTGGCGTATCTCGGAATCATCCAGTCGAGCTACGGCGGTGTTCCCGTGACTTATCGGGCAAGGCGCGGCGATGTTGCCGATTCGAGGTAGAGCATCCGCAGTGCTGTTATCGACACCATGCACATGCCGGATATCGGTTGTCAACTCCGAAATGTAGACGACGTGCCGAGTTTCCCCATGGCAGATAGTCATTTCGGTTGTTGCGGAACACGCATGCAACCCCAAAAACACACTGTCATCCCAGGGATATCCTAAGAACATCATCCACGGACAGGGATGACATCCCGATGAGGGTCAAATGTGATTCTCAAATCCTCCTCATCGTGTCGATGTGGCACTATTTATGGCATACTAAGAATGTCCTCAGATCTTCCTTGAGAACAATTTCAGGACACAGCGATGACACTTCAGGGACGAATCCTAGTTTTACTTTATTGCATCTTATTTTTGCTTCCGCGTGCTTTGATACTGATTCCATACATCTTGGTAAACCGCCACAATAAAGTCTGGCTGCTCGTTTCTAGTGCAATCCAGAACAATGAGCACAGCGGTTTAAAAAGAAAGCAGACAGGTATAACAAGAAGGAAAAAAAATCATGCCAAGGGCAGCCAAGAGCACTATGCCCGAGAAACCCACTCCGAAAGGTACTAGCACTACTTTCCGAAAGCGAAAACAGATACTATTTATTGCTTATACATGACGGTAATGGTAATGGTTTATTTATAGAGTAGCAAGCCAGCTCAGGCTAGGCTGACATCTCTCACCTCATACAAAAAAAAAATGGTACTGTGATGTTACACGTAAGCTAGTTTGTCTGCGCAAGCGGGAGAGTCGGCGAGAGTGAACACTCAGGCGCCTCTAGTGTGCGAATCGCTAATTTCAGAACGGAGAGTCGTAACGTCACAGGAGCCGCCCTTCTGGATTTTCGCCCAGCAAGAGGCGACTCTCCCGACTCTCGAGTCGCTCGAGTTCAATAAACGAACGCGCTCAACATGGAAAGGGACAGGAACAAGAAGCGTACTCGGCTCTGTCTTTAATCTTACGTATTTCTGACAGACCGCGCGAATTGCTATAGTGAAAACATGCATACTGCATTAGAAACACACATTATTCGCACCTTCGATTAAATTATTTTTGTTCATCTTCGTAGTTTGCCCCTCAACAACCACACTCGCATGTGTATCATGAAGGGCGCAGGGTTGCTAACACAGATTTCGTATTTTTCCCCGCCTTCGCTACCATTTATATTTACCCTGGAACCAGTTTGCATCGTGTCTTCGCGTTTATTGTATTGCACCTGAAAATTACAGGCCTTCTGGAAGGCGAAGCTGTAGCTTATTATGGGTACACAGTGCCATGCCTAGCACATGCCGAATCTGAAGTGTTCTTTTCTATTTTTTTTTTCTCGTTTCCATCAAGAGATTGCGGTGGTCCCAGACAAAAAGCTGCCATGACGCAGCTTGAAAACACGTGGGGACCGCGACGTCAATAGCAGTGCTGACACATACCAAGCAAAGGAAAAGAACTGGCATTCACATACACGACACTTCAGCAACAACGAAATAAGCACATCTGGCATGATTACGAGCATCAATAAATTCAAAGATAAACAATCTTGCAGAAAGCACCACAATAACAGAGACAGTAACAGCTTTGCCACATACCAAACAAAGGAAAAGAACTGGCATTCACATAGCGACACCTCAGCAACAACGAAAGAAGCACACCTGGCATGATTACGAGCATCAATAAATTCAAAGAACGACACTCTTGCAGAAAGCACCACAAGTTATCACTGGATATACGTTGGGCAGAGTGGGACCTCTGTTGCGTTTATCATACACGCGAGATAGCACTGTTGTCTTCTGATGGCTGGGTAATATTTACAATGGTCCACACAAAACCAGTCGCGGCAGAAGCTGCCAAGGTTGTCTGTTCCCTAGGCTTCAGAAGTTCTTCTGGCGATTGGGGTACGCCGCCATGTCCCTCCTGCACGAGAAATATAATGAGCATAAAAACGCCTGCGTAAAGTGTGTGCAATGTTATGTACAGTGCGTTACCCCATAAAAGCCGTCCTGGCATGCCCTGCATGTCAGATAGAGCGCCGTGCTGTCTACATACGAGGGGTGTTCAAGTCAAACCGGGACTTTTCATTTTTCGCAAATGTAAAGTCATGACCTTCTCTCGCACAGTGTCTTCAGGGCATGCGTTTACATATCTTCTGGGGCGTTATGAAATAGAACGTGTTTCCTCTTACAAGTACCTTGGCCTTCATCTGTCTTGTAATTTGTCATGGTCAGAACACTTATCTCATATCATTGCTAGCGCCAACCGATCTCTAGGATTCATACGTCGCAATCTTCGCTTGAGCCCACTATCAGTAAAAAAACTTGCTTATTCCACTCTTATAAGGCCTAAGCTTGAGTACGCCTCTCCAATATGGGATCCATACCAAGTCACATATGCGCATGCTTTCGAAGCAGTACAGAATCGAGCTGTCCGCTTCATTTATAGCGAGTTCAGTTCCCAGAATAGTATATCCAGCATGAAAACCCAGCTTCCTATCATTAATGTCAGCAGGCGTCGAATAGTTTCCAGTCTGTGCCTATTTCATAAGATTTTTCATAACCACATGTTACACTCTGAGCTATTGTTGAGAGCGTCATTTATTTCTCCCAGGGTGGATCATTTCTACAAGGTAGGGATGGCTCACTGCAACCACGATTTCTTTTTCTACTCATTTTGCC
The DNA here is from genome assembly GCF_037126465.1 of Ornithodoros turicata. Taxonomy (NCBI): domain Eukaryota; kingdom Metazoa; phylum Arthropoda; class Arachnida; order Ixodida; family Argasidae; genus Ornithodoros; species Ornithodoros turicata. The sequence continues at coordinate 138,390,976 of NC_088202.1, read as the reverse complement.
CTCGGGCGGCTAAGGCCTGGAATGCTCTTCCTCAGCCCATTGTTGATCTCCGTGACCCTCAGGATTTTAAAGCTGCAATAAGCCGATTTGTTGATGGCTAGTTGCCCTTGTGTATCTTGTATGACGAATTTCCTCAGTGTACCACAAAGAACGAGAGCGCAAGTGTTATCTGTATTATTGTTACCAAGTTAATATTTTTATAATCTTTGTGTGTTGACCATTACAATTCATGTCACGCTCTGCTTGCTCCTTTTCTTTACTTGCGCTCGCTCATGATCTCAGTTGTCTCGCGACGTAAACACCCAATTATTATCTTTACTTGCGCACCTGTGGTGCCGTTTCCTCCTCCGTTATGTTGTACCCTTTGGGTCTTTAACGTATGACCAAATAAAATATTTAAAAAAAATTAAAAAATGAACTTACAGGCGAGAAATTAGTTTCATTTTTCAACGTAATCTCCAGCTGCACTAATACACTTATCTCTTCGTTTCACGAGGGCTTGGACGCTGGCAGCGTAGAAATCCTTACCGGCGCGTAGCAGCCATGATCGGGCCGCATTCTTGACCTCGTCGTCGCAGGTAAAATGGCGGCCCCCAAGGAACGCCTTCAGTAGGCCGAAGAGATGGAAATCGCTGGGGGCGAGGTCTGGACTGTAAGGGGGATGTGGCAGCAACTCCCAGCCAAGTTCCTGTAAGGAGCGTGTCGTGAGATGCGCGGTATGCGGGCGTGCATTGTCCTGTAGGGGAAGGACTCCTTTGGTGATGAGGCCCGGCTGCTTTTGCTTCAGTGCCTTATGCACATCCATGAGAACCGAACAGTAATATTAACTATTGATAGTGGTACCACTGGGCAGAAAATCAACATGAACAACGCCAGCCTTGTCCCAGAAAACCGTGGTCATTACCTTACCCGCAGACAGGATGCTTCGGAACTTCTTGGGAGCTGGCGAGCCCGGATGCTTCCATTGTTTTGATGCGCGTTTAGACCCACAAGTGAAATGGTGCACCCACGTTTCATCGCACGTGATGATCCGGTCAAGGAACGGCTGTCCTTCAGTGTCGAAACGGTACCTTAGCTCTTGGGGGATTTCCAGTCTTCTCTAACGGTCAAACACGGAGCTGCCTCGGGACCCAACGGGCACTAACTTTCCGAAACTGGAGGTGTTCATGCGTTCCCACAGAAAGGTCTGTCTTTCGAGCCAGTTCGAGACATGTTATCCGTTGTTCCTTGAGGATCAGGCGTTCCACAAGTTGGATGTTCTCAGGAACTCTGACACTGGGCTCTGAGCCGCCCCGGCCGGGATCGTCTTGCACTGATATACGGCCGTCTCGGAACCGTTTGCACCATTCAAACGCTTTGCTGTGGCCAAGTGTATCGTGACCATACTGAGCCTGAAGTCTTCTGTAACTTTGAGATGACTTTACGCCTTCATTCGCGAGAAACTTTATGACAATTTGCTGTTCAATGTGCGCGCTCACCTCGTTGTCGACCATCTTGTCCAGCACGTGTCTTCTGTTTTGTACAAACTTTGGAACACCACGTGGTGAACGCGGAGGCCTGTCGCGTGTGAAAATGACGAAAAAGAAGTAGCGCGAGCCATTTGTACACTCAGGAGACAGAAAGTTCCGGCTTGACTTGAACACCCCTCGTATAAGGCTCTGTTACGACATTGAATTCCGATATATTTCAAAGCGAGTGAGCATCGTAGTACAAAATTATAACCCAATAGAAATTCCGTGTAGAACACAATCAAAATGGCGGAGACACATTCTCCTGACGCACAACCATGGAGGAAGGGAAGGGCAGAACTGAATGTTAACGTAACTTACGGCAGAAGACCTTCTCACGCTGCAGCGCTAGAGTGAGGAAGGTACAAGCACTGCCTGTACACTTTTTTCGAGCGTTCCACATAGCCACGAACAATTCCAAATATGCTATTCCAACACTTGAGCAACGGCAAGCCAGATGGCACGTAATCTATGCTAGCACTGGCGGAGGCAGTAGCCACTCGGAGTACAGGGATTGATATTCCAGCTCACTTAGAAAACCGAGAAATGCTACCGCCAAAGGCATTACTGAGGCTTCCTGTCTCGTTCTTTCACATAAAGTGGAGCCAAAACTGTTATGTAGTGTGTGCACAACACAGGAGGAGGACAACACATGGAGTGTGTTGTGGTGTCCAAAACTGCTCGGGACGCGAAAGGTACTCGGGCCATCATTTGTTTCACGGTTTCAATGAAAAATTCTATGATGAAGGTGAGCAGCTTGTCGTGAAGGTTTCACGTAACCCGCCCAGTGGTACATTTGAAAATATTATTCCAAAAGCCGGGAAGGCACCCAAGCAGCAGCACAATGTACTGAACGTTGAGACAAGTTGACTCTCCCAGCTGCTGCCACAGTGGTGCTCTAGAGGATGTGGAGCGCATTCTTCTTCATTGCCCCCCCCCCCCACCAACCTTCCCGAACCGCACTCTCCGAGTCTCTTAGTCAGCTGGACTCTCGCCCATTCTCCCTATCAAAATTGCTTGGTCCCTGACCCAATCCAACCCAGCTACGATCTGGGCTCAAAGCTCTTTTGACATTTCTGGACACCATCGGACTTCGATCGTTATTGTGAAGGGGCTCATTATTTCATTCCCCACATCACCACCAGCAATGGGGTAGAGTATCGCCTCTAGCGATGAACCTCTCCACTCACCACCATCTCAAAATAAAGTTGTTGTTGTTGTTGTTGAACGTCGAGTGCAAAGGTACGGTGCACTCAACGGCACGGTGCAACGGCGACGGTACGGTGCAACGGGGGTGCATGGACGGTACGCTTAAGCTTCACGAGTCCGTTCAAGGGCTTCCACTTGCCCGCCGTCCACCCCTACTGCGCTCGACTTAGATTGTCCCGCTTGGAGACCTATTCAGGCGGCAATGTGCCCGGACGTACAGATCAGCCTACTTATCCACCAAGGTATCCAAACCTCCGTCGGAGCTTTATGGTTGGCCGTCGCCTGCTCATGAGGTCTCTATAACTCACAGTAGATCTGGATTCGCGAAAATCAGTAGCTCTCATGACAGTTCCGGGCGTTCCACCCCGGCTCCTCAATCTCAGTTATTCCCAGATAAGATGTATCTTGGGTACCGTGAAATAAAATTTTAAAAAAAATGAAATGAGATCAAATATATCGAGAGGCGTGGCAACCAGTGACTGACTCCTCCTGCGCCTGCAACTCGCCCGGCATCAGCGGTTTCGGCAGACGTGTACGGTGGCCACAGCCGGGCGCATAGCGGTGGGACAATAATGATCTTTTGGCTTGTTTCCTCACTAGTGCGGGTGTACACAGAGAGGGAAGGAGCGGGAGATATTATCCGCATGGTATATTTAGCGGAAGAGAGAGAGAGGAAAAGAACGAAATAAATATGAAAGGCATGACCGCAGGTCCTCACGTAGCAACGGGCCAAAAGAAGCGTTCTGCTAGTGCGACTTACCTGCTGATCGTTCATCGTTCCGCTGTCGTGGACAAGTGCAGATGAATGCAACCCTAGAATTAGCGGGACAACGCAAGCGGAGGCGACGTGTTTCATCTTCAAATAGGTGTTGAACATTCGTACTCTTGTCGTCGTTCTGCGAGACGCCTGGTAGAAGGTACGCGCTTATATGCCCGCTTCCTCGAAATGGCCTCAGTGCAGGGAAAATTGACTTCCGTTCAAGGGATGCTGACGTCTTGACTAAATAAGGGCTAGGGCAGACTCACGATGTGTCTGCACGGGCTCGAAAATATACACGACGTCTCAGCGAACGTGCTGTATATGCCTTACAGCGCAAACAATCATATACACTGGCCATGCACGCGAAGGCAGCAAGTAGACATAACATTCAGAATACTGAATCTGCACATCCGTACACAGTTACACGGTATCACTGTAAACTTTTTCACACCTTTAAAGGTGTGCGCTATGAACATTCAACCTGGTTGCGTAACATTGCATCTCCAGGATGATATTTTACAAAATTTGGAAAGCATTACTAAAGATCAAGTGTCAGTGCAAATCTTGCTTTCATTGTGTCTTGGATATCGTAGGTACGAGCTAATGCATATATGCATCGCTATCGATAATCGAGCACGCGCAAGTGTCTACAATACTGTTGAATAATGTTGAGATGTTGCAAGACTGAATTTTTGGAGGACAGACAACACTCGAGTAAAGAAAATTTGTGCGAAACCGCGCTCCATTATGATGTTACCAAAATTACACCTAAAAAGGCGTGCGCCATGCACGTTGTTACACCATTAAAGGTGTGAAAAGATTTAGAGTGGTATCACTGCGAATCCCTTGAATCTCTTCGACAGGCGATTCAAGAAGGCTCTGCATCATTACGTGTTTCGCGATATACGGGGTGTCGCAGAAAACCTGTCATTGCATTATAATTTGAAAAAATAAAAATAAAATAAAAAAACTACACCATCTAGAATCAAGCGGTCAACGGCATTTGTTCTAACTGGGTTTTCGGCAACCCCTGAATGTGAATGTCATGTAAAGTAAGCTTAATCTTGTAAGCTTTTTGAGAAAAGCTCGGAAATTCGCAGAGCAATGGTATCCTTGTTTACATCACCAATGTGAAGAGCGCCCGGAATTTACCAAAACCGATGACGGGTGGGGAAGGGGGGGAATATGTTTATTAAGACAAAGAGAACGGAAAGGTTAGCCAGGCAAAGAGCCGGGCAGCTGATGACAGGGATATTGAGGAACAATAGCCGAACGTTATGTTGTGCTATTTTTTTCCCGAGCTCCTCAGTATCCGTGTCAATTATAATTAATTTGAGTAAATTCGGCACGTTCAACACATTGGTGGGGTAATAAAATTGCCCTTTAGTTGGCAAATTCCCGAGTTAAGTACATAATTGAACTTGCATTACACCACATTCACATCAGAAGGTGGCGAGAACCTACTAAGAACAAATGCCTTGGTCCGTGTGATCCTTGATGGTGTAGCCCTCTTTATTATAATGCAGTGACACGTTTTCTGGGACACCGTGAATTAATAATAGCGTTATGAGCGTCAATAGGAAGATAAAGGAAAATGTAGCTTGGAATCTTGATAGAAATTCTTAAAGATATAGTAGTGAACAGGGGACCCGCCGGTCATTACGCCATGAAGACTTTAATGGGATGAAACCAGCATGATCTTCCCGCCTGGCCCGCGCGCAGCAACAAGCGCCCGGCGACTATCATCTGCGAGCCGCCGCAGTCTCCTCCGTGACTATTATTTCGCAATGCAAAGAATAGACAGGCGTTCAAAAAAATTTTATTCAACTAATTCGACGAACTTACGATTACAGGTCCTCGATATGTGCGACAACGCGCATTATTCTACACTCTTAAAAACGAGTTTCACCACATAGCACGCTCCTAGCCAACCAACATTCCGAATGACAACGTTCTCGTCCCTGATTTGTTGAAAACGTGGGGCGGAGCCTATTTTGTGACACTTATGCTGTTCATAATTGTCACAAAAAAGGTGTACGCTTCCCGTTTTCAGCAAATCATGGAAGATAACGCTATCATTCGAGATGATTGTTGGCTATAGGCGCGTGCTATGAGGTGAAGTTCATTTTTAAGAGTGTACTTGAGGCACAACCAACATCGAGTAGCCTTTATGTACACTCTTAAAAATGAACTTCACCGCATAGCACGCCCCTGGCCAACCACCATCTCGAATGATATCGTTATCTGCCCTGATTTGTTGAAAACGAGAGGCGTACGCCTTTTTGTGACACTTATGCTGTTCATAATTGTCACAAAAAAGGCGTACGCCTCCCGAGCAGAGGCGCGTCGTCGTCGTCTTCCACGGGCCGCCACAAGTTTTATATACGACTTTGGGTGCCCTTCACTTAGCTAGCATTATTGCTTGGTTATGAAGTTATAATTATTTCTTTTAAAAGATGTCGAAATTGTAAACCTTGCTTTAAACTGATGTTTTAAACATTTATGCACTGCTTTTATTAAATAACATATTTATTTTTAACTACTAGTTGCATTCTAACCAATGTTCTCTCCTTCACAGCTGCGTCGACGTACCCAAGGAATGGGTGCAGAACCTGCGCAGTGCCCACAAACTTGGATCACCGCAGCACCTCGGACAAATAAAAGCATATGTGTTACATGCGATTTTTAAGGGTATTCATATAGTATATAATCCCTTGCATTCACTGTTGCAGCTCTAACCCACCTCTACATTATACACCCTCAGGAATTAAAACTTGTCAGGGAACTGTCATCAACCAACGAGATTTGGCCGAGGCAGACCACTATGAGGGACGACACCAACAACTGTGATCATTGCTTCAGTTAACAGGCACGCGTTTTTATATTGTTTCCGTCATTGGCCATAAACATGATGAGGAAAAGTGCTTTAACTTTTCATTTTCACATTTTAGTTTTCGTTTATTTGATGACTCGAGTGCAGTTTTCAGGTACACTGATATTACTGCGGCTGAGTGTGTCGACGCCTTTACACCATAGTGGGATACAGGGCAACGAGATGGCGCAACGACCACAGCAGTGGCAAGAGAGACATGAGCTGTATTTGGTAGCTAGATATACGGCATCGCGTGGGTATTCTAATTTGTAACCATTCTAGTATTGCGCTGTTTTTGAGTTTAGTAGCGGGAAGTGGTATTCCGTTTTGATAATTTTTTTTCTCTCCCCTAGAGTTTCCTTTTCCGCATACACTCTGACAAAAAAGGGAGTACAGTGAACCCTCGTTATTATGACAATGCTCGTTCCCTAAAATTTTCGTCATAATCCGGAATTGTCATATTAACGGGGGGGATTTGCAGAGGTTTCACTTCATTGTTCCCCAGGAGTATGGTCGTAAAGTGCGTATGTCAGATTATCGAGGGTCATATTAACGAGGGTTCACTGTAACTGCTCACTTTTACTCCCCCTTCCCTATAAGTTACTCCATTTAATTTCTGCTACTCGCCACATTCGAAATTTACTCCGTTGCCCAGAATTCTTGTTCCATCCTCTTACTCCATCTTGCTGTGTTACTCCCCACACTTACTCCTTTGCCTAGAGTTCTTACTCCCCCTATAAGTTGGCTGCTCCATTTTGTTCCTATTACCCTCCCCGCTTGGAAATTCTTCCATGCACTATATTCCCACTCCCCTGTAGTCCGACTCTAAACTGCTTACTCCGTCCAGACAATGCGTAACACCCCCTGTGATTGCGGAGACACTTTGCTTCAAGTTTTCCAGGGGCTCCGCAAGTATCTTTTTCAGGGGTAGCAAGCTCTGTCTCGGGTGAGAGTGGGGCCTGATACAAGCAATTAATTAGTACTTTGGCCTGATATCAATTTAATTTATAAATGAACACAGATGTAATGAGGGAAATTTGCAGAAACCAGTCCGCAAACATTGCCGAAACGTAAGCCAAAGGCTCTGCATGGCATGACAGTTACATCCCCATAGGGCATTTTATCAACACCTCTGGTTGGCATTACTGCTGTTCCATTTCATAGCATTAATGAGGATCCATGGGGTAGTGTGGGCAGGGCAGGGCAGGACATTTGATGCCTCAACATTTGCCTGCGTATTTGATGCCTACACCCTGATGCCTACGCCTGCTAAAACTTCAGGGCAACTCAATTCTTTTTTTACAAACGTTTGTTGGTGACGTGATGAATGTTTTGAGTGACAATAACTCCCTTTAGTGCAGCAAGGTACGGGACCGTTGACCTCGGTTCAAATGTTGATCGGCGTTGGTGAAACTGGGCCTGCGACATACTTACACAGCCGTGGATTCGATTTCCGCCACCATCAGTCGCTGAGTCATCAACAGCAGTGCTTGAGACCACTGCTTAGACGTTGGTCAGGCTTCGAGGCCATCTTACTTCTAATTCTGGACTCTTAAATTTGCGTATCATTTATCTCGTATGCGCCGTTGTACTCTGCAGAGAGGCCTGCTGGAGCGCCTAACGTAAATTTGTTTTGTAGCCTCTGCTCTACCCATATTGTGTAGATATGCGTCAATTACGGATACTTCTCCATGCATGTCCTGCAAACCCATGCCAGTTCCCCAGTTCTCCATGAAGAGAGTTCACACATTGTCCCGTCTGTACCGAACCACAGAACTCAAAAGGCGTGTACTCAAAAGGCGTATACTTTAGAGGACTTTATTTGAGGCAACAGTTTAAGTGACACTTCTAAAAGAAGTGGCACTTTCTGGACGGATTCATGGGTGCGTCACGGCGACATGAAAACGCTTCACTAAAGTGTTCAGAGTTCATGAGTGGTACGTTGCACCTTTCGTCCAAATCGGGATGGGTTAGGTCTTTTCCAGGAGCAGGAACACCGCACCACTGAAGGCACCAGGCTATATAGAACAACTGGTCGCTTGTTAGCTGCTTCACGTTTCCCAGAGTAACCTTCGAAATATTAGACGCTTTCTTGTAGGCCCTTGTAAGTGATTCCATGGCCATTGTGTCCGCGAGGTATTCTCCTGGATACTGAAGAAAGGCCCTCGCTCTTGGCGCTCGATCAATTTGGTCTGAATGACACGCTTGCAGGCTTTTAAACGCTTGCATACTTTGCGTCGTAAACAACATGGTAAAGTCACCATAACCACTAAAATAAACACCTCTGGTGTCGAAGCCGTGCATCATTTCGTGCGTTATTATGTGACCCACGGCACCGTAATTCAGTTCTGGAGGACCGCCGTAGGTGAACATTGGACGAGACAGCGTGGCTGCGGGCACAAAGATCACGTTTAACATCGGGAAGTTCGCGGCATTCACCATGAAAATCGGCATCGTAGTTGTGAACTGGTAAAGAGACAAATTAAAGGAATTTGGGTTCCCAAATGCGGACTCCCAGAGACGTTGAGCTTTTCCTGCGAAAGCATCAAGAATATTCTTTATGTACACACCCTCCAAGTCAGGAACGTATCTCAAGTACCTGTCGAACTCTTGCGGTGAAATCATATCGTAGTGATACCCTATTAGTCTGATCATACGTGACAATTTCTCCAGCGCTCGTTTCTTAGTGACATCGTCCAGCCACCTTGACTTCGTGAATGACACCTGGACTTCTTTACCGATTTCGGTCATCATTGCCTTTACAGCGTCCACTCTTGACTTGTTAACGACTTCCAGCAACACTTTAGCTCCGCCAACCGTGGGGAATACGGAAAGAATATCATATAAACATCGTTGCCTGGTGTAATTCAGGTCATTTCTATAGTTCTTCAATCCAGCTGAATCATACAAGCTATATGTTAACATCCAGGCCAACGCTGTTTCAACGGTCTCATTGGCGATTTGAGCATTGCTTCCAAAAAGATCGTGGAAAAGCATAGCGGCGCCGACGGTAGTACTTAATTTGATCTGGTTAATGTCACCGCGAATGTACTTTGCTATTGCGTGGGTCCACCTCCTCGCAAGCGTCTGATCATTTTCGACAAAGCCGAGTTCAGCCACAGGGATAATAAGCCCGCTCACATTCATCGCACCACTCAGGTTAAAAACACCGTCTTCAGCATCTAAGACGGAGTTAACGGTAGCGTCGTCAATATCTTTGAGGGCAAATACGGCCTTCAAAACGGTTTCCACAAACTCCTTCCGCTCCGCAGAAGTGTTTCCTTGAATCGTCCGTTGCGTAACCATGTGTGGCCTCACTTCTACGAGAACTTCATTGCTGCTGCGATGTGGGAACGTGTGTATGTCGTACATCAACGGCCAATCTGTAAAACAGAATTCCAGCTGCTTGGTCATCGGGTCGAAATCTAAACCCTCGGTCAGTGCCATTCGATGCCCCTTCAGAAGGTTCTCTATATATCTTCTATTCGCATCGAAGGCTTGGTCACTGGTATTCATGCAGGACTGGTACGTTGCGATTACTTTCTGGTATGCAGATTGTCTTTGGGGTTGAGTGTGTCCGTTTATTAGCCAATGCTCAATGTCCGATATTAATTTGATAGTGGCATGAGCCAACATGCTCTGGCCAGGTTTATCTTTGAAGGCACTCACGGCACCTTTGCAGACGTAGCTGAAGAAGTTGCTGCAGGGATCCAGCGATTTGTCAACAGTTGTGCCAATGAACCACCGCATGTAGTGACAGTCTTCAGTGTCGCACACTCTTTTCGTGACCTGGTCTCTCTTGCCCCTGTCCGCCGTTGTTTCTGATGGTGCTGAATTTGTTGGCGTCGTCATTCGTGGCTTTTGCAAGTCATCATCGCTTGACGTTGCTTCTATCCCTGATTTCCAATCGTAAAGCACAATACCGACACAAACTGCAATGAGCAGGCAAATTACCACGAATGCTGCTCCCACAATGAGTCGCAAGGTCTTGACTGTACCTTGCACTTCCTCGAACTCCTAATCCCAATAATAGAAAAACTTACCGTCAAAAAGGCCACTGCAAATGTTGGAGGTATCAGTACACAACGCCAATCCCACGGACAGGGATTTTCTGTGGGGTATATTCCAGACATTCAACTCATCAGCTATTTCTATAGCGCACCAGGCATAAGGTTAAGACTGACACTATAGGCTGCAGCATAGTAGTCAATCAGAGGAATAGTAGTCAATGAGAGAAATAGCAGTCTAGCTCCGATATCGGGAATATTGGATTATCTTAACGGAAAGTCACACTTCGGTGGTCTGTTCGGTATGACCACTGGGTTCGCCGAACGTGTTTATACTCAGCGTAAAAGAATCTCCCATTCAATCATAGAATGCATGAACTACAAAGCGCTCTTTGTATGACCGTAATGTGAATGGCAAGGGGCGTAGCACACGACTCCTATATCACCACCACAATATTGTGATTTATCTGAGCAAGGGCTGGCTTTTGGATTTATCTGAGCAAGGGCTGGCTTTTGGATTTATCGGAGCAAGGGCTGGCTTTTGGATTACTGCTGCTGACCTTACCGTTTGTTGGTCGCTCAATGTCGAAGTCATTTTGGAGAGGCGGCCTGGGTGATGCGGTTTCGAGCGAAGAGTTAACCACGGTGGTCGGGACAACGGTCGTGTTCTCGCTTCTGTGTTCTTCTTCGTCTTCCGTCCGGCGGTTGTCTCCACGAGCACACAAGCATCTTCGGCAGCTTCTTCACCTTCGTTCCATGGTTACAACACGGTTACACACGGTGGTTACAACATTTTAATCTGTACTTTTTGATTTCAAATACGTGTAGAGTAATTTACTTGCTTCTTTAATGGCTTTTTTTTCCTTCATTATAATTCACTGGCTTGCACTGTGGCATTGGGGAGTCTCAGTCACCCTCCCAGGTGTATATCGCTCGCTGAGCGATCCCTGGTTTGCCAATTCCGAACGATGTGCAGCTACCCACAGCTGACGAGCCTCAAACACGGCGAAACACGTGTCCTCTGGTGCTGCCGCATCGTTCCATGAGTATCTGTTTCTCTGCGTGCAGCCATAGAAACCATCTTAATCTGTAATTTTTAATTTCAAATACGTCTAGTGTAATTTACTTGTTTCTTTAGTGGCTTTTTTCCCCTTCATTATAATTCACTGGCTTGCACTGTGGCATTGAGGAGTCTCAGTCACCCTCCTCAGTGTATATCGCTCGCTGAGCGACCCCTGGTTTGCCAATTCCGAACGATGCGCAGCTACCCAGAGCTGACGAGCCGCAAACACGGCGAAACACGTGTCCTCTGGTGCTGTCGCATCGTTCCGTGACTATCTGTTTCTCTGCGTTCAGCCATAGAAGTCATCTTCATCTGTATTTTTTAATTTCAAATACATCTAGTGTAATTTACTTGTTCCTTTAGTGGCTTTTTCGCCTTCATTAAGATTCACTGGCTTGCATTGAGGAGTCTCAGTCACTCTCATAAGTGTATATCGCTCGCTGAGCGAGCCCTGGTTTGCCAATTCCGAACGATGCGCAGCTACCCAGAGCTGACGAGCCGCAAACACGGCGAAACACTTGTCCTCTGGTGCTGTCGCATCGTTCCATGAGTATCTGTTTCTCTGCGTTCAGCCATCGAAGCCATCTTAATCTGTAATTTTAATTTCAAATACGTCTAGTGTAATTTACTTGTTTCTTTAGTGGCTTTTTTCTCCTTCATTATAATTCACTGGCTTGCACTGTGGCATTGAGGAGTCTCAGTCACCCTCCTAGGTGTATATCGCTCGCTGAGCGACCCCAGGTTTGCCAATTCCGAACGATGCGCAGCTACCCAGAGCTGACGAGCCGCGAACACGGCGAAACACGCGTCCTCTGGTGCTGTCGCATCGTTCCGTGACTATCTGTTTCTCTGCGTTCAGCCATAGAAGTCATCTTCATCTGTATTTTTTAATTTCAAATACATCTAGTGTAATTTACTTGTTCCTTTAGTGGCTTTTTCGCCTTCATTAAGATTCACTGGCTTGCATTGAGGAGTCTCAGTCACTCTCATAAGTGTATATCGCTCGCTGAGCGACCCCTGGTTTGCCAATTCCGAACGATGCGCAGCTACCCAGAGCTGACGAGCCGCAAACACGGCGAAACACGTGTCCTCTGGTGCTGTCGCATCGTTCCGTGACTATCTGTTTCTCTGCGTTCAGCCATAGAAGTCATCTTCATCTGTATTTTTTAATTTCAAATACATCTAGTGTAATTTACTTGTTCCTTTAGTGGCTTTTTCGCCTTCATTAAGATTCACTGGCTTGCATTGAGGAGTCTCAGTCACTCTCATAAGTGTATATCGCTCGCTGAGCGAGCCCTGGTTTGCCAATTCCGAACGATGCGCAGCTACCCAGAGCTGACGAGCCGCAAACACGGCGAAACACTTGTCCTCTGGTGCTGTCGCATCGTTCCATGAGTATCTGTTTCTCTGCGTTCAGCCATCGAAGCCATCTTAATCTGTAATTTTAATTTCAAATACGTCTAGTGTAATTTACTTGTTTCTTTAGTGGCTTTTTTCTCCTTCATTATAATTCACTGGCTTGCACTGTGGCATTGAGGAGTCTCAGTCACCCTCCTAGGTGTATATCGCTCGCTGAGCGACCCCAGGTTTGCCAATTCCGAACGATGCGCAGCTACCCAGAGCTGACGAGCCGCGAACACGGCGAAACACGCGTCCTCTGGTGCTGTCGCATCGTTCCGTGACTATCTGTTTCTCTGCGTTCAGCCATAGAAGTCATCTTCATCTGTATTTTTTAATTTCAAATACATCTAGTGTAATTTACTTGTTCCTTTAGTGGCTTTTTCGCCTTCATTAAGATTCACTGGCTTGCATTGAGGAGTCTCAGTCACTCTCATAAGTGTATATCGCTCGCTGAGCGACCCCTGGTTTGCCAATTCCGAACGATGCGCAGCTACCCAGAGCTGACGAGCCGCAAACACGGCGAAACACGTGTCCTCTGGTGCTGTCGCATCGTTCCGTGACTATCTGTTTCTCTGCGTTCAGCCATAGAAGTCATCTTCATCTGTATTTTTTAATTTCAAATACATCTAGTGTAATTTACTTGTTCCTTTAGTGGCTTTTTCGCCTTCATTAAGATTCACTGGCTTGCATTGAGGAGTCTCAGTCACTCTCATAAGTGTATATCGCTCGCTGAGCGACCCCTGGTTTGCCAATTCCGAACGATGCGCAGCTACCCAGAGCTGACGAGCCGCAAACACGGCGAAACACTTGTCCTCTGGTGCTGTCGCATCGTTCCATGAGTATCTGTTTCTCTGCGTTCAGCCATCGAAGCCATCTTAATCTGTAATTTTAATTTCAAATACGTCTAGTGTAATTTACTTGTTTCTTTAGTGGCTTTTTTCTCCTTCATTATAATTCACTGGCTTGCACTGTGGCATTGAGGAGTCTCAGTCACCCTCCTAGGTGTATATCGCTCGCTGAGCGACCCCAGGTTTGCCAATTCCGAACGATGCGCAGCTACCCAGAGCTGACGAGCCGCGAACACGGCGAAACACGTGTCTTCTGGTGCTGTCGCATCGTTCCATGAGTATATATATATACAGGGTGTTTCAAAAAACGTGTCATTCGGACTTTATAAAAAAACGGGGCGACGGAAAAACAAGGGGTAAACGGCGCTTGTGTGGCAAATTAATATGCCATCTTGCAAAAATATTTTCGTTTGATTTTAATTAAAATAAATTGAATTTCTTTAATTGAACTCCAAAATTTCCCAAGTCAACCTAGCGGGGGGGTTTCTTCTTTTTTTTTTTTTTTTTACAGAATTAGAGAGCTCGTAGTGAGATCCAGCAAGAAGTCCGCTCGATATTGCAAACAGAACTGCACAAAAAAAGTCCCGAAATTGAGGCTCAAAGTTTCGGGTATTCAACGGCGCACCAAATCAGTCGCAAAGATGTGCGGAGGGCAGGACATGCTCCTGCCCCCAGGAAGCTAGAGCAGTTTATCGCCGGACCGGCGTGCAGCACAAGACGCGCTGATAACAAGGCGGGTGACATTCCACCATACGTTGATAAGCGGCAAACAAAAATGATTCCGCCTCTTTTTTCCCGCCTTGTTTTTTTTTTTTTTTTTTTCGACCTTCTATCTTTCATGGGGGCAGGAGCATGTCCTCCTCTCCACTAATCTTTGCGTCTGATTTGGTGCGCCGTTGAATACCCGAAAATTTGAAGCCTCAATTTCGGGACTTTTTTGGGCAGTTCCCTTTGCAATATCGGGCGGATTTCTTGGTGGATCTGACTAAGTCCGCTACGGGCTCTCTAATTCTGTAAAAAAAATTAAAAAAAAACGCTAGGTTGACTTGGAAAATTTTGGAGTTCAATTAAAGCAATTCAATTTATTTTAATTAAAATCAAATGAAAATATTTTTGCAAGATGGCAAATTCAGTTGCCACACAAGTGCCGTTTATCCCGTATTTTTCCATCGCCCCGTTTTTTTATAAAGTCCGAATGACACGTTTTTTGAAACACCCTGTATGTATATGAGGAAAAGTTAGGGAACTTTATGCCTGTGTGACGCTGGATAAAACAGGAATTATTTCGAAGCCTGAATTTGTACCATGTGACTAGAACGTGTAAATACGCAGTCTGTCTGGGAACCGCTTTCAAGACTTTAATGAAAATTACTAACGAAAGCAGTTATTTTTCACGTGAAAACGTTTTCCTGAAACCATGCGGGCAACGATAAAAAAATAAAAAAAACGTGTTTCCTTTCAAGAACTGCGCAAGCTGTGAGTATGTAATGCGCTCGAACTAGAGCCCTGCACGGGTCGACTTTTTTTGGGACTGGCCCTGAAAACTGCATCGGGACTGCATCGAAAAATGGACCAAACCGGCCCGTGTACGGACCTTCACGTTGTTATGCTGCGTGGCCGGGCCCGGTGACTCAGAGAATAGAGTCCGGCCCGGTGACTTAGTGAGTCCCGGCCTAGTATTTTCAGCTGTGACGTATGCGTTTCTAGCGCTTATCAATCAAATTTATAAGTACATTTATAAGAACAGAAGGTGCTGCCATAAACATACCAGAATTGTCGGTTTAGCACCACAGCAGCACGAACGAAATTATATACAGAACGCATGCGGGCAAGCGCGTTATCGTCACACTACCAAGTTTTTGTGGAAGTAGAGGGCGCTGTCGACGAACTCCTTCACTCAATCCCTACCCCTCTCACGAAGCTTTGCGAACGTGATTCTGAAATACGTGAGGAGTCAGGAGCAGAGTTGTACGTAACGCGTTACTAGTAATTGCGTTACTAGTAATCAATTACTTTTCTCATTAATTTTTAACGTAATCAATTAATTTTTTGAGCAAGTAATTTTCCAAGTAATCTGATTACAATTTTCGGTAATCAATTACCGAGTAATCGATTATTTTTTTAACCTTCTTTCAACAATGGCAACCCTTTTCAGCAAACAAATCTGTAATAAACGCGTGTATGTGTTTTGTATGTTGCTTTCAAATGTATTTGCGAATTTCACTTACCATATACGTTGGTGTCTCATTTTAGAATTTGCAACAAGAGCTGCATAGTTGCATTCACTGCAGGCTTGTTGGCTTTTGCTATGGCCCACAATTTAAAAGTAACGGAAAAAAGTAACGCGTTACATTTCTAATCGGTAACGTATTACATTTTCGATGAAGTAATTTGTAACGGTAAAGAATTACTTTTCGCGCAGTACTAACAGTAATTGTAATCAATTACTTTTTTCGAGTAACGTGTACAACTCTGGTCAGGAGCAGTGTGAAGTGGCTTTGAGAATGTTATAGAGGGCCGAATCATACGCGTAATGCATTATCCTCTGCTTGTCCTTTGGAGCGCTTCGTGATACAACTTGTCTAAACTGCACCTTGCTTTATAGATGCTGTGGTACGATACCCTTCGGCCTTCTGTGCCTGGAAGCAAGTCACACGTGCCTTCTGCTATATACGCCACGTGTCCCCTGCCTCAGCGCCATCTACGAGCTACATGCCTTCATAAGCTCGTCTCGACCTGACACCGCTCTGCAGTCCTTTGGAGCGCTTCGTGATACAACTTGTTTAAGCTACACCTTGCTTTACAGGTACGTTATTGTTGTTTAAGTATCAGCTTTCTGTACGCTCCATTGGACTGCAGTTGTAATAGTCATGGCTAGCACATGCCTAGCGTGTATGAAGTCGGTGGCTACTGATGATAGTTCAATCATGTGTATATCTTGTGGTAATTATTATTATTATCACTCTGGGTCATGTAATAACCTCACGAAAGCAACTCTGAAAGCTTTTTGAGTGTGTGAAGGCGGGGTAGTTGGTGTACATTCATCGTGATAAAGCAGCACAAAGACGCGGACAAAGAAGGAAGACAGGACGACTGCTAACTCTCAACTGGCAGTTTTTACTAAACAAAGCATGTTTATATACACAAAAGAAAGGTCTGCTCCTAGTCACATGACACCATCGGGTTACACTGCAACGTGTTCCCGAGATAACTTATCTCCGCGGAGGAGAGGCTCAGTGACGGAGCGCTTACGCATTCATCATCGTCGTGTTTCGTAATAAAAAATGCCTCTACTATTTCCCTTGTTAGCTGCTCATTGTGTACTGATAGTACATCTGTTCGCGCGAGGTCCGGTTTGCACCCACAGTCCCGACAGTGCAAAGCGAGGTGCCGGGATGGTGTTTTCTTAATGGATGCCCCATGTTCTTGAAGTCTGACGTTAAGACATCTTCCGGTTTGCCCTATGTAAACGCGTCCGCACTGCAGTGGGATCCGGTAGACCACTCGTTGTTGGCATTCTACATGTGGGTTCCTATGTTGGATGGCACACCCTTGTTTCTTCTTCGGTCGGTTGACCTTGGCGCACAGGGAACTGAACTTGACGGGTGCTGACATGACGACGGGAACGCCATGCCTACTGGCGACGTTTTTTATATTGTGGGCTATGGCGTGAACGTAGGGGATACACACGGGTCGACCCGGGGGTCGCGGTCTCGCTGGCTTCGCGCTCCCTTTGATCTTCTTCAGCAATGTCTCGGCCACTTTTATTATCATCACCTCTGGGTAGCCACCCTTTCGTATCTTTGCTACCTGTGCGTGAAAACTGTCCGTAACACAGTGCTCGCATGACCTGGCAAGGGCTGAGTCTAGGGCGTTCTGAAAGCTTTGTCAAGCTCAGTACGTGACCAGTGGCTTTGCAATACGTGTTCTATGCACAGGAAAAGAGGTGGCAGAGGGGAAGACCAGTCTCACGTATCACCACAAATGCTGCTCTCTGCAATCCAAAGTAATGGCCAAAAGATGGCCGAGGTACTTGAAAGGATAACGAAAGTTGAACAAAGACTAGATAATATCGAGAGTAAATACAACGAAGTTTCAGAACGAATGAAAATGACCGATATGAAGATCGCAGAAGTAGAAACACGTTTGAAAGAAAAGGATGATAAGATCATATCACTGGAAAAGCTGTTAACTACAATGAACAGTATGGTCGCCGCTTCAACATTGAAATCCATGGTGTGCCGGCTTCTACTGGCGAAGATATCCTTGAGATACTTGACAACCTTGCAGCAAAAATCAGGGTGCCGCCGATCTCAAAGACTACTGTAGAAGCATATATCACAGGCTCCCAACAAAATCTACAAGTTAAGCACCAGCCATCTTAGTGCGGTTTAAAGAGAGGCGAGATGTTCTGCCTGGCTCAAAGCAAGAGTTGAAATGAGAAGAAAAAAAAAACTATCCAGGGAAGCGATGTATAAAGATGTGTTCATCTGTGAAAACCTGACCCGTCAAAACAAAGACATCCTGAGACTAACAAAGGAGCAAGCTAAAGAGCTCGGGTACATGTACACATATGGGTAAGAAATGGCCGTGTCTTTGCCAAAAAGAATGAGACAAGCCAACGTATCCGTGTAGACCATGAGAGCGATCTCAAACGGCTGTAGGGCGGACGATTCACTTCACTTTAGGCTTCTTCGTTACCCTCCCGATTTCCATTTTGTATTGACTTTCTTTAACTGACATAACGATATATGTCATTACTCAGTTGATTATTTTTGTAATGTTATTCAATCTTGTGGATTTGGTGCGGCGCACCTGAACATACGCAGTCTAAATAAACATTTTGACGACGTGAAAATGCTGCTCTCGTCATGGAATGTAAATATACTTGCATTATCCGAAACGTCGCTTAACGATCAGATTTCACACTTTTTTTTTAAATTGATGGGTACTCGGCTGCTTTTTGCAACAGGTTAGGGCGTGACCATGGGGGTGTTTCACTATATAAAATACTGCTTATCGTTCAAAAGGCGCCTCGATTTAACCATTGATCTGCCCTTGTGCGAAAGCCTGTTTGTTGAGTTGCTTGACTTCCCTGATGACGTTACATTTCCTTACAAAGGTACACTGTACCTGTACAAAGTATCTGCACTGAAAGCTGAACTCAACCTCTCGACCTTAGCACATCGTCGTACCATTTCAAAGCTGTCCCTCTTTCATCGATTCTTCCATACCATACCCACAGATCAATCCCCAATCGTTCGTGCCGGTATCATATTCCCCCGTCTAGACCACACTAATAAAATCACACGTCTTCACTGTAATACAAACGCATTCTCGAAGTCATTCTTTTGCTCCACCATAGTTATTTGGAATGATCTCCCAGGACACATAGCCACCACTCACGACCACCAGTCATTTTTGAACATTATACGTCCGCTAAACTGATTTTTTGTGTTTTATTTTTTTTTCTCTGTTAGATTACTTGCAAATTTATTATGTATTATTTATTATGTATTAAGTATGTTCGGGTTGTTTATTGGTGTACTAACTCTTTTGTATTATGTCCTCTTTTTCCTCTTTCTATTTTTATCTTCACTTTCATCATGTAAATGTTCTGCATTTTATTTATATCTTATATACTGTATTGATTTCTCAATTGTAACTGTATGTATACTGTAATTCTTTTCCTGTTGTCTGTGTACTGTAACTAACTGTTTTTCCCACCCCCCATGTAATGCCCGTTAGGGCCCTTGGGGTAAAATGAATAAATAAATAAATAAATAAATAAATAAAAGGCTCCCCGCTTATGATTGGTGTGGTCTATAAATCGTCATCTGTCAATACCATGATGTTTTTAAGAGAATTTGAAATTGTTTTGCACTCACTATGGTCAAGGAAGTCGAATGTGTTAATTCTGGGTGATTTTAATACCGATTGCTTGAAACAAGACTCAATTACGAGTGCCTATACGGAAATGCATATGGGCTACGGTATTAGTCAGCTGGTGAAGGTCTTAACTAGGTATGCAAATGATAACCCTCCTACCATTATCGATCATGTTCTAACTAATGCTGATGAAAATAATATCAATTCTGGTGTAGTAGCAACGGGGATCATGAGCTTGTCTTCATATGTTAGAAATCTAGCTGTCGTCAGCAAAATACTACGCGAGAGAAGAGTATTATTGATTATGATTTACTCGAGACAAAACTACAAAATATACAGTGGGAATTCATTGATGCTGAAGACTCAGTTGATATGATGTTTGAAGGTTTCCTATCAAAAATAAGGGCAGCGTTACAAATTGCGGTAAGGACCGTCCATGGTAGCAAAAGGAGCACTATTAGAAAACCATGGGTAACCAATGCACTTCTCCAAAGTATCAAGCACAAAAATAATTTATATAAAAAAAAGTTCGAATAAGACCTGATGATATCGAACTTAGAAATCGCTATTCATCTTACACATCTGTTCTTCAAAGACCAATCCGCCAAGCAAAAATGTTTTTTCAAAAACAAATTTCATCGGCGAATGGAGATAGTAAAAAAATATGGGATACAATTAACTTGGCATTGAATCGAAGAACTTCTAAAAAAAGAAATATCCTCCCTATGCGATTCTTCCGGGAACCTTATCACTGATAAGCGAGCTATCTCCGAAATGTTTAACGATCACTTTGTCAACAGTGTTATCAGCTGTGAACAGGATGGTTATACGGGCTAGAATTGATGCTCCCTCGTCGTAATCCAAATTATTTCTTCCTTGCTCCAGTCAACGCCATGGAAGTAGAAAACATAATTAGAAACCTAAGAGATACAAGATCTGATGGAGATGATGGTATTCCGGTTTCCATTGTGGAAAGGTATAAACACCTACTCTCCAGTCCACTGACAAAGTTGATCAATTACATGTTCGCGGAAGGTGTGTTTCCTGGGCAGTTGAAAATTGCAAAGGTCACTCCTGTTTTTAAGAAGGGTGACAGGTTATTAGTTGACAATTTTCGTCCAATATCGTTGCTCTCAATTTTTAGCAAGATTGTTGAGAAAACCATTTTAACCAGGCTTCAAGAATTCTTGATGCGAGAAAATCTGCTCTCGATTTCACAGTACGGCTTTACAAAAAAAGAAGTCTACAGAAATTGCTTTGGTGGATATAGTCGAATACCTGAAACAAAACATTGATAACAAAATTCTAACTTGGGTATCTTCATCGATCTAACAAAAGCGTTCGACCTGATTGATCATACAACTTTATTAAAGAAGCTTGAGTGCAATGGAATTCGTGGTTATCCGCTCGAATTTTTGCGAAATTACTTAACGGGTAGAAAACAGTATGTCATAATTGATAATGATTACTCATCTTTAAAAAATGTTACGTGTGGCATACCACAAGGCTCTATTTTGGGCCCATTCTTGTTCCTAGTGCATGTTAACGATCTCGTTGAGGTACTCTCAACCACTACCATATTATATGCGGACGACACAAACATATTTGTTGATGGTATGTCAATAAATGAAATTTTTGGAAAGGCAAACCTAGTTCTTAACAGGCTTTCCCAATGGATGGCGACAAACAAGCTTAAAGTTAATTTTAAAAAGTCGTGTTATATGGTCTTTCACCCCATGCAGAGGAGGATCGCTCACCAAAATCTTGACATTAGCTACTGTGGCACTCGGCTTCAAGCGGTGGATACAGTATAATTCTTAGGGTTATATTTAGACCCGTGTTTAACATTTCAACCTCATATTAATTTCGTTCGAAAAAAAGTTTCACAGGTTTTTTTTTTGCGTTGTCCAGCCTAAAGTATTTAGTTCTATCAGTGTATCATTAAATGTCTATTTGGCTCTCATCCAGAGCCACATCTCTTATTGTATCGAAGCATTACATACAAATCAAATCTTATGCCGCTGTATCTGCTTCAGAAAAAAAAAAAAAAAAGCTGAGAATTATAATGGGACTTTCACCATTTGACTCCATTACCTTCGCCTTTCAATTTCTTAATGTTAAAGATGTTTGTTTTTTTTCATTACTCGAGTACAAGTGTCTTCTCTTGATGTATAAACTTCTTCATAACATGGTTAAATCCTCATTAATCTCGATTAGTTATTGCACAGGCCCGTACACGTTACGGAATAACGATTATTGTATTCAACTTCCTCGTCCACGTAATAATTATGGTTTACATTCATTTCGATATTTCGCAGGCAAAAATTGGAATGAACTTGCATCTGAGATTAGAAAAGCGACTAGCCTTCGTATTTTTAGAAATATGCTCTCAAGTAAGATGCGAGTTAACTTATTTTTTATCGTGACTCACACTGTTTTTTCATGTAGGATTGTACTTACAATGTTGTTACTTTTGTTATGCTCATCTATGTATTTAGTTTGTATGCACATTTAGCATTATTTCAGATTTGCGGATTTACAGGTTCGCCTAGCGGTCCTACCAAATACCTTGTAAACACTGACGGATCAATAAAATCTCTCTCTCTCTCTCTCTCTCCCTCTCTCTCTCTCTCTCTCTCCCTCTCTCTCTCTCTCTCTCTCTCTCTCTTGTTTTTGCAAATATACGCACAGGAATCACGCAAGCACGCGATGATATTAACTAATAGTCCTCCATTGTGTGATCCGGCCAAACCTGACACTCTGAAACATATTTGTCGGCCCGAGCGCGGACCGGCCGGAGCACACAGCCAATAACAAAAAAGCTCAAGACATGGGTACAAGAACCATGGCCACTTTGGCACGTTGCTCGCGTACTGCCAGGAGCTCTGTAGAGGTGGCAGTCGTGGTACAGCTGTCAAAAGGTTTTAAAAAAATAAATGAAATTGAAAAACTGTAATTGAACCTCGCACTTTATTTTTGCGAGAGTACAACTGTGTACTGGACACGAATGTGCAAGAGTGGTGCAATGTCACGCGAGGAATACACATATTGCGGAAACACGGAACCAACACACAGCAAAATGGCATGTCCTAACATGCACAATAATCATAAGGAAAACAACGCAACATACTATGCAGTATACACATGTGAGACAGAACAGGCAGCTCTGCTCGATGGAGAACCATATAGCAGGGAATTTATATGAATGTGAAATGTCACAAATTTTTCAGATAGTACTTCGGTACCCGTCAAAAGCATACGTGGAAAAGCGGTCATGCGAAGCATTCTTGTTTGGGGCATAGCTAAAAGACGATGCGACGATGTCAAATAAAATATGGCACTTGATTTACGTGGAATTAAAATATGCTTTGTCCGCTGCAAATTCGGCGTTGGCGTTCGACAACGGGCACTCGTTTGTGCAGGTGGTGGTGGCGTTAGAGGCAGTTTGCCATTGTGCCCCGACACACCCGTGGCCATCGTCACGGTCACAGCTGACACGTCTGCACAGATGAATAAAAGACGAATTCCATACCAATCAGTGAATTAGAATTCAGAAGTTATCGCAGCCGTATCGCCGTATGCGTTTCACCTAACGTGTCATAAAATTATATTTAAAATCCTGGATATGGGATGAGAGCTATCTCTGGGGGGATTTTGAGCGTTACCCCCCTTCTGGGTTCTTCCATCAAACTTTATTCGCGAGAAATTGAATTTTCCCAGTTGAACTCCAAAATTGGCAGAGTGTACCTCACGTTTTCCTTTTTTTTTTTTTTTTTTTTTTTGACAGAAGCAGAAAGTGCATGCCAGATTTACCCTATTCTAGTACAAATTACATTCACTACTAGTAAGGTAATAGCCAGACAAAAAGAATTTTAAAAACCGTCCCTACGAAGAGCGCAAAGTGGCGGCCAAGCTCGAGGTAGCTTGCTGACTACGGCATTGTAGTGGTGGTGACATCGTCGGCCTCGCAGAGCAGTAGTCGATCCCAAATTAATTGATCCCATGCGTCCGCTCCACCCTATCTGGAGGTGTGCAGCCGACACTTGGAGGAGGTTATTGCGCTATGGTCGGAATTATATGGGATCCCGGCTGCTCTTTTGTCAGGCTCCCACTGCTGCAGTGTAGAACATGCATTACACCAGCTTCTTATTCTATATATGTTCAAACGCTATTTACTTCCACGTAGTTGACGAGGTCTCAGTATGGTGCACCTTCTCCAATGCCAGTACAGCAATGCCTGAGTTGTAAGTTTCATTGTTCATGGCACAGTATATAGTAGTTTTATTGCAGTGTGTGTGAAGTCTAGCGGTACATGTATCAGGCCGGTTTGAAAACTTTTGCAGAGAGAAGTGGCAAGAACAGTGTGGTCACCTGGCGGAGCTCCATGGACAGAGCGCGACTGGAAAGTGGCGCCAGGAGTTTGCAAAGGACGGGGTCTCATGGACGCGGGCATTGAGTCTCCGCGAAGTGTCCACCGTCACAAGTATGTACAGTGAACCCTCGTTATTATGACCATGGTCGTTCCCGAAAATTTTGGTCATAATGCGGAATTGTCATATTAACGGGGGTGATTTACAGGGGTTTCACAGCGTTGTTCCGCAAGGGTATGGTCATAAAGCGCGTATGTCAGATTATCGGGGGTCATATTAACGAGGGTTCACTGATATTTATTCTGCCGGAACATTGAGCAATTTTTCAATTTTGCCGACAGTATCCACTAGTTAAGGAATGTGGTGCCATTCAGGGTGTCGAACCGAAACGTTTTTCGTTCCGGTTCTATCATAAACGGTCCGGTACCGGTTCTGCTCCGGAGCAAAAAAATAACGGTTCGTACCGGTTTTAACCGGCTCCGCTGGTGGACATATTCATTTCCAGAAAAAAATGGAAATTGGTAGCTCCTGGCTCCTGTAGGTGACTGTCTGTTCAAATAGGCTTTCTCCTTTCTTGAAGCGCATGATACAGACGGACTTGTTTGTTGTGATGTCATACGTAAAGTACTTCCTTGCTGGATTGGTGCGATCGCGTCCCATCCGAATGCCTGTTGCTGCTTCCTCGCCAGCAAGCACTACCGCACGAGTACGACGCAAATCGAGGAACACCTTCACTCACAAACGCGCTCGACGGCTCCATTTTCTTCTCTTCGTGTCCTGTCCACAAGAGAGGCGCCACTTCGCACGCGCTTGCCTCGCGGATACGTACATGTACTCAACTTCGCTGCTCTCACACAAGGGACACGTTGCGATAGAGAAGCCGTTTCGCAGCCCCTTTGGGTCGCACATTGATAGAGAGTCACAACCGGTCACATGTACAACTAAGACTATGTGCGGGAACGATAAAACGTTACAAAGAGAGCCTAAGGGTCATAGTTTACCGGCATAGATTGCACCGTAACCCTCGTAAAGTATCCATGACATGACTTCAGAACATACGACGACAGTTTCATTCGCCTACTCGTAGCCCAAACCGGCGAAGTTTTTGCTTGGACCGAAAACTGTTAAATAATTTTTTCGGTTTCCTTCCTGAGCGAAAAAAACGTATACGGTTTCGATTTCGTTCCGGTTCGCACCAAAATAGCGGTTTTTCCGGTTTTCGGTTCCGGTTTTCGATTCGCTCCGACACCCTGGTGCCATTTAACCTCGCCGGAATAGACCTCCCCCTGTTTGTAAACAAATGACATCATAGTGTTCGACAGCGCCACCGGTTTGGTAGAGTTGAACTATGCTCGGAGCTATGGGGCCAACAAGGTCGCGCTCGAAAGCCACGGTCTTGAGGGGATTACGATGATCTCTGAAAGGGACGCGACCTTCGGTTCTACTTTTCTTTCAGTAGGAGGCAGCGAACAAGTGCTCATTCGTGGAAACCAGCTCTGCCATTCCGATGTGTTTCGGTTTCGGTCTGTTTACCAACGTCATGATGATGTTTCTCGGGTACAGGTTTATTCTTGCCTCGCCCGTCAAGCTGTCCACCAGGAGTCGCTATGCAAAATATTTTCACTCTGCTCTGCATTATATACTTAGCTGTGCAGTTGAATCTCAAAAAAAAAAAAAAAAAACGGTTGGAGAAAGCAGTTGCAGATGGCAAACATGATGCTGTTGTGACATAGTGACGGTGCCGTGCATTCTTTCTTGGATTGCGCAGTTCACGTGCTGCTTACACATTCTTGAGCAAGCTGTGCCGCTGTACATCACTGGTCACGTGAGCGGAGTACCATATACGTCCCAATGTCCTCTCGTTCTGCGACGCGCTTTCTTCACGAGGCGTAGGATTTTTCAAATGTGTGCAGAACAGAGCCCTCTCGCTTGCTCTGTAGGTCACCTACGCTCAGGGTTCTTCAGCAGGAGCTGCTTGTATGCACCCCTGCACTCCCTTGAAAGAGCCGTGGGCATTCCTTTGGTAGGCATCACCATGTGAAAGTCGGCTTCACCTAACACCTTGGTGCACTGCGGGCAAGCCCACTTCAACGAACGCTTATTGTTGAGGAATTGTACGTTTACCAAGAGGGGAGTCAAGTCCTGTAGATCACATAAACAAAATACAGAAGCTTTCGCGTGGAGGTCCACGCTTCCTCAGGTACGAAGTGAAGTGGTGACACACATAAGTATATATAGTATAGACATATACACGACTAAATCGTCATGTATATGTCTATACTATATATACTTATGTGTGTCACCACTTCACTTCGTACCTGAGGAAGCGTGGACCTCCACGCGAAAGCTTGTACAAATTAAACTTAAACAAAAATCTTCAGTGTCGGCTTCTGTATTTTGTTTAATTGTACGTTTGTCAATTTTGCGGAACGTTTCGATTCATTTATTTGTGCTGCGGGAAAGCCAACTTCTACCTGACATTATATACATTGTTTAGTAATAAATTAGGTTAGATTAGTGCGGCTGTGGCAGCTTGCCTAGCCCTCCCAACTGCATTATCGAAGCGGCCTTGGGGGCAAAGCAAGCTGTCATGGCCCTATTAATCTAACCTAACTTCACTAAAATAACTTAAGACATCATCAACTTTGTTGGTACCAAAAATGCAGAAAAGTTGGTACCCTGGAGAAAAAGTTAGCAAAATCACGGTAAACAGCGTGGAAACGAAGAGTTCAGCAACGCTCAGCGTTCCTTGAAGTGGGCGTGCCCGCAATACACGCAAGTTTTAGGTGAAGCCAACTTTCAAATGGTGACGCCTAAGGAATGCCGGGATCCAGGATAATTGCTCACCGGATAATTGCTCACCGGATAATTGCTCACCGGACAGTTGCTCACCGGACATTTGCTCACCAAAATACTGCTGAGGCCGGACAATTGCTCACCACAGAACACCGCACTTATATGCAATTTTATTTCGCGTTTTTATGTTATGTGATTTTATTTATTGTTTATGGCGCTCATACACTTGACTTTTTTATGTTAGTTGAACTTGGGTTACCTCGAAATAAAGTGATCGAAATTCCCATTGCAAAATAAACTACTGTAAATAAATGTTATCTGACTATAAAATGCACAATCGCGCGCGGGAAACTGTCAAAAGCGAACTTAGACTAACCTGGACATAGCAATGCAAACACTGAACTTGGACTAACCTATGCTGTTCAGTCGTGTCCGCCCTGCTAAGCCAATCGGGCGCTACAATGTGGCTTGCGTTCGCTAAAGCGACTTGGACAGACATAGACAATTCGTGAATTTGAGTGGTTAAATAGAGATGTGTTCTTAAATCTCCCCCGGCTTGTGTCTTGGAAGATCCTGGTGACGCAGACATGGGCGTACCGAGAGGGGAGCAAGGTCACTTGTGAAAATGTTGCACCCTTTATTCATAGGTCATGATTTTTTTCTAATAATATGAACCTGTGAACACCCGCACAGTCCAC
Source organism: Ornithodoros turicata (assembly GCF_037126465.1). Lineage (NCBI taxonomy): Eukaryota > Metazoa > Arthropoda > Arachnida > Ixodida > Argasidae > Ornithodoros > Ornithodoros turicata. Next base: position 138,363,555 of record NC_088202.1, on the reverse strand, counting down.
AGGGTCCGCCCCAGGGAAGGAGGTGAGGTGGATGCACGCTTTGCCCCCTGGAAGCACTTTGCTGTCCACCCCTTGGAAAAAAACTCCTATAGGAACGCCCCATGGACGCAGGTCCTGACAAAGACGCTTCAGGCGTGCCTGCAAGTGGACGACCTCTCGCCTCAGCCTCTTCACTGGTGGATTTCCTAGATCTATTTGAAGCAACTTAGACAGTTAACATAAAAAAAGTCAAGCGCCATAAACGCGAAATAAAATCACAATATAAGTGTGGTGAAAGAGGCGGTGAGTAATTGTCCGGCTTCAACGGTTCTGTGGTGAGCAATTGTCCGGCCTCAGCAGTTTTTTGGTGAGCAATTGTCCGGTGAGCAACTGTCCGGTGAGCAATTGTCCAGTGAGCAATTGTCCGCACCCCGGAATGCCGAGTCGTGAGATGACCCCCCTTTATTATTTGTTTTTGTGGCCGTGGGGGCTGTTCCGAAACAAAATGCCTCTGTTTGACAAAGCTCTCATAGATCTTCCCATTCTTGGCAACATAGAACCCATCACTGTAAGCCAATCGGTATGAAAGAGAAAAGCGCAGGTGGACATCCTGACGTGATGCAAAGATGCGCTTTGACGCTGTCTGAGGCAGCTCTATTTTTTTGCACAACACACCGCGCAGCAAAAATGTTTTGCAAGATGTCTCCTGAGGGACTGTTTGACATTGGAGCCGCATTAAGTGCCACCTCATTGCTCCTCCAAACCCGTACCCATAATAAATAGGGTCTGATGTTTGCTTGTATTTTTCAGCATTTTTTGGTGGTGGATGGGCTGAGGAGGTGCGGACTATGTTTGCACGTAATGCACTTTTTTTTAGGGACATAATTAATATGCTCCTTTCTACACGTTCTATGACCATTTTTATGCAAAAATACTCCAAAAGCCGGGAGACGACATAACTGGACAAAAAAGTAGAGAACTCCGACTTAACATAGCAAAAAACATAACAAAGAACATAAACGGGACATAAAGAGCGCGACCCACGCCACACGGTTTAAGACGGAGCTTACAAAGCATTGTTGGGACACGGAACATTGTTTCGACTTCGACAACGCGGTGACCTTGGCTCGCGAACAAAGATGGGGACCCAGGAAGCTTCTAGAGTCGTGGCACATACGTGGTGACCCCTCGGTGTGTAACAAAAACCGTGACCCCTTCCCGAACAATACTCTCATCTCCTTAAATAGCGACAGGTTGTATAATCTCTCATCCAGTTTGGCACAGATGATGTCCGTCGCATGACAGACGAAACGTCTGAGTAAAACTTGTTATTTTGTTATGTTAAGTCGGAGTTCTCTACTTTTTGTCCAGTTAGACGATTTTTATGTTTTGTAGAATTCCTGCAGTCTCTAATTGATCCTTGCAACTTTGGAGCTGCCCGGTGCAAAAGTTTTCAGGGGGCTATTTCAAAAGTGGTTAAACGTCGTTATTGGTAATTGAACCTCTGTATGCAATGTGGGGATAAGTACGACTTATCCCCCTTTTTTACTTTTTTATGCAATGACGCCTACATACAGATACGTACCTGCCAAAGAAAATTCAGGACTATATTGCAATTCACTGTCCCACTACAGGAGCGTAGCATCTCAGTCACGTGGGCTAATTTTGTGTCCCTTACTTGAAGTGCACTCTGTCCTGGTAATGAAATTTCCCTACGCTCCTGCTACCCAGCATAAGAAGTGCCACTATGCAGTCATGGTTATGACGATGGGCGAGCTTGAACTCCCGCCTTACATGAGAAAGTAAACCATACTTTAGTCGAAAAATCATTTCTCTTACACGGTTAAAGACGACTTACCTCAAACAATATAATTGTTGCAAACTGACACTATCTTCTTCACTTCTTTGGTGGTCTTCACTATGTCTTGCGTGAGCATCTGGTTTCGCGATGTCAGCATATACGTTGAAGATTCACTTGAATCACCAACAAATAGGATCGTCAACAAATATGACTGCCGCAAAGTGGATTATTAACTCAATGTCCAGACTGCGAACAAGAGTACCGGTAAATCACAAAAATAATTACGTCCTACTTAGATAAATTAAGTCTTAAGAAATTTCTGCAGCATTAAGTTCCGTTTGGGTTGGCTCTTTCCTTTTCCCTAATAAGTAGGAGTGTGCGAATCCGAATATTTTAAGTCGAATCGAATATCGAATCGAACGGAGGGAAAAATTCCGAATACCGAATCGAATATCGAATATTCGTGCAAAATTTACAATATGTGACTGTCGCACTAAAAGTTTCCATTTTGTAGCTCAGGGCTTTAGTGTAATTTTTCTGGCATTAACTGTCACAAGAGAGACATGCAATTCTTCTGTTTAAGCCCCTACTCTTTAATTTTACACGAGAGTGATTCCTGCTTTTCAGGTGAACCTACACTTACTGCCGTACTGGAGTGGTTACCTTTATTTCAAAATTTTATGTCAGGCAGTAGCATGTTATACGGATGAGGCTGTAATTGTTTCAGACAACCACAGGCCATTTGCGAAACAAACGAATTGGCATCCTGCCTCAGCTTTGCCATGAACACCATTTAGTTTCTTTGCACTGACCCTAAGAAATTGCACTACAGAAATTTTAGACATAAAGGACATCTTTAAGACACCCTTCTTGTTCGTGGGCTGTAGTCATTATTCGAGAGTCTTAACTTTTTAAAGGCAACCTCACAGACATTAAATCAAAGTCCCTCGCCGGCACCGCTAAACTGCATGTGGAAGGGGCCTCACCCCTTTCACAGACGACGTCTACAAACCAAACTTTGGATAACGTTATCTTAAACTAAACACCGTCCTGCCTGTGTGGGTCCTGCAGCAAGGGCAATTTTGTAAAGCAGGCTTCACCTGATGCTTCCGTGCATCAGGTGAAGCCTGCTTTACAAAATTTACAAAGCCCACTTTCGGGTTGTGTCGTTCATATTCGTGGAATAGTCGAATACTCGAAAAATCGAATATTGGATATTGGATTCGCGAATCGAATAGCTCGAGCGTTTGATATTCCATTCGAATTCGAGAACTCGAATATTCGCACACCCCTACAGATAACCATTCGGTTACCCAAACCATGCCGTGGAGGTTACACACTCGACTGTTGTAGGCAAAGCGAAACGGGACATGCATGCATGTCACTGGGACGGACAGTCAGATTAGGCCCTTTTTCTAAGTTTAAAATTTTTCGACTTATCCCTCGATGACAATACGGATGTTCAATTATTGCTAATTTGCATTGTGGGGTAAACAGGTATACTCTGAAATGTCAGGTCCCAATTCTAAGCCTCTGACTTCCTATTCTTGATAGTGCAGTGGGTTTTTCTTCTTCTTTTTAGATGTTTGTCCCAAGGATCTGGCCTAACCACAGATATTATGTTAGAAGAACAAACTGCTGGCTGGATTTTCAGAGACGTGATTTTATGTATGACCTATATACATGTGATAAACGAGATGTGTTTGTATCAACTGACAATCGCTTTCTGTCCCTATTTGTGGCATCTAGCAGCTCTGTGCAGCATGCAGAGTCCATACCACCTGTGGCTAAGGGTCTCTGCACAGCAACTGGAGTCTGCACCACCTATGGTCTGCGGACACTATAAAGCGTGTGCAGTCCACAGACCACAAAGGCCATACACCGTACGGAATCCGCAGAGCACAGGTGATACGGACTCCTACGGACTATCTGTGGTCTGCGGATCCCATACAGTGTATGGCCTACGTTTCATATTTCCGTACACCCTCCGTACAGTCAAACATGTTTTTTTTTTTTTTTCTAGTAGAGAAATGATTGCTGGAAATAATTATTGTCTTTCATTTGTTTCCGTTGTTCACTCGATCGACATCGATAAAAATGATGACCTTGAGCTGGGGTTTTAGCGGGACCTTTTTTTTCCTGGACACGAGGACATATGCGACAGAACAGAACCGACACTTAATTGGACAACCTCTTTCACGTGTACGAGTTACTTGGCCTCTGCGCTTTCACAGTTTCATTGTCTCTCGTGGGTACGTGTGAAGCCACAGGTCCCTGCTCTGCCTCTTCCTGCAGCTGTTTTGTTCTCTGGCTGGTGTCTGTTCACCAAGTGAATGAACTCTGCAGGACAGATGCTGCATTTACATAGTTTCACACCAATGCACACCCACTTGTAACACTGCAGGTTTGTGATGTCCTTCAAGTCTGCAGAACAGAGAATGCTTCAGTGTGGCTTTGCACCTGTCTGGGTCTACATGTGTTGCCCTAGGCCCACACTGTGGCTTAATTTGGCAGGGCAGACATCGCCCTTGTATGGCTTCTCGCCCGTAGGCGCGAAGCAGTAGGGTCCCTCTCTAGCTGAACACTGCAGGGCAGACATTGCACTTGTATTGCTTTTTGCCTCTGTGTGCCCAATTACGGTCCCGCAGGTGCTTACTCCGGCTGAACTCTGCAGGACAGAAACTGCACATCTACGGCTCCTTGCACGTGTGTGTCTGCTTGTGCTTTCTCAGAGTCGCGCTGCGGGCAAACTTTACAGGACAGAGATCGCACTTGTACGGTTTCTTGCCTGTGTGTGTCCGCTTGTGCCGTTGTAGGTGTGCTCTCTGACTGAACTCCACATGGCAGACATCGCACTTGTACGGCTTCTCGCCAGTGTGTGTCCTCTTGTGCTTCTGTAGGTTCCCGATCAGGCTGAACTCCGCAGAGCAGACGTCGCACTTGTATGGCTTCTCGCCCGTGTGAGTCCGCTTGTGGTATGACAGGCCCGCTCTGTGCGTGAACTCTGCAGGACAGAGGTTGCACTTGTACGGCTTCTCGCCCGTGTGCGTCCTATTGTGCAGCTGTAGACTCCCGCGTTGGTAGAACTCCGCAGGGCAGAGATCGCACTTGTATGGCTTGTCGCCCGTGTGTGTCCTCTTGTGATGCTGTAGGTTCCCGCTCTGGCTGAACACCGCCGGGCAGACATCACACTTGTATGGCTTCTCACCCGTGTGCGTCCGCCTGTGCACCTGTAGACCCCCCCTAACGCTGAACTCCGCAGGGCAGACATCGCACTTGAATGGTTTCTCGCCCGTGTGTCTCCTCTTGTGCAGCTGTAGACTCCTGCTCCAACTGAACACTGCAGGGCAGACGTCGCACTTGTATGGCCTCTCGCCCGTATGTGTCCTCTTGTGCACTTGCAGGATCCCGCTACGGCTGAATTTGGCAGGGCAGACATCGCACTTGTACGGCTTCTCGCCTGTGTGTGTCCGCTTGTGCTGTTGTAAGTGCACTTTCTGACTGAACTCCACATGGCAGACATCGCACTTGTACGGCTTCTCACCAGTGTGTGTCCTGTTGTGCTTCTGTAGGATCCCCAACAAGCTGAACTCCGCAGAGCAGACATCGCACTTGTATGGCTTCTCGCCCGTGTGAGTCCGCTTGTGGTATGACAGGCCCGCTCTGTACTTGAACTCTGCAGGACAGAGGTTGCACTTGTACGGCTTCTCACCCGTGTGCGTCCTATTGTGCAGCTGTAGACTCCCGCGCTGGCGGAACTCCGCAGGGCAGAGATCGCACTTGTATGGCTTGTCGCCCGTGTGTGTCCTCTTGTGCTGCTGTAGGTTCCCGCTCTGGCTGAACACCGCCGGGCAGACATCACACTTGTATGGCTTCTCGCCCGAGTGCGTCCGCCTGTGATATGACAGGCCCGCGCCGTGCCTGAACTCTGCAGGACAGAGGTTGCACTTGTACGGCTTCTCGCCCGTGTGCTTCCTCCTGTGCACCTGTAGACCCCCGCTCAAGCTGAACTCCGCAGGGCAGACATCGCACTTGTATGGTTTCTCGCCCGTGTGTCTCCTCTTGTGCAGCTGTAGACTCCTGCTCCAACTGAACACTGCAGGGCAGACGTCGCACTTGTACGGCTTCTCGCCCGTATGTGTCCTCTTGTGCAGTTGCAGGATCCCGCTACGGTTGAATCTGGCGGGGCAGACATCGCACTTGTATGGCTTCTCACCTGTATGTGTCCTCTTGTGACACGACAAGCTTGCACTATGGCTGAACTCTGCAGGACAGAGATTACACTTGTACGGCTTCTCGCCCATGTGTGTCAAATTGTGGTCCTGTAGGTGCGTACTCTTGCTGAACTCAGCAGGGCAGACATTGCTCTTGTCTGGCTTCTCGTCTGTGTGTGTCCGCTTGTGATACCTCAGGCCCCTACTATGGCTGAACTTTGCAGGACAGAGATGGCACTTGTAAGGCTCCTCGCCCGTGTGTGTCTGCTTGTGACGCTGTAGCTGGCAGCTCTGGCTGAACTCTGACGGGCAGGTATCGCATTTGTATGGCTTTTTGCCAGTGTGCACTCGCTTGTGAAGTCGCAGGTGCGCAACCCAGCTGAACTTCGCCGGGCAGAGGTCACACTTGTGCGGTTTCTTGTTCGTATACGTTTGCTTGTGACACCCCAGACTCAAGCTCTGGCAGAGATTGGACTTGCTTTGCTTCTCGTCAGTACGCTTTGACACGTGGCTCTCGTCACTCCCAGACGGTGAGAATGCAGGGGCACAGATGTCGTACGTGAAACCCTCCTCTCCCATCTTATCATCTGGTGGAGAAGTAATGGAACGCATTTCAGACTCGCTCTGACACATGTGCTGTTTCAGGCTGTCTTTCGATGTGCATGCAAGTGCACATGGCTTGCTCTCGTCTGGAGGCCGCTCTGTGGTTCTACCGTCCGTAGTGACTAGTGAGGTGTTGTTGTATTGTGGTCCAGGGGTTATTGTGCTTATCTTGAACTGTGCCTCTGAAGAAGTGAAACCTGAAGATTCTAGATCACAAGTGCCTCTGGGCTGGTCCTTCTCAATATGGAGCGTACCTGTGCTCTCTCTTGCTCCTGAAATTTCAGATATCGGACATTAAGAGGGCATACCAGTACAGGCACGTCTCTGATTGACGGTTTTTGGAAAAAACTTGGTGGCGTCGCGTGCCCTGTCACGCTGTTCACTTCCGACTCCACAAATAATCCACCTTGTGCACTACTGAGACCCTACGTTTAAAGCAGCTTACCCCCTTACTCTGGCACTTCGTGCGAGCTAAAGTGTCGGACGAGGACACGGAAGGCCCAGGGGTCGATTCAGGACAGCCGTAGCTTTTTGTTTGAATCCTCCTCCTGTATTAGTACCTGCGACTTCTATTTCGGAGTGATATAATTACGACGCGCTTTTTTTCTTTAGTCGCTGGCGTCTGTACGCAGTGTTGTATGATTATTAGTGAATGTTCGTATTGTTTGAATAGCTAAAAGCTGTACTACTTGTGCATACGTACAATTCCGCCTCACAAATCCGACTGGATAGCATGGACGGGATCACGGGTGACGCAGACACATTGTGGTTATGAAATGGGTGCTACCAGTAATGAGCCTGAGCGCTAGTCAATTGACACTGATTCACTAAGACATCCATTTGGTCTTGTGGTTACAAAACTTGCTTTCTGCTATTAGTGCTGGCAGTTCAGGCAGGGAGGTCCCATTGACCTCCTGGATTTTCATTATTTTTTATATTTAGAAGCTCATCGTAGATGACGACCAATAGCGGTAAAATGAATAATTTCTACATAATAGTGGCCCTGAATTCGAGTGTTTCAGCTTTGCCCTGTTTGCATGCGTATATCTCCAGAGTCTTAAAAGTTACTGCAGTGAAATTTTTTTATGCTTTAGTATGCCTACAGGCCAGCAGTCTGAGCGCAAATTTTGACGCACAGGAGCAACCACTCTGTGATATAAAAAATGGCGAACATGCTCTCTCGCGCAGTTTTGTTCCAACTTCGACGCATGATTTCTGTGGCTGTAGGTATTCCTCTCTATCATATTTGGTATCATTTCACTCAGCCTTTAATGCTCTTTCATCTGATATATATATATATATATATATATATATATATATATATCCGCTGAAACGGGGTCCGCGCCGGGGTCCGCTGAAACGGGCAAATGTTAAGGTACATTTCGAAAAAAAAACAAGGATTTTGAGCGTCCATTTCTCGAAAGGGCCTCTTTTTATTTCATTTACATTTTGCCAGGACATGGCCCGATGTTAGACCTTTCATCTCACATAAAAAAATTCTGTTAAATAAAAATTCTGCGTTAAAACGCAGCCCTAGTCTGCGTGTTTGTACGTCTAGGAGCCCAGCTGCCGGTACCGTGGGATGGCGGGCCTTGTGTCGATGCTCCCTTTGTTTGGAGAAGGTTGTCGGGCCGTAGCCTTACCTGAGCTATTCGTCGGCAAACTTTTGACGTCCTGCTGAAGAAATAATTCACGCCTGGGAGTTTCCTACGTTGCCGTAAAGCCGTATTTCAACGGCTAGGTCAAACTTAATGGTCACCGAAGGTAAAACCTCACTCTTCCAAGCTCCGTACACGGTGATACCAATATTGTACAAATAAATATCGTGTTAGGAATTTATTTTTCCAGGGTTCCCGCAAGTTCCTGTGAAGCTTGCTTTACTTCACTTTATGATGTTATGCAGATGGCTTTTAGCACAAACGCGTGTTCTGTGCTGAACTTGCAGCAGTACATTTCAGAGCTAGGGATGTGGGCGGGTTCTGGCATTTGTTGTAGTTATATTAGTGACGTTCAAGAGCAGAGCCATACGGGAGAAGCACCCAATGCCCTTTGATTTCGCTCAAAACTGGACCGTAGCCATGCCTAGCGAAACGCAAGCGCGCCACTGGGGAAAACAGATTTCCATATTCACGTGTGCGGTAACAGCTGGTACGGAAAAACGCACAGTTTTGGTGTGGTGAGCGGAGACTTGTGTCACGATTCAGCACAGTCACTGTTAGCTTCCATAGCTATTGAAGAATGGCCTGATGAGAATGTTCCTCATACAGCACAGTTCATATCTAATGTCTATTACTATCCTTCTAGCATTTCACCAATCAAGCTATCTCTAGACCTTCCTGATCTTGTGCTACGCCGGAAGTGTGTTCAGTTTCTCTCTTGTTTCTACGACTTTGTCTTTTTCACAAGTTTTTTCACAACACCTTTTTACGACCGAATTTCATCAGAGCTGCTTCCTATACATCACAGAGACATAACCACATTTTTAAAGTTGAACGTTTTCTATGCAACACTGACCAATTTTCTCGTTCGTTTTTTTCCGTACACATCCAACGAGTGGAACTGTCTTCCTCAGAACATCGTCGTAATTAACGATTTCATTGTGTTCAAGCGAGAACTAGCCAATTTTCTGTGTACAGTAGAACCTCTTTATAGTAAATTTGGTCCGACCGCTTAAAAAATTCACTATATCAATATCTTCACTACATCAGTAGTTAAAAACTGGAGTTTCAACATATTGTGACCGCAGGTTTACTTCACTATATCCATATCTTCACTACATGCAGGTTCACTACACAGAGGTTCTACTGTATTTAATATTTCCGTGTTATTTATATTCTACTTGTGTTAACTTTTATCTTCGCTTACCCCCTCATGTAATGCCCCAATGGGGCGCCTTGGGGTACAACCATAAATAAATAAAACAATGATTTACGTGTCAGACAGAGCGGCGAGCCATTTTAAAAATAAAATCGACATAGGCTCTGTGAGCTCTCCAAATCTACTTTTGCGAGCGCGACATGGCTGTTCACAACAGGCCACGACAAAAGTGCGTGTGACAGGATCGGTGGAATAATCAAGCACCATGCCACACGACACCGAATTTGCGTTCGCTCGAGCAAGATGTCATCTCAGAGTCGCAAAATATGATAACGTGCTTGCCAAATCACCTAACGCGCGTCGACTTACTCCATGTACGGGCTGAGGACATGGCTTCTTTTAGAATGCAAAAGAAAAAGGAATGGGGAAAACGTATACCGCGTTTCAAAGCGGCATACAAGGTTCGCATGCATGGCAAAGCAAGACATCGGAGAGTCGAGGCCGAGAAACATTCATAGCTAGTACCGTGGACAGTGAATGCAGAAGATGTTTTCATAGAAAGTGAGTGAAATCATTTGTCGCTGTCATTGCAAAATACTGCTTTTTCGCAGTCTCGTAAATATGTCGACATAAACTACCACCTTTGATTACACACAAAGTTGTCCCTTTCTTGTACGACATCGACGGGAGGCCCGCCATCCCGCGGCACCGGCAGACTGGATCAGACGTGTACGCACGCGGACTAGGGCCGTGTTTTAGCACGCTAACCGCCAGTGTGCACCTTTCGAAGCAGAATTTTTAGGATGAAAGGTCAAACATCGGGCCATGTCCTGGCAAAATATAAATGAAATAAATGCCTGTTTCAGCGGATACCTGTAGGGGGAATATATGCCTGATATATACCGGGTGTCTCAGTTAAGTCCCCGGGCTAAATAATTTGCGAACCGGTGCACCAATCGAAGAACTTTCTTTTTTACAAGTATCTGTCCGATACTGCCTACAACCTGTGCACCGTGTGAATGAGTTGGAGCTGCTTATTATTTAAATAAAAATTCAAATATGTTTCAAGAAAAAACATAACTACTAAAGCAGGACGCCGTCGGCATTAAAATGGGTACTACCCCTTTTGGGACCTTCAGTGGACACCTTTTAGAGAAAAATCTGCACCCAAAGCGGGTCATTTGTTGCAGTAATTAATTGGTTTCGGTTTACATATTTTTGTCTCGGCTGGTCGCGGCGAAGTGCAAAAGGATGTAATTCATTGGTGTATGGACGTAATTCATTGATGGACATGGGAGTGGAAGAGCGTCCGTTTGCGCTTCACCGCGACCAGCCGAGACAAAAATATGTAAACCAAAACCAATTAATTACTGCAACAAATGACCCGCTTTGGTGGCAGATTTTTCTCTAAAAGGTGTCCACTGAAGGTCCCAAAAGGGGTAGTACCCATTTTAATGCTGACGGTGCCCTGCTTTAGAAGTTATGTGTTTTCACGAAACTCATTTGAATTTTTATTTAAATAATAAGCGGCTCCAACTCATTCACACGGTGCGCAGGTTGTAGGCAGTATTGGACAGATACTTGTAAAAAAGAAAGTTATTCGATTGGTGCACCGGTTCGCGAATTACTTAGCCCGGGGATTTAACTGAGACACCCGGTATATCAGATGAAAAAGCATTAAAAGGTGAGTGAAGTGACAGCGTGTCTGTCTGTCAGAAAACTAAAGTGCATTTCTGTTGTGTCCCTTTTCTTAAGAGGTGGGACGAATCCAGAATTTTGCGAATCCACAAATCTAGACTCCTTTCCTTCAGAACAGCTTAAAAAGCTAAGAAGAAAAAAACTTCTACTGAAAAGGGTTTTGAAGCAGAATATGATACATCTGTTTAATGAAAAAATAAAAAAACATAACAGCTCAGTTTCGGGAGAAAATATTCCCATATAGTTCATCTATTTAACGTATCGTTCATCGACTACAATACATACCATAGACTCTGGAGCCTGAATAATTTTCATAAAGCTAAAGGAACAATCAAAAACAAAGCCATGTTACATTTAAACTTGCAAATGTAACAGTTACTGTCTGAGCTCTCTCAGTCCAGAGCAATGTAAACAAAGAAACACCCGTCAGCCAATGAGCCTTTCGGCAGACTTGGGAGGAGCCAACTTGAAAAACAAGAAAGGAACAAGCGTGGTTGGTGAATTCGAAAGATACGATTCGACGTTTTTTTGGGCACTAGGGTTCGTGAATTCGGTTGGCACATCCCTACTTTTTTTGTCCATATCGTGCTATCGAACTTGGTGTTGACTAAATCTCCTCGACCATTTTGTATTTACCTTCTGATGCTGATTCACAATTGTGTCCTATTTGGTCCTGTCCAGCTAAGATTGCAATATTGTAAGGCTCTCTTATCACTTCTACGATTGGATGTTCCTTTGAAGATTCCCCTCGCGGTTCTTCCTTAATGGGGCACGGAGTAAGGAACATTGCGAGGCTTCGAGTCACGTGACAGCCGCCTCTGTACAATGTGGAGGACTTGAGGAAAGAAATCGGGTTTAAACCAAACCCGCGGTTTGCAGAAGGCGCGAAATCAAGTCGAGTCCAGATTTAAATTCATTCGAGTAAATCAAATCATTTTAAATCCGGAATTATTTTCAGCACGTCCAACGAAATCCCTATACGGATTTTTCAAATCATCACAAATCCCGAAGAGGAACCAACACCGCTGAACAGCTCTGGAATGGCTTCAGAGTCGACCGCAGTTTTCGAAGCTCGGATTTTTACGCAGAATACCTGATTACTAACAGGAATTCCTAACAGTGGGGTAACCAAGAAAAAGAGGCGAAACATATGGAAGACATCTATTTCGGAGGAGCCCCATGAGCATAAAAATTGGAACACGGTCATTTTCTATTCCCTTATAGTATTGCTGTTCAACAGTGATGTGAAATTGGATCAAGAATCTCCACACCTACTTTGAGAATCTTTCATAGAACACAGCGTGTGCTAGAAAGTTGATACATGTCTGTCAGAAAACTCAAAATGCATTTCTGTTGTATCCCTCTTTTTGTCACGCTATTAAGTTTGGTGTTGACTAAATGTCCATGCCCATCGTGTATTTACCTTCCGGTGTTGAATCACAGTGGTGCCCCATATGGTCCTGTTCTGTCAAGATTGCAACGTTATAAGGCTCTGTTTTGACTTCTATGATTGGATGTTCCTTTGAAGACTCCTCTGGAGGTTCTTCTTTAATGCGACACATCCCAGCCGGAACTCCTGAAGTAAAACAAGAAAGGGGAGAAGTAAGCCACAGTGCAAGTCTGCAAGTCACGTGACGACCACCTCTGTACCTTTTCTGAACCCAGTTCTATTTCATTTCATTTCATTTATTTACTTTAAAGGAGCATGGAAATCATTTGGAACATATATTTTTTCACCGCTTGATATGAACATACTACCTTCATAAACTGTTACGGAAAATATTTCCTTCGAAAAGCGCGAATTTCCTGAGAAAATTAGTTTGGAAGAATGCGCTCCGCGGCGACAGTCTCCCCCAAGCCGAGTCTGGCGTGTGGTGACGTCAGGCGTCCGAGCACTTCATTGGCTGCCGGAAGCGTCTGCTCCCCGCCAGAATCGTCTGCTAGCTCAGGAATCGTGGCAACTTACCGACTGAGACGCTGTTGCTATTTATTTGCGTTTGACATTCACTTGCGTTCTTACATGATTTGTCTCGTAAGGTTTGCATAAAACAAGACTGCGGGCAGTGTAAAAGGTGTAGCCAGGCCTCTGTGTTGCAGTGACGGCCCGGGTTGAGGTGGATCGTACGCGGTTGTGATTTCTGTTCCGATTGTGCTGAGGTGTCGTTCATTAGTGAACAGTATTGTGCCTGTGTGTGCAGCATATATATGTGTGATACGACTAAATACGTTCCTGTCAGTTGGAGATTTATTCCATGTGCCAGTGTTGTATTCTGCGTATGACCATTCAAAAAAGAAAATGATTATTTGACCATGTATTTTGGGGTTTCCCACAGATCGCTAGCAGATGAACTTTACTAACTTTATTTTGGTATTCATGTTGTAGTGTTTGTGGAGACGTTACGCTCCTGGTATCACTAAGATATGGTAAGCGCAATGTTACACAGCTATGCGTTCATCGGTCCGCTCTTTCGCCTCAGAGATGCCAGTGTCCATGCGGTTCAGAGCCCATAGTGTTGACCACAACACGGAGAAGTCATGATGGTCGGCAACATCTTCAAGTGAAAACACTGGTCACTGCGCCGCGTCTTCATGACTATGCATTTGTAAACAAGAAGAAGCACTATATTTCAATCCGAATGTTCGTTCACACTTAGCAGCATCACTTACGAGCCTCCGGTACATTCGTGTGGCGAAATCGAAGCTCGAGGAACTTAGCCTCCAACTCCATAAAACGTTTCGTCGAGAAGAGCAGACGTGTCGCCTAAAGAGTGTTCAATTCATCACCTGTCCTTCGCACGGCGTCCGATGAGCAACAACGCTTCCTTCCCGGTCGGCTTGCCAGCGCGCGCCGGAGAAATCGCAAAAAATAAAGAAAAAGACGGCGCGGTCACATGACGTCAGCGGCTGACAGCCGAGTGAGGGGGCATTTCTGCCGCGAGATTCAAATCTCCCTCGCGCTCCAGGATTGCGCGCTACGCTCAAACTTTTTGTGCGAATATGTATCACAGGGCTCAGAATCATAATTTCTACTTCTCCCGTCATATTTTATTCCGATCATTTCCATGCTCCTTTAAAGACCCTTGTGAAGGGAATTACATAAAGGGGGAAGGTTTTGTAACAAGACAAATACCAAAAACGATGTACACAAAAATACACAAAATTCGTTCACTCAACACAAAGAAATTCATTCGTTGTGAAAATGATCATAGCACTTGGAAATAAATGACGATACATTTTGTTCTGATGCTATGTGGGCAGGGAGGTCATTCCAGTTTGATACCATCAGCTGGTGTGAAGAGTACAGGAATTTCTTGGTTCGCGTAGGTGGAGCAGGTACTTTGTGCGGGTGATGAAGTCATGGAAGTAACTTGTGAGGGAGTAACAGTGGTGGGGAGACAGTAACTGGGGTGAGGAAGAGGGTGACCGTAACATAACTTATGAAAGAACGCAAGGCCTATAGTTTTAACTATAATGCAGCTAGAGGTGTGCCCTGTCGCCAGTAACGAAAAGTAGGGGGCGCCGCCTCAGCCAATGGTGCACGAGTTGAAGAGTGGAAAGGGTTGTTGGGGATGAAAGGGTTTGGAACTTGGAAGGGTCACACGCCTCGTGTCCCCCTAGCAGGAGGAGTGGGCACTTTTCCCAGGGCTCGTAGCACACTCTGCGGTTTTGCCTGTGCGCAGCCTGCCGCGTGACGTTTACCGTGCGCACCTCGATCTTCTGAACGCAAAAGCAGTGAGACACGGGCTGTACGTGGAGCAGTGTGCCACCGTCCGGTTTGGGAACGACTACGACTGTAGAGGGCGCAGAGATGCGGCACGTGCGCAATATTATTAACAATTACATATATTTATTATTAATTTATACATGTTATACAATTTATACATTTAATATTATTTATACATATTATTATTAATAACATAATATTAATATTATGTCGTGGCTGTTCTGCACGGCCCGATGGTGTTCTCGTGAAAGATGTCTACATGTACAGATGGAGTGTCCATATTCACAAGCAAAAATGGACACAGTCGAGCACGGTAGAAGGATTTTATACAGTGTGTTTCGCCTAAAGTGGTAGAAAGTTCTAATGTACTTGCTGGAGGACTGTGGGACTTTTGGCAATTACCTTTTGCAAACCTTTGTCACCATCGAGGAAGGCTTTGGACAATTTTTAACTGCGAGAAATTTGTCATTTTTTTTTAAGCAAACTTTGAAAATTGCCGAGCGAAACTCCCTTGTTTGTTTGTTTTTACGGAAATACAAAGTCCTCCACGGATAACTGGAGACCCAACAAAAAAACTATGCGCAGCGTCTCGACAGAAATAGTCGAAAAGAATCAGTAAAAATTGCGCTTTAGCCCCACCGGCGATTTTGACGGACGCCGCAATCAAATAAATTCAATCTGTTAAAGAACTATTCGTCTCGTTCTGCAATGTCACTCACGTAGGCGACCAGAGACGGCAAGTTTCACGAAGTGGATCGATTCACTCGTACTTGTACGCAACCCAAAGGAGACGGACGGATACAACAGGACGCAACCAACACAACTGAACAACAGCTTTGACAAGCATCTACAAACTATCGCGCTTTTATCTTTCAGTGAATCGATCAACTGACTCTCGACTGGTCCTTCTGAGCATCGTTCATCGTGTTATATCCGTGCAGGCCGCACGAGCACCCATGACGCAAAACACGTCCAGTCAATGAATTATGTAATGTAATGTAGTGTAATGTAGTGTAATGTGTAGTGTAGTGTAGTGTAATCTAATGTAACGTGTAATGTAACGTGTAATGTAACGTGTAATGTAACGTGTAATGTAACGTGTAATGTAACGTGTAATGTAACGTGTAATGTAACGTGTAATGTAACGTGTAATGTAATAAATTATAAAGTATGTAATGTAGTCTGGTGGAATGTCACTTGGCTTCTATCCCAGTCTCTTTGGGATCGTGACACCACTTTTGAGATGGTGTCAGAAACCGTGACTCTCGTTATGAGCACCGGAAGTGCGCTTGCCCATTTAGTTGGTGGAGTCACGACTCTTTTGACTCTGGAGTCGCCACTTGATGCAACAGAATAGCCTTCAATGCACTCTAATTGTCACTTATCTTACATAACGCATACAAAAGCGTCAGTCGACGAAACTAGGAATCCTCTGTTTCTATCCCCAACATCCTGGGTGATGTTTGCTAGAGTAGTCCATTGCTTGAATAAGATTAGTATTTAAAGAGATTGAAACATTTATTTTACTGAAAAAACAAGCTTTCGGACAGAATCCGTCTTTCATCAGATGTGATACATTGAACTATTGGTAGAGATATTTACGCTAATGTACATCAGAAAGGAGACAAAGAAGGTGGTGAGGAGGAAACGCAAATTCTTACTAGAGATTGCATTTCCTCCTCACCACCTTCTTTGTCCCCTTTCTCCGATGTACATTAGTACTCTCTACCAAGTGTTCAATGTATCGCACCTGATGGAGGACGGACCCTGTCCGAAACCTTGTTTTTCAGTAAAATAAATGTTTCAAACTCTTTAAATACTTACGATATTCACTTGCGAGTGCTAGACTTCTCCCATTTTTCGCCTCATGGTTTGAATAGTACGTCCATAGAATATTACCGTGCCATGTTCCCCAAGAGCATCCAATACACAGGGTCTTACTTTTTTCGAGTTATACCTAGAGCCTGAAGTTTTAGGGTTTAACCCGATTCTTCCCCGAATTGAAGGTTGCCTCTTTAGGGTGAAACCTGATTTTTACCCGGCAAATTGCCCTCACTGGGATGTCTGTTGGAATGCACTAACTTACTTGTTTGGCAGAAAAATGCAGTTATATCACCGTTTGTACCAAACCGCTACAGTTAGTTTGAATAACTGAGCCCGATTTCTCCCCGAATTTAGCGTACTGGAAGTTTTTTCACCCGAATTTGCATGAATTTAGTGCATATGTTTATTTACCCGATTTTTACCCCCCGAATGTAGGAAAAAGTATTTCCCGAAAACTTCAGGCTCTATCAGCTCCATGAGAATAAGAGATGCAATATCGAGCGTTTTCAAGGACTGTGGGAAAAATCCAGTGTTTTCTAAACCTTCAAAATTACATTTTCAATAACGAGAGGATAGAGAGGTAGCAAGCGAGCTGGTGTTATAGATCCATAACTTAAAAGCCCGAGACTGTCGAGAATTGTCGGGTTTTTTTTGTCCCCTAGTTTTGGGTTTTTAAGTTATGGATACATTTTCAAATTCTAGGACATTAAGGTGTTTCAAGGACCAGTGGGAACCATGACAGCGCACAATTTTTTTTTCCCTCCCGAATTCGTTTCGGGCATTGAACCCAAAAAAGTCGTACTTCATCTATAAAGCATTCCCCACCGGACTGTATAATTTACCAGGATTTTACCATAAGCTTCGCCTCGAGATGGATACTCACCGCAGTGCTGTTGATGTACCTGGCCCTCTTCTGGCAGGCACGATGCTACATCAAGTGGTTCCGATTTCACTCTCACGAGCTGACCGCGGAACTCCTGGGAGAGCTGCATTTCTTGGAGTCGTGATTCCAAAGGGGCTGACACGTGGTGGCTCGGAGACACAAGTACCTCTTGCTTCCTCCTAATCGCTGTCCGCGGCCCATGCAAATTACAACAAAGAGAAAATTGAGTCCGGGATTGAAACAAACAGAGCGACAGTTTTCGTACGCTCACAGAACATGAAAAGCTCTAACGGGGTATGGATGGAAACGCCGACTCACCGTCTGCCAGAGGGTCAACTACGTCCGAATGGGTTCCCAGTCGAGACGGAAGAGCTGTCGGTGAGAAGTTCTTGGCGAAATCTTGCGTAGACTTTTCTCCTTCCGAAGAAATACGATACTCGCATTTAAATACTTTCCAGATTCAACGTGTAACGTGTGGAAGACGTTAAAGGGTGATGAACAAGGTGAAGTTTCCCCTTTCCTAGCTCTTCCACACCAGGAAGTAATGAGCAGTTTGTGCAATAGACAACATCTGCTTAGCTGGCAGGCAATTCTATAACAATGATTACGTAAAGAGAATGCACTTATAGACACGCTTAATTAATGTATATATTAACGGTGTATCACAAAGCACCACTTGACCATCCAAGTAGGAAGAGCACATACAGGGGTGTCCCAGAAAATGCGTCATTGAATTATAATTAGAAAAACTACGCCTAGAACTAGAATCACACGGTCAACGGTGTTTGTTCTTACTAGCATTTTGCCACCTGCTGATGTGATGGGCACCTAACTTAAGTTTTATTACGCTAATTATTATGAACGAAAATCAAAAATTTGTTAAGCAAACTCTGTCTTTTACCCCACCAATGTGAAGCGTGTGCCAAATTTACTCAAAGTTCACGATAAATGACGGGGACACCGAGGATCCATCCCATCGGGGGCAAAAAAAAAAGCCGAACATCATGCTTCTTGGAACCCCCTGAGCATAGCGCTCGAGGACTTTCTCAGTCTGCCGAAAGGAGGTTGCTAAACCCGGCCCACAGAGGGATAGTAGAAAAAGTGACGGCTCTTGAAATTGGGAGAGGGATAGCATGATTACAGCGGAAGCTGGATGCGATGAGCCATCCCTGTTTTACCTCTTTCTGCTATCCCTCTGTGGGCCGATATTTGCAACCTCCTTTCGTCGGACGGACCACCAGGGCGCGCACAAGAAACTCATCTTACGCTATGCCTCCGGCATTCCGAAAAGCAACGACGTTCTGCTACTTTTTCCTACGGGATAGTTCTTCAATATCTGCGTCAATTGTCATCAACTTGAGTAAATTCGGCACACGCTTCACATTGGTGGGGTAAAAAAGCGACTCGGCAAATTTTCGAGTTCAGTTCGTAAAAAATTACACGATTAAACTCAGATTCCGTGACACGCACATCAGGAGGTGGCAAAAACCTAGTTAAAAACAAATACTGTCGACTGCATGATTCTAGGTGGCATAGTATTTTTGTCCATGACACGTCTTCTGGGGCACTCTGCATATGTGCAGTAACACACAAACACATCGTCCTGTAAACGAAATCACTGACTTATGGGCAGGGTACTTGGTCTGGATCAAGCTGGTTCCAGTCACGAAGAAGAGAAGGGAAGTATGGAAACACAACAGCTGTACTCATTAGAAGTTATTGTAGGGTGGATACTTTTGAGGGGTTTGAAACTGATATCTCCGTGAAGGAATCTCGTAGCAAAAAGTGCGCTACAAACACATATCCAGCAGTATGAGAGAACTGATTACTGTCTCATGTTGCGAACTAATCTTAACTTGCACTAACCTGACACTAACGCAAACTGAACTAATATATATATATATATTAGTTTAAACTAAACTAAACTATATAAAGCACGACATTGCATGGAAGCCGACTTGCGGAATGGCGACGCCAACAAAAGAATGCTCCTTCGGGTCCTATTCGGGGTGCTTCTCAAAATTGTTTTGTTGTCCTGGACAATGCTTGTGCACTAAGGTAGCACGGAACAAAAGACGTTTTCAAAAGAACGAAGATCCCAATAGCTCCTCCATTGACGAATCACTTCATTTCAAATACCTCGGGAGAGTTTCAGCAGACCGTTGATAACGTGGCTTGCGCCGAACCGTATCAACCGGAACCAATCAGTGGAGAAGATTCTGAGTCACGCACCACTGCGATTGGTTCTGATAGACACGATAACCTTATCAACGGTATACTAAAACTCGCAGTTTTACACACAAAGCCTCTTATTGTTGACAACTTCCAAAGATGTGATTACGACTGCGCGCCAAGACTTACCGAGCCGATGGGATGTACTCAAACTGAGGTGAAATGGGCTACCATGTTGCGGAAGAAGCACAGCATAGTTTACACTGGCAAAATACGGTCATCTCTTGGTGTTATGACGGTGAAAATATGTCGGTAAGCGGCAAAACGACATGTAAACAAAGGTACATGACCTCAAAAAGTCGTTTTCTATGACGTGCGACCAGGACAAGATGGCAGTTTCGCCAAAAGCACCCGCTTGAGGATAGTTACAACAATGGCGAGTTTGTGTCACGACGACCGTGGTTTGTGTACGGCGCCGCCGCCGGTCAATTTATGCTCCCGCCGCCGCCGGGTCGTTTCCATCTTTCCATCGGCGCGCCGCTTCCGCCGCCGCCGATTCAGTCGAATCGACGCGCCGCTGTCGGGTTGCAGATTTTTAACTTTTCCGTTCGCATTTTCCCGATCGTTCATTGTTTGTAGCAAACTGTAGCCTCGGACACAGATATGACGCTCAAAAATCGGATCGGAAGATCAGCAACTACGTGCCTTCACAAACACCGAGGAAAATCTGGGGTTATATGTGTGTTTGTGTGTCATATCTCCTGCCCATACACTATCGTTGGCTGGAAAACGTGTTCCTAAATGTTTGAGAAATAAATAAGGTATTTACCTTTGAAAAATTATATTTATTAAATAAGGCACCTT
This sequence comes from Ornithodoros turicata, assembly GCF_037126465.1. Classification (NCBI taxonomy): domain Eukaryota; kingdom Metazoa; phylum Arthropoda; class Arachnida; order Ixodida; family Argasidae; genus Ornithodoros; species Ornithodoros turicata. The sequence continues at coordinate 138,342,976 of NC_088202.1, read as the reverse complement.
GACGTCATTTTCTTTCGTGTTACGAATACCAAGGCGGCGTTTTCGATAAATAATATATTTTGATTGAACTGCACTATTTTGCGGTGAGACGTAACCCTTCCAGGTCCGTAATCTTTAATGTCTAAATGAGCACTCCGTAGATCTGAAGTCACTCGAAAGTGATGTTGTTTATCGAAATGACAAAGAAGAAGAAGTGCCATATGTCTGACAGGAGCAGGCAGTTTCGGTTTCGCTGTGCCCATTCGTTTGCCCTCGAAGATAGTACTGCTCGCGCTGAAAATACCATCATGGTATAGCATATCCTTTCTTTCTACCCCATGCTCCAGTGGTTCTGACAAACTCTGTGTAAAAACCAAGAACGCGGGTGAGAATCGGCCAGCTAGGTTTTCCACTCAGGTTCCTTGGCCAGGAAAATGTCTCCACGGAAGAAATGCTGCTGCTTCCTGTGACAATAAGTGTGGAAAAGTTACAATAGGTTACCTACTGTTACGTAAAAAAAAGAAAGAAGACAGTTCAATAATAAAACAAAGGTCTGCTCCACAGGTCGGGTCGGGTCGGGTCGGTATCCAATTGATGCATGAACGACTTTACTGTCCGACACCAGTTCTGCCAGGATTCTCGGGGAACTGAGAAGCTTTAAGAGGGGATGCCACCTCCGGCGGCCCCATGTATGTTCTACGGGACAAACTTTGCAGTCTCTTTCGGTAAATAATGAACCGATTTTCACGAGACTGGTCTTGTTGGATAGCATTCGAAAATGCGCTTTGTCGCTTCAGAGAAAATTGTTGGTTTTCTCAAGCTGGTTTTTCTAAACACGTTACTGAAGTACAAAAGATTACCAAATTGGAAACTCAAGCTTTGACACGCTGTTCTAAAAAAATTAAGAGACTTATGCAGAAATTTTCCTGGAGCGGCAAAGCAAAAATCTTTCTTGAACATTTTAACACCAGGATCATTCGCATCCGATTATCTGTTCTCCCGATATATGATAAAACATGAAGGCAGGTAACGCGCTGCTTGATTGATGTATTTTGCGCCTCCCTGTGGCGCCACATCGCGGGCTAACGGGGTAAAAAGAATCCCTTCGCCACAGAGCATCGTAAATCCAACACCCTATCCTGACAGGTTCCTTTCCCACTGTTGAAGTCCTTGAAACAGCTCTTTTTGGGAGATTAGATAAGGGATCAACAAAAGCATCTGCTGTTTGGGATAGTTGGAGATAGTGTGTCGCAATCTCCCAGTTTGATCCCTGCCTTGGGTTTTTCCGACCTGATCGGTATGACAATGCACGTTTTCCGGCAGGCAGGCCTGCAGCTATGTCGTATCATCCTTGTTTGTTTTCTGTGCACAGTGGCCGCTAATTTTCGGTGAAGGGACCAATCCACTCCGGGCACCATCTCAACACGAAAATCATCTTTTATTCCGATACTTGTTCTGTGGTTCTCTGTTCCAAAGAAAGGGATATGTAAGTAACGAGATCAAACAAAGAAACAAACTGCGGATAACCATCGATGCAAAAGCGCGCGAAAACCGGAGTAACCTTGACCGCGCACGCGTCCCAGTCTCTGGAGAGGGCGAGCACACCGGCGCGTGCCAGAGGTGGTAGTATGCTCACCATAGTGGTTGGGTAGAGATCTGCGTTTTTCGCGGGCTTCGTGGCGTGGGTGCAATGTGTCTGCCTCAACCTTTCAGTCAATGGTGTTGTCGTTACTTTCTGCGACTTTCCTCGAGTTCAGTGCCACGAGGAATCTTGCTAGAGCTTTGACAAAGTGTTGGTGGTACCTGTCGTTGCCCCTGCTTACTACGAGATTCATTTGTGTTTCTGCGGCCAGTACTCACGATGAAAAGGTGTTGTGAACCACGAACAAAGGTAACGGATACATCCACTCACGGTTAAGACGGTAGTTTTTGTTCACTACAGCTCTTCTGTCACAAAATTATACGTTTTAATACGGATAAAATAACGGAATTACTCGAGAACTGGTTCACATTAACTTACTGCCTCAGGAGTACTGTGGTTTCATTGGGGGTTTAATGCTGATAGACGGCTGTTCCTTGCTTTGGGATATTGTGTGTTTGCATGTTTGAATCAATGTATAATGTCACGCGTCAAGATGTCATTTTGCGTTATGTGAAATGTGTCGAAATCTTCTTTCGTTCACAAGAAAGAGAGTAACAAAAAAAAAAAAAAAAGCGCAAACCCAAACTGCCATTCATGCTCAGGGCGGTTTTTGTAAGGGAGGCGCAGTTGGGAGGCGTCGAGTGCTCGAACGCCGCTGATTTCCAGAGAAATAATTTCCAGCATGTAATTGCGCGTGGCGAGAAGCATCCAGACTTTTTCTTCATAAAACATGGTGATGAACGAACACGGTAGCTGAATCACTCGTTGTGGATTTGCTTATCTTTCAATGCAGCCGCCGCGTACGACTCCCAGCACGTTTGCGGTTGTCTCCCGCATGGCGGCGCGACGGTCGCTCTGCACACCGCCCATAGGTGACTTCTAAAGGCACGTACAGACAAAGCCAAAATTTTGTTCACGAAAGCAAAGGACCCCTCCGCATTCGTCATCCGTAAGTTGTCGAAACCCGAACCTCTCGTCCAGGGCGATTAGCAGGACATGACACAGTGCATACATCCCCAAGCCAGGTGCAGTTGTGACCAACAAACTGTTCCTTTAGCGTCCTCGTGCGCGTCCTCATTAGTGTAACCAAGTGATTTCCCCAGAAATTCGCTGTTGGGGGGGGGGGGGGTATGCTTGGTGAAGGTTCCACTTACGGAATTTTTCTTAGACACGGAAACAATCGTGGCACAATGGTGACATACCTGCCGTCTTGTTTGTACATGTTATTACGTTAGAACACAGTACATTAGAATACAGATTCATTATGAACGGCATTCCAACATTAAGATGCATACTCACACGACTGACAAACAAAAAAGACTAGCACCTTGTCTCACGAAGCTCAATGAATATCTAGCAACCATAGGTGAAAACCTTAGACGAGAAAGGCAAAATACCTCGCTTAATTGAGTTGGGCGCAAATGGTTCTTGATGGTTCACATTGAGTTTGGGTGCCTGCACGCATTTTTGCTCGTATATACGCGCAATATATGCATTGAACAGTCACTTTCAAATGATTTTGGAGAAATGCATGGTACGATCATCTGCATGACTGTGGTCCTACAGCCCAAGTTTGGCAGTACAGGATGTAATTCGCTGCGCATGACTCACTACCAGAACGTGTTGGCGGCCGAGCTGGTGGTTGGTGGTGGGGTCACCTGGGAAATTTCAGGGGGGGGGGGGGGGTGTTGCAAAAATGCAGGGAGGGTGTAGGGAAATCCCTGGTGTAACCACGGTACTTCTATACGTGGTACAACACACGTTCTCTAGTCTTGTACTACAGCAGTTTTCAGTGTAACACGATTGGGTTACGAAAGGAGTGCACCTACCTTTCTTACAAAACTGTCCATCAAGCATAAATTATCCCTTCAAAAGGATGGTATTTTATATGAAGTGTAGGAAAATTGCAGTGCCGGGGATAACTCCCGTGGTCACAGAACTACAATCGAGAGTAATTGCAGCTAGGGCACTAGAAGCCCTAGTTTACCCAAGTGTTTACTCTTTTCTCTCTCTCTCTCTCTCCTTATAGATGTACGAACACGATTAGCTAAGCAATGTCCCCCGCTGACCGTGAAATGAAGCAGAAACACGATGACGTCTCTGCTTTCATTCTGCGAAGCCAGGTGTGGTTATAGACAGCGTGCAGGCGTGGACAAATGGAGAGGACACGGCCAGGAAGCAGTGGGGGGACAAGTGGATTAGTATGCGTCCTAGGCCGACTTCAGGGGCACTGTGCTGACATCGGTCTGGAGGTCTTTCGGAAAACCCAAGGAAAACATGAGAAAGCCCAGTGACGGATACGATTCGAAACGACCATACCGCTCTTCAGTGTGACTACGGGATAACGCCTCTGGTCGTTGCCGACGCAAAAATTTGCGTAGTGGTTCTCGAATAGCACATTCGGCTGCAGTGACGGTGACCTGAGAAGGGCTTTTGTAACGCCAGTGACAGCTTGTTGCCCGCGCTCCGCGAAGAGTCCACCACCGACGCCAGGGAGGGCTTCGAGGCGTTGCACCGACGGCAAGGGCGCCTTGTTACAAATTAGCACTTCCGCCGTGACCTGAGCATCCCAAACAACTCGTGTCTTCCGACTGTGTATGCCGTCACTAGAGGTGTGCGTCGAGGGCAATTTTGTCGGCGGACGCGGCGGCGGTGCCAGGTCGATCTGTTTCTATCGGCGTGACCTTTCTCTGCCCTCGTCCCGCTTCTGTAAGTGTGATGTAAAAGTGCGGCGTGAACACGATGCCGTCGTTTTATAGACTTTCAAGTACTAAGTTCATGCTCTGAATGGACGACTGTCGGAAAAAGCATAGTTATATTTCGGATTTAACCAATACAAAGAACGTGTACGGGCCCTTGTACGGGTTCTTGCCATGGCCAGCTCTTGCGGTATCAGCGGCGGCGGCGAAGCTTATGCACTTGGCGGCGGCGCATCGGCATGGCGGCGCCAGGGGGGGTCGGACTCGCTAAAAAAAAAAAAACGTGACGCCGCGGGAGCTGCCATCCGTTGGTCATGGAAGGTGCTGCCTTCAGTTGGCTGCTTCATTCCGCTAAACTTGATGTGCTCGTTTTCCGAAACCCATCACTTGCTAACTAAATTCGGCGTATTATATGGGTATCTCATGTGTATTCGTTAAACAAATAAGCAGTGAATATTTTCCCACTACACCACTTGCTTGTGTGCTGTCGTTCGTAACGAAACACAAACGAATCTCTTAAGGAAGAGATGACAAGATACCGTCTGCCTCAAAACGTTCGTGGAATATCCAAAAGGAACGGCAGAAAGCAGAGATTCACAGCGACCAGCGTGCATTCGAGATTGTAACCCGAATAACACCCGAATCTCTCTGCCGGAAACAGTCAGTCTTCGACGGCACGAGCGGCTGCAGATGCTACGAGACATCTGGGCATCCCCATGGCTTAGAATTGGCCACCCCTATAACCTGTCCCAAGGCGCATTAGCCAAACCGATCCGGCCACCATATTCTCAGTATTTCATCAACCATCCCCCATCAGAGTGAACGAGCAGACAAGCGGTATCAGTAACTGAACAAGTTTTAATACTACTAATGACACGACGAGTAACGCCTTATTCTCTTCTTAGGCCTCACATGAATAAGAAGTGAGGGAAGGTTCACCCGAGAAGCCGTGGTAGAACTCTGCAACACAGACTTTAGTAGGCTGAAATAATGGAAGATATATATGAAATGCACGTCACAGTAAAAGGCACGAGAAATAAGCATAGGATATGTAGCCTTTTAAAGACTGGTTCACACATACGGTAACGGCGGGGACTGCGAACGACAACGGCAAGGCGACGTGCTGCCGTCGCTTGTCGCCGTTGTTCGCACTCTCTGTTTTCCCGCCGTGATCGCGTGCTTTCCCGAACTGTACGGCTTCGTTTCTCTCCCATGGCTAAATGCGACACGCGCCTGCAGGTTTCATATGCGCAGCGCCCACTGGTCGATGGAGCATGTGCCAAGTCAGTGCAGCACGCGTGACAAAGTTGCTGCCCTCGGGGCGACGTCTGGTGGGAAATAATCGCGATTCGTCAAGCAAAGTATCTGGTTGGGCCTGTTGGCCTGCACTAATTATTTGCAATAATTCGTCAAGCAACGCGGCTTATGTTCCCGACTGATTTGCTGCTTCTCTTGGCTACTTAGCCGGCACATAGCTAACTTTCGTTTTAGACCCAGTGTTGTCCGCACGTCGTGTAGCTTTGTCACCGTACTTGACGGCCAATGCGCAGTTGCTTTCTTGGTGACAGCATCCACACAGCGTTGTTGCTGATAATTTTTAATTTTAATTTTCGAAGAAACTATGAGAGCTGTCGGAACGTAAAAGTACTGAGGGCCCAGGCTGTCAAATGTATAATTTTTTTTTAGGTTACACGTCTACCGCTTTATAGTACCTTTAAATAATGAGTAGGAATAATTATAAAGATCGCATATAATGCTCAACGACTGTGAACGTATTAAAGGTGTAATGTTGTGTGAAGTTGTAAGATCTTGTTGAAATAACTGTTCAGTCACCTTCCCCAAAACGTCCATTTGGGCGTATTCCTTCAGACGAGTAAATGCGGTTTTAAATGATACACTGCTCGACTGTACTTGGTTCCTTTAGTACCAATCGTACACTTTAAATTCCACGATCATCAACATCATGTAGATTTTAGGCATGTCTCGGTTCCGGTGAACCTAATGCAGGTAACTACCCTTACAGCTGCGTTGATGGGAAGAGGAACATAGGTGAACGCTAGCATCGAAGCTAGCATCAGGTTTTACATAAAAAAGAAAGAGAGGGAATATGAGGGTAGAAAATGGCACCCTCCGTCAGCACCCTCACGTACATTCTCCCGTGATCCGTCTGTAACCGACTTACCGCGTCGCTTTGTGGAGTACAACGTTCTCTGCTGTACTGGTGCACTCCAACTTCGCAAGTGGATGGCGCCGCCACCAGCTTCAGTCTGTAGTTGGATCCAGCGACAACCTGCAACGAAACAATGCTAAAAAGTCAGACGCGCTGGTAAAGTGCATAAACATTAGTGATGGGGTTCACACTGATGTCTGAGCGTTCTTTGAAAGGGGAGTCATAGATACAGTCGTAAAAGCGGCGAAGTCTATACGTAGCAATCCATATTAAATAGTGAAGCACCCGTGTGAGAGTTTGCCAGCAACCCTGCACTGCTACGAGATTTACGAAGGTAAAAGCTCATGGAGCTGAAAGCAAGGTTCAACCAGGAAAACGAATGTTTGCATTACCTGAGTTTGAACTTCGAGGAGCTCAACGACAGTGTCGTAGTACTGTTTGCCTTCCACTTGAGAAGAGACAGCTAAATGAGCCAGTTCCAAGTACAGGCTGTCGGACAGAGGGTCCTTCACGTTCCAACCGCCTGGGACTTGAGACGCTGCCATGCTGGCACACCCCAGCAGGAAGACGGCGAAGAGTGGAGACATGTTCAGGCAGTTGAGACGCGCCGCTAACAGATCTGCCCTCGTCGGTGCGTCTTTTATAGCAGCAACGGGTCATGAGCAGGAAATGATAACCACGCTGAGCTACGGCACCATTGGTTTCAGCGGGGCAGCCAATGAGAGCGGTTTGCGCGGTGCAGGGACTCCTCCCGGACTTGCTTGAGAGGGTCTGCACCCCTGGTGGCCTCTCCAAGAACGTCGCTACTCTTCCGCATGAATGTGAAAAAGTAGAAACGGAGGAGATTGTCATTCAACTCTTCAAAGTGCGTTAAATGAGTCTATCTATAATTCGCAACTGAGGTTTATTTTTCTAGGGCTTGTATATTTCTAGGAGCAACCGAGGTTTATTTGAACAAGAACTTCCGTGCAAGAGGCTGCACTTCACGTTACGCGACTAACTCTCAAGTTAGTTAACAACTCAGTTAACAACTCAGTTAGTTGTGTAACCTGAAGAAGTGCAGCCTTTTGCACGAAAGTTCTTGTTTACATAAACCTCAGTTGCTCCTAACCGTTTTCATGTTACGTTTGTGATTCCTTCATCGCGGGCTCCTTGACAGTGTTTTTTCTCCTTTTTTGTTTTGTTTCCCAATTCGACGTATATAATTCGGCTTTGAGTATATGGTGACTGTAACGTAAGGTTAGTGATATATTGGAATCGGCTGTTTATTTCGATAATGAACAATGGTGTAGATACCGAAGACGTGCATACCTGTAGCAGTCTGATAATAGTGTGTCTGCAACTATAATTTACATAAACAATTTCACGTGCAACAGCATGAAAACTCAAGAACAGCGAAGCATCTAAAAAGAAGAAGACTCAAAAACAGGGAATCAACTAAAAACAAAACTCAACAGCAAAACAACTAATACGAACAACACATTTATACACCCCTATGAAGAATGCATCATATTGGACGAATCTATTGGTGTGTCTATATTCTCTATGCAGGGCATCCCAGAAAACGTGTCACTGAATTATAATAAAAGTACGCCACCTAGAATCATGCGGTCAACAGCATTTGTTCAGGTGTTTGCCACCTCCTGATGTGAATGTCATGTAACGTAAGTTTTACTATGTAATTTTTTGAGAAGTGAACTCAATAAAGGTCGCTTTTTTTTACACTACCAGTATGAAGAGCGTGCCTACTTTCCTCAAATAAATGATAATTGACAGAGATATTGAGGAGCTATCCCACCGTTAAAAAAATAGCCGATCATGTTTTTCGCGGCACCAATAGCATAGCGCTCGACGATTTTTTAGCGCAATCGTTGTCAGTCCGACGAAAGGAGGTCGCAAACCCAGCACACAAAGGTTCGCAAGTTTCATAAAGAGTTAGTAGAAATACTCAGCATCCATCGACAGCGTTCACATTTCGGGCGTGCGTTGTCGAGTTCGGTCGCCTCACAGACATAAAATAGGCGTCCAAAGGAGTCTTATAGACATCAAATAAGTATATGTATTTTGTATCGAGCCTATATTGTGGATTTGTAGGTGGATTTTTAAGTTTACTGTACCAGTTAAAGCAGTGACCTTGGAAAGTTCGTACATCTTGAAAAAAAAAAAGAAAGAAAGACAGTGCCCTTAACTGGACACAGAGAAGAGACACAATGAATAAAACCCTCAGTTGTTAATAAGCGCTCGTTGTGACTCTTCTCAACGTCAGGCTTTTCGCGCAGTTTTTGCTTGGCCACGCAACAGAAAGTGGGCATTGCATGTAGCACCGATGTCAATTATCGCATGTGACCTCCAGTAGAACCTGCTATTATCGGGAACTCTGAGGAAGGAACTCGTAATGAGCCTCGTGTGTACCACTTCCTTTCCAAACACTCTCGAACAGGATGCACTCTCACTTCCACTGTCCACATATCGTCTGTTGACTCCCGGTCCACGAGTTCCGGCGGGCGGGTGATGCAACACAGGTCCACGTGCTGCGATAGTTAGCTGTTGGCCGCGTGCCATAGGGGGTCGATAGCTAGTTAGAATTTACATCATCGGGCCTATTAAGAAATATATTGTTGCGTTAGGGAAGTGCATTGAAAGATATACTTGACAATAGTGTGTGACTGCGAAATAACAGCGAATAATGCGCGCATTTAATGATTTTCCCGTCTGAGTGTCATTCAGTGAGGAATAGCAAGCCGTCCATTCTAGCTGACTCTTCCCATCACAATGTTTGAAGCACAAGACGATTTTTCTGCAGTGATAGCATTTTGCCCGAGGTATCGGCAGATCCCAACCTCGAACTCATCCACCTGCTTCCTGTCGATGGATTGATCAGTGTGACTACGCATCGAGTCTTCAATAAGCGGCTGCCATGAGGTGAAAACATCAAAGAAATGGCATAATGCGTGTAGCATCACCGTACCATTACCATTACCGTCAAGGCCAACGCCATGCTGTTGGCATACTGCACCAAAGCCTAGGTCTCACGGAAAATAGGTGTTAATGAACGCGAACGGTAGATGCTGAACATGAAAAGCTGCGGGCCATTCGGAGACGAGCCATCCTGTTCAGAAGAACAGGTATAGCTTTACTGTGTATCCACACGAACGCCATCCTCACGAAAGATTCTAGTAGAAGGAAAAGCAAAAACACTGATCACACAGACGAAGTTCCGTGAGCATTCACACGGTGCGGAACACCGGGAGTGACGTACAGCGCACGCAGACGACACTTCGTAGACGACACCGTCAGCGTCTTTCCTGTCGTCTGCTACAGAATATCTTGTGGCTGTGTCGCAGGATATTCCACACGGTTAGCCGTGTAGTGAACACTGGACGTTGAGCGCTCTCGCTCAGAAAGCAATGACGTATTTCGCGTCTTCCACTCCTGAGGGTAATGTTGCTCGTGTGAATACACGGTTACTGTCTATGAAGAGGCCAGAAGAGTTCACTATCTAGTTAGCCGCCATCAGCAACGCATGGCCCCCCGCAACTGAGTAATCTTCAGCTGCACTAATGCACTTGTCCCAGCGTTTCACGAGGGCTTGGATGCCAGCAGCGTAGGAATCCTTACCGGCACGTAGCAGCCATAATCGGACCGCATTCCTGACTTCCTCGTCGCAGCTGAAGTGGCGGCCCCCAAGGAACGCTTTCAGTGACCCGGAGAGATGGAAAAGCGCTGGTGGCGAGGTGTGGACTGTAAGGGGGATGTGGCAGCAACTCCCAGCCAAGTTCCCGTAAGGTGCGTGTCGTGAGATGCGCGATATGCGGGCGTGCATTGTCCTTTAGGAGGAGGACTCTGTATTAGGAGGCGTGACGACGTGGTTAAGTGCAAGTGCAAACAACAATGAAACTTTATTGTAGCCTATTGCACTCGACTTTCAGTACATTGTGCTGCTTGGGTTTATTGTAGCGCCTTTTATACAGAGGCAGAAGGGGGCGTACATGGCGTGCGGGACAACCAAGCTATCTAGAAGATAAGGACATGCTCTTACTGACCCTATCCTGATGCAGACTCATTTGGTGATCAGACACGGCCGCTTATTTGCTTCAGCGCCTTATGCACATCCCCGAGAACCTGGCAGTAATATGCATTATTGATGGTTGTACCACTGGGCAGAAAATCAACAACGCCAGTCTTGTCCCCGAAAACCGTGGTCATGACCTTACCCGCAGACGGGGTGCTTCGGAACTTCTTGGGAGCTGGCGAGCCCTGACGCTTCCGCTGTTTTGATGCGCGTTTAGACTCGGGAGTGAAATGGTGCACCCACTTTTCATCGCACGTGATGATCCGATCAAGGATACGGCTGTCCTTCAGCGCCGAAACGGTACCTTAGCTCTTGGGAGATTTCCAGTCTTCTCTGTTGGTCAAACACGGGGAGCTGCCTCGAGACCCAACGAGCACTAACTTTCCGAAACTGCAGGCGTTCAACGTTCCAACAGAAAGGTTCGTATTTCGAGCCAGTTCGAGACATGTTATCCGTCGGTCCTTGAGGATCAGGCGCTTCATAAGTTCTCAGGAACTCTGACACTGGGCTCTGAGCTGCCCCGGCCGGGATCGTCCTACACTGATGTACGGCCGCCTCAGAACCGTTTGCACCACTCAAACGCTTTGCTGCGGCTAAGTGTATCGTGGGGATACTGAGCCTGAAAGTCTTCTCTGAATTTCAGACGACTTTACGCCTTCATTCACGCGAAACTTCATGACAATTCGCTGTTCCATGTGCGCGCTCACCTCGTTGTCGGCCATCTTGTCCAGCACGTGTCTTCTAGTTTTGCACAAACTTTGGACCGACCACCACGTGGTGAACTCGGAGGCCTGTCGCGTGTGAAAATGACGAAACGCCATTTGTACACTCAGGAGACAGAAAGTCCCGGTTTGACTTGAACACCCCTCGTACATACCTGTGTGTCTTTTGCAAATGTGAGCTGAAAAGTTGCATGGAAATGCACAGAATAACAAAAAGTATATTGTTAACTATTCAATTATATATTATTCAAGCTTATAAAAGTTAGTTTCCCCCTGTGCCCCTCTCCTTCCTGCTGTCCTCTCTCCATCTGTCCACGTCTGTGAGTCGTTCGTAGTTACATTTGCTTCGCAGCGCTAACACAGTATTTAAAAAAAATATGAAAAGCTCGTGAAACTGAGGAAGATCGTCACATCAGTCTGCCTTAATAACGAGTCACTAAAAGGAATGACAAAGAAATTGTGCATCATCGTTATCTCACTTTTTTTCTCTCTGCGTTCCACGTCTTCCATATTATTAAAACTTGCGGTAGCGGAGAAAGACTCCGGCGCTACTCGTATTTGTCACGAAAATACTTTTCCCGCTACCAATTTAAAATGTAGTGCGGTCGCTACTCCGCTACTGAAAAAAGTAACGAATACGGTGGCGGCGCTATACTAGTAGCGCAGCTATATGCAACAGTAATCTCGGCTAAAACAATTGCGTCCTTAGGGATATCTAGAGCTAGGGATGCCACCTTTCGTAGTGAAAAATACCGGCTGAGGGAGAGGAGGTGAAATAAAGGGAAAGGAGGAACGGCTCGCAGGAAAGGGAAAGTGGGTGAGTGGTGCGTGGACGAACACACAGAGAGAGAGAGAGAAAGAGCGAGCATGCTCGCTCAAAATAATACGACCGAGGAAACATATGTTCATGTGTGTGGCTGGATCATTAATGCTAGGAATTGCTATAAACAGGCATGAACACTACACTGGATCGTACTGGAGCAACCGGATTGGACTGCCACTTACTTCGAAAAACTCATCGAGCAGACAAACCCTTCTTTGCAGCCGGAGATCTCATAATGTTTGTATACGGCCTAAGTTCTAGCTGGCTCGACACAACCACCAACAGCTTTGCACAACCACTGTTCTTGTACCCTCCAAACACCAGACTTAATGAATAACAATGATAATAATAATAATGAATAACTAACAAAACGACTGGTGACTGCGGAGTTGGGTCTGTGCTCCAAATTTATTCGAGCTGTAGTGGAATGTTGAAGAGAAAGCCCCTATGAAAGGTCCTGAGCCACGAATACCGGCAAAAGGCTGCCGGTATCACCTTCCAACCGGCAGAGCGAGCAAATAACCGGCCGTGCCGGTATAATACCGGCCCGGTGGCTACCAGCTATCTAGAGCGCGGATTTTTAGGAAAAAATCTTCCCGGAAACAACACCACAAAGGATGCTGCCCCGATGACCGTTTTATAGGCCACGCGTTCAATGACACGGCCCATCCAGGGGCGGACCGCGTTATCAAGGGTGCCTTTTCCAAATTACGCACCAGTAATCTGCGCTTTCTCCTTACTTTTGAATGCATTTGGGTTTGTATATGAAGTATGGCATATGCGAGGGCCACCCGAGTGGGTGCCGGAATGTTTGAATGCTGATGAGGAACAATGCCAAATGGATGCCACCAGCTCCGGTGGCGCAGCGGTAACGCGTGCGCTTGGAGACTGGGAGGTCCGCGGTTCGAATCCGAGGGCCGGCTGTGCCGTCTGGGGTTTTTCCTGGGTTCCCTCAGATGTGTAATAGGCGTATGCCGGCACAGTTCCCCCGAAGTCGGCCCATGGACGCAGCTATCCTCCCCCCGAGCGGATTCCGCTCGGTCTTCCACTTCACCCTTTCCTCTCCTCCTCTCCATCACCTTTCCCTTCCCGAGAAACATGCCGCCTAATCAGGCAGGCAGACCTCTCGGGTTCCTCCCAACGGCACTCCTCCTCCTCCTCCTCCTCCAAATGGATGCCTCCAGGTTAGTTTTGCAGCATTTTGAGCGGTCTATGGCACTTTTCTCAAGCGACTTGTTACAGCTGATGAAACATGGTTCCATGGATGAAATATGGTTGCCGCCATTCCATGGCAGCACTCGGGTTCTCCGACGCCCAAGAAAAATACGAGACTCGACGGCCAGTGGGACAGGTCATGGCCACGGTAAACGATTTCTGGTTCACGATTTTCTGGGACAAGGATGGTGTCTTGATGACTGACTGCCTCCGGAACGGTGAAACAGTTAACGCAGCGTAGTACTTTAGTTTGCTCTGCCCGTTAAAGGGGGGCTGTGAGACAAAAACGGCGCGAGAAACTACGGAAAACCCTTCTCCTTTTGCGGGACAGTGCCTCACAGAGCAGGCAAGACAGTGCTGGTTCTGAACGACTAGCAACTTGAATGCATTGAACATGTGCAGTAGTCGCCGGATCTTGTCCCACTGGACTACTTTTAACCTGAAAGAAAATTCGAAAGTAAAGAGATTCTAGGAAGACTCGAAGGTGATATAGAAGCAGCTGAAAGGGGCAGTCCGGGAAAAGCGGAAGTTTATTTTTTTCCAACGGCCAAGGAGGCTTACATGCTGTGTGGAAAGTTTCAGCTCACAAAATGGCGTGGTTTTCGACACACCCAATAAAAGCTACTCCTCTGAAGACATCCGGTTTCTGTTTTTTTTTTTTTACAAGGAATAGCAAGTCGGCTTCTGCCTGGCTGTCGTTTTGGCCTGCCTTTTTTTTTTCGTAATAAACATATTCCCCTCCCCCCCCTCCCCCCGGTTTCGTTTTTCTCTCGCATAGTCCTTGCCCCAATGGACACAGTGGGGCGTATATAGGACTGCGCCGTTGCTGGGACTGTACTGAACCGTAGGCTGCGTCGTGATACCTGTGTTTGCATTGCCGCTACTCTGCAGTTTACTCTGCATAACGTGTGATTGCTACTCAAAATCATCATAGTGGGCAAATGCTAGCACGCAACTACCAACTATCGCGCGAACAGGCATGCGCAAGTCACGTAGGGCTTTGCTCTTATGCACGTCACACGAGAGCTCGCTGCGGCCTTTACTCAGGACCAACTGCGGCATAGAAAAAATCGATTATAAATCACGCGACTCAATTTCTTCTGAAATATTTTGCACGGTGGTTGTGAGGAGTATTGGAAATCATAAGACGGTGTTTTCCAGACCCATGTTTTCGACCGGACTGTCACTTGAAGCATATTTCGCAGAGTAGACGTAGGATTTCTTTTTTCAAGGGTTAAAGCGGTTTCAGGAACGACGCGCCAAGTGCGTTAAACTTCGAGAGGAATCGTAATAAAGATCTATGACTCTAGGTGCTATTCTTTCTTGTCAGCTCGAGAACTTTTCTGCACCCCCTCGCAGTTGCTGTAATAGTGATACATTAAGTTTACATAGTTAATTTCCCCGAAATCAGTTCACACGTATCAGCAGATATAGTTATACACATAGTTCGCTTCGGCTACTTCTCCTGTCTGTATAGTTGCCCATGAGAATATATTTATTCTACGTGTTCCATATAGCCCTGACAAATCTCACTTCGTAAGTCACGGCCACCGCGTGAGAGAGGAGGAAGAGGAAGAAGAAGGAGGCCGATCTTACGCGCGCCACCGTGCCGAGAAGAAGAAGAATAGCAGAATAGCAAGAATAGCATAGCTCCTGCATTAGTCATCACATGTCATATATGTCATAAGATACTTGGATCCGACTTGGCCTTAGCCCCCATCATTACTGCACAGACATAAACAAACATCTCACGCCCCTTTTGTCCTGGCCAATCTCCCTTAGTGGCTCACGGCCATTCTCTCATTGGTAGAAGAAGAAGAAGAAGAATAGCCAGCACACGCGCAATACCCTTCGTACAGCTTCGGACCATTGAGGATGCCCAAGATTCGTAGAAGTTCTTCGTCGCATGGAGCATTAACGACAACCGGTACTGACGATACTGTACGCAGCAGAAAAGACTCTGATGCGAGAGACCGGACCTCCTATCCGACAGACCCGTCGAGCGTCTACGGCAACGGTTGCTTCCAAAGGATGAGCATCTTCTGCGCTCAGCTGGCAGCTTTCGTATTTCTCTGTCATGCGCTTTCCATCACACTGATTGCACCATATGTAGACCACTGGTGCAAGCCTCCGATTCAGTACAGCAACGTCAGCGCTGATGAGTGGAAGAACATGAGCATCCCTTACGAGGGAGGTCGCTACAGCCACTGCACACAGTATGACAATACAGATTCTCCCGCCAACAGAACCATCCTCGATTGCAGCGCGTGGGAGTATGACCGGAGCACGTACAGTGAGACGATCGTTACCCGCTGGGACCTTGTATGTGGAAGGAAGCGTCTCGTGTATCTCGAGTCGACGATCTTCATGAGCGGAGCAACGGTCGGTGTGCCTATCGCCGGGATGCTATCGGATAATATTGGACGAAAGCCCACCATCTCTGTTGCCGTCATCGTACTGATCGCCTCTGGTCTCGCAGCCTGCTTCACAAGAACCTTCTTTACCTTCGTATTGTTTCGCTTCTTTGTGTCAGCATCGGTGGCTGTTGTGCGCATCATGACGTTTATTCTCGTATTCGAGGTTGCCACCCCGGAGCTACGTTGCTTTCAGTGCACCCTCGTACAGCTGGGTCATGCCCTTGCATTGGCTTTCGTTCATGGGCTGAGAGAACTTCACCTGGGCAGTACACTCGCTCAGGTCATCGTCATGGCACCCACTTGCTGTCTTATTTGCTCGTTCGTTATGCTCGAGGAATCGCCCCGTTGGCTCCTGGCCATGTCCGACGTGCAAGCCGCCGAATGCGTCATTATGTGGGCGGCGAAGGTGAACGGTCTCTCTCTGCCGGAAGCGGCGAAGCGACTGCAAGTGCTGAAGAAACGGTTACGCCGGGAGGTAGACTCTTCCACAAAGATGGTTAGTGCGACCTTGTTGAGTTTAATTCGTTCGGACACGCTGAAGGAGCGAACAATTATTATCTGTACCTGCTGGACGTCATTTATCCTTACTTACAATCAATTCAGGCTGACCATTAAGGTTACTGCGTCAAGCGTTGCCAGGATGGTGGGAACTATTGGTCAGTGCCCGGCTATCGCGGTGGCATACCTTCTCATGGAAAGGCTGGGTCGCCGGATTCTTGTCATGATGTCATTAATTGCCATCAGTGCGCTCCTGCTCCTCCAAGTGTTAGCACGCGCCTTGAACCTCGGGGATATCTTGAGAGATGTGCTGATAGTTATGGAAGATGCAGTGTTACCAGTATTGATCGTCGTTATATATATATTCACTATGGAACTGTATCCCACAGAGCTGAGAAGTGCCGCAGTGTCATCGGCGTACCTCTTTGGCAGGGTGGGGGCCCTCATGGGTCCAGCACTGGCACAGGTTGGGCTTCTGACGCATGCCAGCGTTCCCCTTGTGATCACCGGAACTTTAGATTTTCTCAGCGGCGTGCTTTCGGCTAAATTGCCGGAAACGCGTGGATTGGCTCTGAAGGACAATGTTAAGGAGAAACAGGTTCGAAGTCTTGGAGACTTAGATGTAGAGCGCACTCGTCACAAATAAGAGCACGCAGGTGTGCTCGTAAGTGGCTCGTGCCAACGCTGTAATAAATGACGTTGCCTTCAGGGGAAATTACGGTTACGTCATCGGATGAGGCATCTCTATATAGACTTATTCGCTACGAATTTTCGGTTCGGTAGTTCGGTGCACTACACTCTTAAAAATGAACTTCACCACATAGCACGCTCCTAGCCAACCATCATCCCGAGTGACATCGTTCTCTCCCCTGATTTGTTGAAAACGGGAGGCGTACGCCTTTTTGTGGCACTTATGTAGAAATGTTAATTGTCACAAAAAGGCGGACGCCTCCCGTTTTCAACAAATCAGGGGAGAGAACGATGTCGCTCGGATGATGGTTGGCTAGGAGCCTGCTATGTGGTGAAGTTCATTTTTAAGAGTGTACGAAGATCCCTCCATTCTGAGACCCGTCACTTCAGAAAGTTTTGGTAAAACGCAAGCACCGAGGAGGTTCTACGTTAAAGGTACGATGTATAACCAGCTAGACGTATAGCTGACCACTGCCCCTAGGAACCTACGTACTGTAGCTCTGACATTGAGGTGGGTTGCAGAGTCTGCGTCTACTTTCCGCATACTGAGGGACAATTTTTCCCCTCCCTCCGCATTCTTGCTGCCCGAATTTTCTTTTGTTTTGGGGGGTGGGCCGTTTGACCCCTTCCCCTCCCTCATATACGCCGGCCCTGCTCGGTCGTTACGCTAGGCAAGGCTAGTCGAAGCGTAATCGATCACCAGCCGAAGCTGAAGAAAGTCGTCACGAAAAAAGAACGTTTTCGCTGCAAACCGTAAATTATTAACGATGGGTTGTGCAAACGTGCTGTCTTTCAGTGTGACCGACTGTGGTACTAACAAATACACACCATATGGAGATACACTGTGTACGTCGGTAAGATAACACCACCTGATTTTTAGTCTTCCTGTTGTCAGTGTAGTAGGCTTGTAATACGTGGCCATCGATGAGATCTTGAAGATTCATTTACGGACACAATAAAACTGCTCAGTAGAGAAACGACCACGCATCAGGCCTGACTCACTTACATGCTAAGAAAAAGTCACTGGATGCCACTGTGATTTTTTTTTCTTTTTCACCACAGTGATGGCGCTGGGGATGAACACATCACTTTGTGTCTAAGATGTATATATCCCCAAATAAAAAAAATCGTGTATATTGTCCAGGAGGCACCGAAGGAGCCCACGATGTCTCGGATATAAATAGCGCGTCGAAACGTCTGTCCAGGTAAGCTGGGGAGGGGTAGGTGTCACTGGACGATGCTGTTTGCCAGCTGGAATTATCATTGGTCTCAGTTGTAGCCGTTTGCGGGGCCGATGTTCTGAGTGTCGGAGCCAAGGAGGAGCACGATCATAGAGTCGCTGAGTTCTGGAATATCCTCCCTTCCAGGATTGCGGAATGCGGTCATCCATTCCATTCCAGTTCCATTCCTTCCATTCCCCCGGAATGAAAAGGTGTGGCCGACTCCAGCTCCTGGAATGGCTCGTCAACCCCATTCCATTCATTTAATTCCACCAACAACAACAAAAAAAAAAAAAAAGGAAAGAACGACCTGTAACTATACTGACTAGCCCAGTACAGTTTCCAGATGTTTCATTTCTCGTGATATCTGTATGCTTCCAAAACCACCGAAGGCACCACACTCGCAGCGAGAGGTGTGCACAACATGAGCGAATATATTCTATTTCTTTTGTTGTAGCTTCAATGAAATTGAATGAGAACCTACAAAACGATCAATGATTTACAGTTGCCACTTCCGTGACGATGAAACGCCGCAGCATACAGTATCACCATCACATGCATCGACCAAACCGCAACTCTATTTAGAGATAATGATTGGGGTATTTCATCGCGTGTTCCATCCGCCTGTATTTTTTTCATGGTGGTCGACTAGTTAATTAGGCCCACTTAATTAGCTAACTTTTTAATTGTTCGTCTTAGGACCGAGAGGTGAATTAGAAAGTTGTAGAGCGCGTGTGGAGAAATGCCCATCGCAGTTGTTTCCTACAGCGTACGCCTTGCATGGAGTTCGAAACCCGAAAGTGTGACACGAAGCAAGCGCACTAACACGCGCGCCTCGATTTGCTACATTCCATACCTGCCGAGAAGTGACCTTCAGGTGAGCTCTGACCAGACGGTCCCAAGCGAACACCAATTGCTGTTTATACCTGATAAAGCGTTGTCCAGCACCACGCGAAAGCTTGTAATAAATCTTAGGGAGCTTCATTGCCGTTTTTCAATTGTCTTATATGCCCACGTAATGGTACCTATATCTGGAAATAGCGGCTGTTGGGCTTAGGCAGGATATAGTACAGGTTCAGGGTAGCTAAACCCGACCATACATGTTGAAAGAGTGTTACCCTTGATGCTACAACACTGTACAGTTCTAGCGATCATGGAAGAACGCCGTCAAGCCAAGAACAGCCACTGACGGCGTTGAGAGCACTCTCCGTGTCAGTCCCTGTTTTCAGTCCGTGAAAGCTTGGGGCCACGTCGCAAGTGCCAAGGGAAGTGGGAGGCGGAAGGCTCGTTAACTGATTTTTTTTTGTGCAGCAGGATGTCTCAGTCGCTCTTGAGGGTCAACAGCATTGGAGAAGCTCGGCCGAGCTATGTATAGGCGTTCCCGGTGGTGGTGTTTGCCATGTCTGCCACGGATGATGTCTTATGTCGTTAGAGTATACACGTAGAGTGAGACAGCCTGCATATGTACGTGGCGACAGGATGCACCTGTTGCACGGCAGGACTGCGGATAATTTCGACCACACGTTCTTCAGTGTTTGTCGGAAATCCCCGACACGCGGTGCTGGAAGCAAGGTTTATCTCATCCGCATTCCTGCTGCCCTCGGCCGGAAACGCTATCGGGATCTTGAGCTCAGTAGGCCACTACGCTATCGATTGAGCTATACAGTATCATTCAGTTTCAGTTCTGGTGTGGACTGTACAGCTTGCACAATCCTACACCATGTATCCGATGTGGTCGGGAAGACCATCATTCGTGACAGGCTCCTCCATTTCTCCTTGTTCACATTTGGGGCACCCAGGACTGGCCGGCATTGCGGCCCCGTCTGAAGACTTGGTCAAATGAATGGTCTGGGAAAGAGTGGATGTGACGCAGAAGGGAAGCATCTGCATGGAGAGGCCACCAGGGATGCGGACCCTCTCAAGCACGTGTGGGAGGAGTCTCTAAACCGTGGAAATCGCTCTCATTGGCGGCCCCGCTGAAACCAATGGTGCCGTAGCTCAGGGTGGTTATCATTTCCTGCTCATGTACCTTTCCTCCTATAAAAGACGCATCGACGAAGGCAGATCTGTTAGCAGCGCTTCTCAACTGCCTGAACATGTCTCCACTCTTCGCCGTCTTCCTGCTGGGATGTGCCAGCATGGCAGCGTCTCAACTCCCAGTCCGAGGTGGTTGGAGGGTGCGGGACCCGCAGTCCGACAGCTTCTACTTGGAACTGGCTCATTTAGCTGTCTCTTCTCAAGTGGAAGGCAAACAGTACTACGACACTGTCGTTGAGCTCCTGGAAGTTCAAACTCAGGTAATGCAAACATTCGTTTTCCTGGTTGAACCTTGCTTTGAGCTCCACGAGCTTTTACTGTCGCAAATCTCGTAACAATGTAGGCTTGTTGGCAAAGCCTCACACGGGTGTCTGACAATTTCATATTTACTGCTGCGTGTATAGCCTTCGCCGCTTTTACGACTGTATTCTAAGACTTTCTCTTTTCAAGAAACATTGAGACCGTAGTGTGAGCCCCATCAGTATAATGTTCATCCAGTTTACCAGCGTCTGACTTTTTAGCATTGTTTCGTTGCAGACTGTCGCTGGAACCAATTACAAACTGAAGCTGGTGGCAGCGCCATCCAATTGCAAAGTTGGAGTGCACGACTACAGCAGCGAACGTTGCAGACCACAAAACCACGCTGTAAGTTGCGTAGAACGGGAGTGTGCTGCACTCTAAACATACTATATTACGCTGTGCGCCAACCGCTGCCACGAATGATAAAGTTATCGCTTCCGATTCGAGGATAGAGAGAGGGTCGTACGCTTATCTGTGGCCATTATAATGTACCCAAATTCACGCAAAGAGAGGTACGCCTCCCTCTTTGTTCGAATCAGATGCGGTAATGCTACCGTTGGTAGGAGTGGTTAGCGCACAGCGCGCTATGTAGTGAAGTTCTGTTTTTAGCGTGTTAGGGAAGGTGCCATTTTCCCGTGTTCTTTTTCTTTCTTTCTTTTTTATATAAGTCATGACGCTGGCATAGAGTTCATCAGTGTTCATAGCAATTGGTTATGTTGATATGTTCGGTAGCAGTGGGGGGTGGTGGTGGGGGGGGGGGAGTAAACATGTTTCTAGCACCGTGCGTCTGAGATTTTCGGCGCACGTGAAAATAACCCCAGGTGGTTGAAATTATCCGCTGAACAATCCGTTGTTCGGCTGTTCATTACCAGGTGCGGCTTGTCGCCACCCTACAGTGACAAACCTCGAATGTAAAATCACGGCACCATTATTATTCTTTTGCCTATATGTTCCTCCTCCCATCAATACCACTGTGAGGGTATAGTTAGATGCATTAGGTTCACCGAAACCACACTCTTAAAAATGAACTTCACCCCATAGCACACTCCTAGCCAACAATCATCTCAAATGATATCGTTACCTGCCTTGATTTGTTGAAAACGGGAGGCGTACACCTTTTTTGTGACAATTATGAGACCTGCGGTGATGCCCATGTTGATGAAGATGAGGGCAGGGTCGTTACAGTACGCCTACCGTATTCAACAAATCAGGGCAGATAACGGTATCATTTGAGATGCTGGTTGGCTAGGAGCGTGCTATGCGGTGAAGTTCATTTTTAAGAGTGTAGGAAATACAGTCAAGCAGTGTGTCATCACAAGCATCACAACGGCGAGGAAAGGGCGCAATTTTCCGCACCAGCCACGGTCGCCCCGTCCGCCGTTGCCGTATGTGTGAATTAGCTGGTACATTAAAGGCTACATGCCCTACGTTCATTTCTCGTGCTTTTTGCTGTGACGTGCATTTCATATTTATTTCTCTTCCATGATTTCAGACTACCAAAGTCTGTGTTGCACAATTGTACCATGGCCTCTCGGGTGGACCTTCCCTCACTTCCTATTCATGTGATGCCTAAGAAGAAGAAGAAGAAGAGCATAATGTGCTGCTCGTCGTGTGATTAGTAGTATTAAAACTTGCTTATTTGTCTTCCATTATTTCAGCCTACTAAAGTGTGTCTTGTACAATTCTACCATGGCCTCTCGGGTGCTCTTGGTCAGTTGGTCAGTTACTGGTACCGCTTGGATGACAATCCAGTCCAGTCGTTCACTCATAGGGGACGGTTGAAGAATTACTGAGAATGTCATGTGGCCAGTTGTTTGGTTAATGCGCATTGAGCCTTGGAACAGGTCATAGGTACGACCAATCCTACATAGCCCAAAGCAACGCACTCGTAGCATCTGCAGTCGCTCAAGTTACAATCTCAAATGCGGATCTGCTTTCTTTTCTCTTTCCTTTTCTTTGTCTTTTGGATTTTCCACGAATGTTTTGGGACAAATGTTATCTTGCCCTTGCTCTCTCCTTGTCTCATCTCTTCCTCATCTCATTAATAGACTCGTTTGCGTTTCATTTTTCGGGGTACGCATATGCTCCTTCCCGCGGTTGAGAAATGTATTCGTTCATGCTTACGGGCCTGTTGTAGCACGAACACAACAGAAGCTATGTGCATATGACCTCGTTTTGACGACGTCTATTGTGTGAAAAAAAAAAAAAAGAAACACAATGTGACCGCGCGCATGTAAAAACTAAAGTATGTCCATGTTTATATGCCTATAAACCAAATACGTTCTGTTTCCTGATACTGTCTCCTTGACAAACACAACACAAAGTGAAATGCAGGCTGTGTATAACTATAATGAGCTAGTCTACCATAATATGAACCCGTAGAGTGATCCTTCCTTACAAGATACTTCGCTCTGACTCCTAGTTTCGACAGATGCACTCTTAATCTGGTGACGGCTGTTCAGCGTTAGGAACATAGCATTTTTTTTAACCACAGCCTTCGCCGTCACAGCTTTACGCCTTCCTACATGACTCCAGTGTGCCGTCGAAAAGCGACCGTTTTCATAACGCCATTCTGGCGAGGCGCGTTTTCGTGTGACGGCACTACAACGTTAAAAGCACTCGACATTTCGACGGCTATACGCCGTCAGCATGTAGCTGGCGTATACCAGAAACCGCGTCGCCGATTTACGCGCCAGCACCGTGACCAGTGGTGGAACCAGTGGTCCGGTGTCTTCCAAGTCGCCTGCCAAAGGTATTGGTCACTCGCCTAGAAGAGATCAAGCTGAAGACGCAAGGTGTAGAATGGCGCAAAATGGAACGTAACATTGCAAAGTTATTATGTGTATTATGCAGTGATGGCCACTAACTACTTCTACAGTAGTTTAACTATAACTACTAACTACTTCGCGGTGGAGTAGTTTAACTAGTAGTTCAACTACTTTTCAGGTGAGTAGTTAAAACTACTTCTTTAACTACTGCAATGTAGTTTAACTACATCTATAACTACTTAACCTTGTCCATCAACACCAATCCCTTGTAGTGTTCTTGGACACCTAAACATGAATCACACGGAACGATAAACTTTGGCTCAAGCCACTGCTACGACAGTCAAATACAAAGCTTGCGGCGGGATTCTTTCTGTGCCTACGCGATAAACTAAGTTGCAGAATTACTTCACAGCAAATGAGGCTTCACTGGCCAAGCATTAAAAGTGAAGATTTAGTACACATGCACGACACAATTGCTCTGCACCTCCGTTCTCATCAAACAAGTAGCTCGAGGTAAAAGTCGGAAGCACAATCGTGCCGTAAAGCTTGCGGCAAAATCGGAAGTAGTTGGCGCCTTCAGTAACCTAACTACTGTAGTTAACTACTTAAAATAGTAGTTTAACTAGGAGTTGCCACTACATTTCTGCAAGTAGTTGATAACTACTTTTTAACTACAATCTGGTAGTTTGACTAGTAGTTTAACTACATGTAGTTAACTACTGGCCATCACTGGTATTATGTTTATTAGACGCCGTTTTTACATTGCAAGAATACATGATGCGTCAACAAAGTTATGAGGCCGGTTGCACAAACAGTGGAACAAAGTCACATGGGTCATTTTGCACATCTATAGGAACTATAGGCCCTAACCATTTCAGATGCTAAAGGAACACAAGGAAGGAATATTACACGTTGACTAACAAAATGACATTTCATCCCTTCGTAAAATTTGTGAAACTCACCAGAAACACTGTGCTGCTCAGTTCTAACTGCATGCATCTGGTTCAGCTTTCCTGTCGTTGGATTCGTTCTTTACATTTTTTAACGGGCAACAATACATACACGATGGAATAGTCACGCTAAGGTAAAATAATTGTACCTGTAGTCACTTTAATGCTCATGTCCGCCTCGTCCCTCAAGTGTAAGCTAGTACTTCAGTAAAGGATGGCGTGGCCCACAAACGCAAGATGTCGCACTTAGAACATTTTTAGAAGTTGAAATGCATAGCAGAAGGTCTAGCACATGCTGTTACAGCTGCAGTGCTCGAGACAATTTTCTCGAGATGTGCTCTTCGAGAACCGAACGACTTACCCCAGAGCTTGTGCGCTGTCGGGGGATGGCCACTGTAAATACACCACCAGCCATTGATGAGGACACATTCGGGTACAGAACGCACTGTAAACGCGACATTAAATCTTAGCTAAATACGTTGTGTTGTAGCCAGACTTGTGCCCGTTACTCGAAAAAAGTAATTGATTACCGTTACCGTTACTTCTGTGGAAAAAGTAATTGATTACCATTACCAATTACTCGACTTCAAATGTAATTGAGTAACGAATAGAAAAGTAACGCGTTACTTCGGTCGTTACTCTGCATTCACGCAAATTATAACCGTCTTTGTGTGCCTCAGAAAAAAGAAAAAAAAAAGGTTCAACAGCGGAACACCTGAAATAACAAGACAAACAAAAACACGTAGGACAAGGAGATCTGTACGCCCGGGAAGACGTTGACCCGATTGTGGAAGAGCATTGCGTGGAACTTCCCCATGACTCACTAAACCTCCAAAGCTTCAGGTACCATCACACTGGCGTAAGAAGAGATTAGGGAGAGAGACAGTGAACTTCCAAAGCGTTATTACAATGACCTCCGCTTGCTATAGTAGAACAGCCCAACAAAGGCTGATGGCACCAGGGGCTTGACTTGGGGCAGAACATCTGAAAGATAAGCTAAAATCTGCCGGAAAAGTAATCAATTACTGAGTAATCGATTACTCAGAAAAGTAATTGATTACTCGAAAAATTACTTTGACAGTAAAGTAACTGATTACTCGAAAAATTACTCAAAAAGGTAACTGATTACAAGTAACGCAATTACTAGTAACGCGTTACGCACAAGTCTGGCTTGTAGCCCAGAGTCTTTGCCTCGGCCTAGTGTTGATGTGGCCCTCAGTGCTATTTCTGCAATGTGTTAAATTTGTTAGGTGAGCAGGTACATCAGAATGTTCTCGCGTTGTATTCTACTAATTGCGTGCCATAGGCAGGGATCGGAACCGGAACTGAACCGGAACCGAAAACCGAAAAAACAGTTATTTTCTGAGGAAACCGAACCGAACCCGAACAATCTTTTTGCTTGTCCTGAGCCGAACCGGAACTGAACCGAAAAAAATTGATACGGTTACCGGTTCGGGAATCGGTTCAGGGGTGAATTCATTGTACTACTGACCGACCTTTTTTTTGCTCACCTGAAACGGTTATCTCACACCTTTCTCTTACAATCGTGTACGGTTGATTGATTGATTGATTATGTGTTTAATGGCACAAAGGCAACGGTGTACGGTGAGCGTAAGCTTGCTTGCATGTAGCAAAATTACTGCCCGTGGACCGGTTAAACCGAGGCCGAAAAAAGTAACTGTTCCAATCCCTGTAAATGCCCCGACCGCTGACAGATTTTTTTTGTCTGTGTATGTGCGGGGGTGGGGGGGTTCTCCCTGATCCGAACCCGAACCGATATACCTGAACCGGTTCAAGCTGATAATTTCGGTTCAGCGGAGCTAAACCCGAACCGAACCAATATGCCTGAACCCGAACCCGAACCGGACCGTAAAAAATACCGGTTCCGATCCCTGGCCATAGGTACACGCTTCGTTCGCTTCTGCAACCATGAAGAAGCAGATGCAGAAATGTAAACAACACATGTGTGCGTCAAGTTCCAACGAATAAATAGGGCGAGCGTATACTGGACGCTTTGGAATAGAAGGCAACTTCGCGTTTGAGAAACATGAGTTTTCAATTCACCGGAAAATACGCACTGCTTGCCGAGGAACCGTGACACGCACTATTTCCGACCAGACAGCTGTCCTGGCTACGACTCCTTTTGTCGCCCGACCAGCTGACATCGACGTTGACCTCCTTAGAATATAAAGCTGCGACCTGGGCATAGCTGGATTGCCGAAGTCAGTGTACCATCGACGAATACATTCTAGAAGACGAATGTGCCGTTTGGGATCGGTATGAAACAATCACGACGATCACGGTACAGGTCCGCACGGCGTTGTCCACAGGTCCGTTCAGCGTCAACCGAGCTCCGGGACGGTCCCCAGACCTCACCTCAACTTGGTCGCGGTACGAATGATGGATTCAGTTTGTACAGGCTCCGCATGACACCCTCAGTGGCGATCTTTCCAAATGTCAAGGGTTTTGGGACCAGTTCAGAGACAGCATACATGACAACTCGGGATCTGCGGCTAGGGCCATCGAACGTTTGAGTCACTGATCATAATTATGCAACAGCTGTTGACATCCTAAAGGCATGCTTTGGTCGGAACGTGCTTCTTGTCAACGACCATCTGGACTCCTTATGTGATCTGGAGCCAGTCACAATCAGGGGCGGATCTAGGATTTTTCCGAGGGGGGGTCCGCTACGGACAAGTGCCATGTGCATGCTGGGATTGGTCCATTGAACCATATGTTCAAGTCTGGAATTGAGAGTGGGGGGAGTCAGGACATCCGGACCGCTCCCCTCCCTAAATCCGCCCCTGGTCACAATCATTCGAGATGTCAGAGATTTGCGCATGGTTGGTGACTTGCATGGAGCTGCTAGTGCTCGGGTTCGAAATTTGCAGGTGCATCCGTCCAAGTTCATTTACTTCAACACGACGACTTGGGCAGGGGGGTATAAAAAAAGATGACATCATATCACATCACATCGTGGCACGGATCTTGTAACTTGGGTTTCCTATACGTCATCTTTGTACTCAGTAAACGCTTTGCAGTTCATTTGAGCAGACGTTCCCTCTTCTTGTTAAAGCTGTGGGATGTACCACGAAAGCAAAACGTTGTTGTTGTTGTTGCACCTCAAGCGGGATCATCATCTTCTTCCACCGCTAGGTACAGTGGCCACTAGTCTCTTGCGCGTGCCGTTGTTGCTTCGTCCTCTTTTGCTTCGGTCGGCTGCTTTACTTCAGATCAGAAGACAGGCAATCTCTCCAAATACTACAGACAGACTACTCACACGAACATGTTAGAAGTCGACACTGTTTCCTAATTTTAGCACAATCTGTCGGTACTATATCTAGTGCAACAGCGGGTGGCATACAGCTTGTCGATCAGCACAGCAAGTTGGTCACGTTTCCCCGCAGAAGCGGAAGACGCGAAAAACGTCACAGCTTTCTGAGCGCGAGCGCTCTACGTCCAGTGTTCACGTACACTGCTAACCGTGCGGAATATCCTGCGACGCAGCCACAAGATATTCTCTAGCAGACGACAGGAAAGACGCTGACGGTGTCGTCTGCTAAGTGTCGTCTGCTAAGTGCGCAGTACGCCATTCCGCATATTCCGCATCCCGTGAACGCTCAACATAAAACGGGACGGAACCTCGTCTCTGTGAGCAGTGTTTTCTCTTTTTATTCCACTAGAATCTTCCTTGAGGATGTCGCTCGTGTGACTACACAGTTAAAAATACTCCTTTCCAATAACCGATGTCGAGAGACGAAGAAGAAGCAGACCGGGCCTGCACGCGCCAAATATGGCGGTGTCGACCTCGTCCTGCTCATTGTCCCTAGTCATCGACTCAGACTCTGATGCCATTTCTCCTCTTCCCGGTCGGGAACTCAGACTTTCTCTTGATGCCAAAGGTTGCCGCATCGAAGACCTCAGGGTGAGCATAATCAGTCAACATGTGTACGTTCAACTTGGTCACCGTGTGCGGCGTGACAGCAAGGGCTACGTCCTCAGGAAGATCACCAGGTGCTATTGGGTGCCCGAATTCTGTGATCTGAACAAGGTCTACTGCACGTTGGCTCTCGACAGCACCTTGACGGTATATTTCCCAGTCAAGAGGAGGGAGCTTACGAAGGAAGTGCCGGTGCAATACTTTCCTGGAGTCTTCTACAAGTTGCCTACCAACGTACAGCTTCAACAGACGGACGACGATTACAGCTGCTCGACTTTCTCTGAAAGCAACGCCTCGGACGGCTAGCGCTACAAGGGTAGACAACCGACGTCACGGTTTTAAGGTCTCGGAGGAGCGTAAACGTCGGTAGATGTGAACGCCTCTGCTTTGGCACAAACCTACGTTCACACATATATCCAGTCGCTGCAAAATATTGCTTTAAAAAGAAATGTGTCGAACTGTATATTACTTGGCACGTCGCTGAGCAGCCGAATGCGTTATGTGAAACACGTGCGGAGAAAGCCTTTTCGCAGGATAGTAAGGAGTCATTCACAAAGGAACAAAATTGCTTCTCAGCTCCTTACCAATAAAGCGACAGCCTGAGCGTACTGAGTGATGTGTAGTATCATGTGTAGTCTTGGTGTGCAGTCTCTTCCGACATCTGGGCGAAATCTGGCTTCTTTTTTTTTAATTACAGACCGCGTAGAGAACCATCGTGATATAGGTAGCGGAGCAAAGAAAAGGCAACTTGCGATATGTACATGGGATATGTACTCCCCTTGAAACAATAATGGACTCGACGACAGTATATCTGGGGTGTCTGGTGCAGCTACAGCCCTATTTACAGACAAAGAAAACAAAAAGGAAAAATGAAAGCTAGAACCACGAAAGTGTGACCAAAGTATCACATGACTATGTTTTCTTGAAACCGATCATATCCGCCGTTGTTCCCTTGTCCATTAAGAAAGGTAACGTAGCTGTTCCTGGTCTAAAGGTTGAAAGGAAGCTGGAAAACACAAGCCTTCAACGACGGACACCTGGTCGGTCCAGGTTTTAACCGTGAACCATTTTTCTGTTCGTAAACCTTGTGTCTGTCATGACATACTTGCTCTCCCCTTGCAAATCGAGGCAAGGGGTCAATGGGGCCTGTCCATGCAGTTCCTCGTTCCTGTTTCGCGTCAAGAAAAGTTCCTACGCTCCACTGTCGCCTCTGCCTTATCAGTATGACCCTCCCCCCCCAGAATATTATGTCAGGTCGCCCCCGACCTCGGAATACAACCTGATTACGTATCATTACAATGCCCATCTAAACATTAGACGACAAAGAGATACTACATAACAAAGCAAGAGATAACCCAGAACAATGCAAACTTCTAGCAGGTCCCTGCTCGGCGAGGTCAGAATTCTGCGTCACCGGGTCAGGGTACACATAATAGAACTCTCACTCCCCAAGGATTAGTATACACACGGGGCAAGATCTCTAAATGGAGACTTTCAAGAAGGGCCAGTGTCCGGGTCAAGTCCGAGGGACTCAAGGAATGTTCACTGAACAAGCAAGATAATGAGAGGCGAGACACAGCGTAGTTTGAGAGGCAGATCCAAAATATGTAATTAGCGTATTGAGTAGAAAATTGAGTAGAAAATGAGTAAAATGCACTTTAAATAGAGTACAAATACACAAAACAAAAAGTATTGAGTAGAGTACCGAAATACCGCAAATTGTATTTAAAATACAGTATTTTAAATGCAATACTCCAAATACGTACAAGTCTGCAGGTGGTTGGCTTATCATGCCCCCGGACCCGCTATCGTAAAGACCTTCCAATCTGCAAAATCTCCCCACTCAGCGGGCGCCGCTATAAAGAAGCATGCCTTATAGGCAGCGTGACGCGACGCGGACACCGAGACCCAGAAGCAACGTTAAAGAAATGCCCATCTAAAAAAAAGTCAGTGCTTTTGAATGTTGTTCTGGGCTGGCAGTGCTCGCCAGCGAAAGCGATCGAACATTCACTCGGTGCTTTCAGAAATTAACTTCAACCCAATCAGTAATGTACCTCTTTGGCCTGCACGATATCCAACGATCTACGTATGAGACGGGGGGTCAGTACCGGTTAAATTTGTGTTTAGCATTGACATTATATTCTTGAGAAGGCTTTTAGAAGGGCGAATTTCGCCAGTTCGAGTGGCTATTCCGCACTTTGTCGGACGCTGTTCACGCATTCCGGAAGCGTTGCGTATGTAGAAAAAATCAAGGTCGTTTCCCAACCCCAAGTTCTTCTTTCTTGTGTCTTAATCAGAAAAACGGGAAATAAATGCTATATCGATTCGGTTCATATATGAACCGAGTGCTATGGATGAACAGCAACCTGTTGACGTTGTACCTCATTTCCGTTCGGTACTAGCATCGTTCGAAATCAGTGACATGCACATCCAGGATTCATGGTGTGCTTATCAAGTTCGCCAACGAACACGAAGTTACTATCAAAAACATGAAGTGACAACGAACGAGGAAAAGGACAAGGCTCACGGCCATCTTTTGATTGGTAGAAAACGAACTCCTGGCCAATCGCCCTGTGTGGCTAAGGGCCATTTCCCAGTGGGCCCGCTTGCACAAAACACTTTGAGGACACTCCGGGACGCTTCTCTGCACTTTCCTTCCTCTGTGATGTTGTCCTCAATCGGAAAAGTGGCTTGCACGAAACAAGTTGAGGATCGTAGCCATGAGGAAGGTAGGACGGGTGGCTCCGAAAGGGCTGAGGAAGCTACTAGCTCGGGCACTTCAGTCGTTCAGTCCTCCATGCTTCATCAGTGCTCTTCCGTGTACGCGCCAATGATAGTAGGTACGGCCATGTGAATTCTATATACATCCTGCATAAGACCGTTAGTTTACTTTAATTCATTGCGTTTGAATAATTTGTTCCTCGGCGGACGCATTAATCGGAGCGGACATTCGCGTCGTCCCCGCTCTGGAAGAGGATGATTGTGGATATCGTAAGACCAAATTTTCGAGTGGTGCCACAAATGAAATGGCAAAATACTCAATTTGAAGAAGTCCTGATGATCACATTGTGCGCTGACCAACCAATGGGTGGGTGCAGAGGCATAATGCCCTCCTCCCCCCCTTCCCGGCGCTCACACTTGTAGATAGCTTTAACTGCCATACTCATCGTCATCCTCCTCTCTCTTATCCTGGTCCATCTCATCGCTCATACCTGTAGATAGCTTTTAACTACCACACACTCTCTCTCTCACATCATCATCATCTCTCACATACTCCCCGTAGTTTTGGCGCTCTATGGCCTTTGTTGCCTTTGTGCCATTAAACCCATAATCTCTCTCTCTCTTCCCGGCGCAAACGCTTCAGGCTACGGGGCATGTACTTCCTGCCCGCTTCATGCACAGAGGTCGAGATTGGGATCCCGTGTCGCGTACCAAAATTTTTTTATAAGATTGTCATTGTATTTTCAAATCGCAAGAAGCATTCGTTTTTTTTTTTTCAGATATCCCTCGAACATTCACCCTGAGTTCCAGCTGGATGGATTTCTGGGACGGCACCTGGCTGGCTCGGGCACCCCATGCAGTCAGCGCCGGTGTGGACCAATCAATTGTGAGAGCCTCACTGAACATTCGTTAACGTCATTGCAGTAGAGGGAGTCCCCCGCCTAGCGAAATATTACTGGTCTTCACATTGCTCCACCTGTGTTGCGCAGGTTTGTGACCTGAATGCGAGCAATGACTGCAGTCCGGGAGTCTACAATGTCTACTGTGCTTGAAGGGCTGCGAAAATCGATCGGAATTCAAGAAAAATTGGCGTCGCAAAACAAGGCCCTTTCCGGCCAAAACACAGGTTAGTCACGATACCCTTTCCCTCGTAAAAACAGTGATTAGTGGATTGTTTTCACTCCCTGGTTTGTTTGCAGTCACCAAATTTAAAACACGTACGACATCATCTTCCACGAATGATGAACCGATATATGCCGCTTGCCAGGACAAAAATATGTTTCGCGCGGCAGGTGACGCCACATTGCAGTAGCAAACACTGCAACGAGTCACGCATGATACGAAATATAAAAAATTTAAAAATCATTTTCAAGGGTTATGATCGTGTTCATTGATTACAGTTCAAGCGATTTTACGGTTCCTTCTCATCTGCTATGTGTACTTCGCGAGTGCAAATATCAGCCTCCACAATGCGTCGGCAAGGAAGGCTGCACCACGCGTTGGTAACGTTGCTTGCGAACGCAGGAAGGTGACTGCTGACACAGGCGCGCAAGACATCATAGAGGGCATCAAGAAGCTGTTCGTTCAAGAGTCGCAGCAGGATCGAACCTACGAAGAGCGGGACTCTTAAATGGAAGGACTTCAACACCATCCTCAAAGGCAACGAACACGAGTCTAGGACACAGGGCGCAGCAAGAAAGGCTTCGAAGTCGAGGAGTCGTCTCTTGTAAGACTTGTCAAATGAAGGAAAGAAAAAAGGCCCGCAGTCAACCTCCTTCATCGGCTGTCTGTACGACTATCAAGGCCCTTCACACATCACCTGAACCTTCTTTGACTCAGTTAGAACGTCACCGGCACACCGATAACGCTGCACACAGTATCACGCCACCTATACGTCACTGGACAAATCTCGTATATAATATAAGCATGCAACTTGGTCTGCAACGTCAGAGAAATAGCAGAAGCGTGACGCCAACGCTGGCCAGGAGCTCTGCGGGACCATCAGCCGTAAGACCTAAGGGCTCACGAAAGACCTGGAAGGAGAAAGCTGAATGAAACGCTACCGTATTGCAATTTTTCATATTTTAGGCGTACAAGTTTTAATGATTTAAATGGGACAGATTGACGTAAATAAATGTGTCCTGTGACTACGGTGTCTATTCGTTCAAAGGTTCATATTATCGACGAGATCCCGGGCTAATTTTCACCCTCCGTGTGTTCTCCTTTTCTCTAGGCCAAGCTCGTGGTGCTCCAGGAGTTGTCGAATACAGAAGGCCCTACTGTTCAGCAGTGATGGCCAGTAGTTAACTACATGTAGTTAAACTACTAGTTAAACTACCTGATTGTAGTTAAAAAGTAGTTATCAACTACTTGCAGAAATGTAGCGACAACTACTAGTTAAACTACTATTTTAAGTAGTTAACTACAGTAGTTAGGTTACTGAAGGCGCCAACTACTTCCGATTTTGCCGCAAGCTTCACGGCACGATTGTGCTTCCGACTTTTACCTTGAGCTGCTTGTTTGATGAGAACGGAGGTGCAGAGCAATTGTGTCGTGCATGTGTACTAAATATTCTTTTAATGCTTGTCTAGTGAAGCCTCATTTGCTGTGAAATAATTCTGCAACTTAGTTTATCGCGTAGGCACAAAGAATCCCGCCGCAAGCTTTGTATTTGACGATCGTAGCAATGGCTTGAGCCAAAGTTTATTATTGCTTGTGAATCATATTTAGGTGTCCAAGAACACTGCAAGTGAGTGGTGTTGGTGGACAACGTTAAGTAGTTATAGATGTAGTTAAGTCGTTATGGCGTAAATATAATAACGTCCCCCAATTTTCTGCAACCCCCCCCCCCCCCGCGCGGCATCGGATTCTGGATAAACGGCTGTATGAAACGATGCGCCATCACTGGGCTTCGTCCAATGGTCAGGCTCCTCTTATAAAATGCTGTCACACCGAAAGCATCACACCGTCACTTTTCGGCTGTCCACTACATAACCATAAGTGAACCTCTACCAGGAATGGCTCGTAGACGATGGGATGCAGTTGGGAATGATTTCAATGATTTCGTGGATGGTGTACAAATAGTGCATCAAATATATTCTACTCAGGAAGCAGTTTCTGGACATATTTTAATAATGACGCATATCTTGTACGTGCGCTTTTTCGGCTTCACATGAATACGAAGTGAAGGATAATCCTGCGTCCGGAGACCTCGGCAAACCTTCCTTGAACTGTACGACGCAGACCTTAGTAGGCTGAAAGAAGAGGGATGCAAAAATGAAACAGAAATTGTCGTTAAGGACATAAAATTTATAGGATACGCTTGGCCCCCCTTTTCGCGGGCTTCACTTCTCCGTATCCTGCACTACACGAACGAAAAATAGTGGGACAGGTTTCAGTCCATGCAGTTTGCCTTCGGTTGCCTTCGTTGCTTCAATTTCCGGATCCGAAGAAGGAATTCTATGAACCGCTGCGGAATGTGGAACAACCGCCTTCACTTATCCGGACGGACCCCTGTGGAGAGGGCCCCTGGGGATTTTGTAAGAGAGGGGCTTTTTTTAACAAGGGTCCAACACTAAGTGTGCTGCTCTTGAGTCCGGTGTTGAGTCAGGGGCAGTGTGCGACCTACGTTTCGTCAAGGGGGGGGGGGGTGCCAACCTAGGGAAAATTTCTCCTTTACCATCATACCACGCAAGACAAAGCGCTGAAGACGACTGGAACCCAGCGATGTCTCTCTTGAGGATTCAGTTTTAGCGTTGTTGCTCATGGTCTCAACACCCTAATAAACACCGCTCAGTTTTTTCTTACGAAGAAAGTTGCCTCAGGACAGGAGCCTGTCCGGAGCTGAGCTTGTCTTGGCTCCTGTCCTGAGGCAACTACCTTCGTAATGCTCTACCGGTTCGCTGGATTTTCACCCATCTCAGTTTTTCTTGTTTGTTTTTTTAACTACTTGCAATGCTCAACAGAGCATACCGGCCCGTAGAAACAGAAATCATCAATCAATCTTAGAATCCTCTCGCGCATGCGGGTCATCCAAATCTAATAACACGCGTGCACGACTTGTCTGGAACCTGTGGGCTTGATGCTGCTAACTTCACAGCAGTTGGGGATACGACGATGTCGTGTGCGTTATCTGGGGTTGCGCTACTATGGCGACTGTGATGCACCAAACGGTTTGAGGATTGGTGCCGATCCTCAACGCCTTTAGAGACGAGCACAAGATCTCTCTGGGTGCGTCGATTCAAAGCCCTCTCTGACACGATGAGGCAGCAGTGGGTAGAAGTATAGTGCGGGTCCTGAAAGACCTGAGACCGTAACAATGGTACGTCGGCCCTTGACGCCTCAACTTCATTATCGGAACTTACAGCGCCCTTTTGTGGATGACAACGTTCTCTGCTGTATTCATGCACTCCGACTTCGCAATCCGTTGGTGCCACCAGCACCTTCACTTTGTAGTTAATTCCAGCAACGACCTGCAACAAAACCGATGAGATCAAATTAGACATTATGTTAAGATTACAGTGAAAAGAATTAGAAACAATTGGTTTAAGTTCAAGCGCAGTTCGATAAGTTAGCATAAGGTAGCGGGTCCTCCAAGCATGAGCGTTTCGAGACAGGAACAAGCGTGGGGGGGGGGGGGGGGGGGGAGGCCACTCTGGAACTCCAAGATCACTGGCAGTGATAATTGCCAGCGCTTTCCTCGCAGGTCGTCGCGGTCAGATATCGTCATAATAATCTGAATCTTAGTCATCGGATTCCCCGCGTATCAGGGGTCTCGAATGTCATCATTCTGCTGTCCAGTGCCTATTGATTGCAGGTTTTGCTTCCTCTTGGAAGCTGTTCGCCCTCCCTTGGAAAAAAATGCTGGGAACACCCGTGCATCCAAGGGCTGGTAACTTCGTGGACGTTGGTACTCTGTAAACATGTCGTGCCTCCCTCATGCCTGGAATGCTTGCTTGCATCACTGCTAACTTGAGGGTGTTTTATGAAATCCAATAGAATCCTACTTACAGGACGTGGATACAGTACAACGTGACCTCCGACCACATCTCGTACACCGTATGCCGTTATTCGTCATTTAGTTACTCCATGTGAAAACCGCTAGTCTATTGGACAGGGAGCTGTGGTAAAACTAATTACCATGCTCATTATTATGGAAAATCGTCGGTCCGAACCAGGGATCCCACGGAAGTTCTAAACAACGATCCGCGGGCTCAGAACCGTGTCACCGCTTACTAACTCGATCGCTACTTCGCAAAATTGGCGCCGTGTATGATGCGAACTGCAGGCAGCGCTGTAAGCTTGAAATCATCGAGCACATACTAGATGGCCGCTGCGCGTACGAAGGTAATGTGTGATAATGGTACTGTGATAGTACCGTACGAAGGGGCTGGCCAAAAATTTCTTGCATGTTGCACGAACGATATCCTGCGGGTCATTTTACACCCCCAGTCTATGCGAGATCGATGAGGGCCCATAATTCAAGGCGCTTTCTTCGCCAGGCCTCTGTAATGACTCAGGTTCAACTCGGGTTTTTAATTTGAAGACGGCCAAAACCACCGAGCCTAACTACTTCACGTCCTCACCTTTTTGCCGCCAACATCATCTCATTATCATCTTCAGCTACAGTCCTGATGATGCCCACAGCTGTGAGGCCAACGTCGGCAAGCCGCTACCCCACCGCTACCATTTACTATACTAAAAAATCCTTGCTCACTCCTTGCTCACTCCAACCGTGTAACAGCTGCAGCGCACCTGTAGTTGAACTCGACGGATGCACGAACGAGTGTCTCACGCTTCAACGAAGTTCTATTCGAAATAGCTTGAATCATGAACGATGACGACCATCCCCCACGTCACACCATCATCGCAAAGGTACCACGCCAAAACTCGTGACCTTGGTAATTGATGCCTCTAGATCAACGCTTGCCCGAGGGCAATGCTTATAGAGGCAAACAAAGAGAATGACAATGAAAAAATGGCTAGGAAGCAAGCGAGCTGGTGAAGATGATGCATAATGTAAAAAAACCCGAGACTAGGGAACACGAAGGGACAGACATAAACACGAAGTCTCAAGAGAGTCAAGTCTCAAGTCTTTTGAGACTTCGTGTTTGTGTCTGTCCCTTCGTGTTCCCTAGTCTCGGGGTTTTTTACATTATGCAAAGAGAACGATTTTCATTTCCGCATTACCTGAGTCTGGACTTCCAGGAGGTCGACAACAACATCGTAATACTGCAGCCCTTCAGTTTGTCGGGACACGACGTAATCAGCCAGGCTCATGTACAACTTTTGAGACACGCGGTCCTGCTTCTGCCAACCTCCAACCGTAGCTTGTGACATTGCCAGGCAGGCACATCCCAAGAGTACGACTGCAGATAGGGGAGGCATCTTCAGACCGTTTCAGACTCTTGCCTTCTGGACCCCTGCCTTCTGCAAAGAGCCTATACTGTAGGAAGAACGACGTTAAGAGCGGAAAAGCAGAACTGCACGGAGGTGGCCACTATGTGTGCTCGCGAGCCGAGCCAATCAGGAGGATGTGTTGGGTTTACAAGCTCCTCCAAGACGCAGCTGTGCTTGTCTTGGTCAAATGAGGCTTTGGGAATTTTTTGGCGCTGCACAAAGCATGCAGCTTTGGCAGATCACGTACATGCGTGACTGTAAGGGGACTTAGAGGATGATCGGTTACCTTCCAGAAAGTTCAGCAGTAGTCACACTTGTGAGGAGACCGTTCTTTTATACCATAGGAAACACATCACGTAAGCTACAGTGAAAACGAGGTTCACACGGAGGTCGAAGCGGTAGAAATGTTTTTAGTGTGACTTATGATGCACACGTATATCAATAGCAGACGACTTATATTATGAACATTTCACGGCATAACGAGCTTCACTATGCACAACCAACAGCGCCAATGCCAGCGTGTGCCCTAAGGATCACGTGTCCTTCCCTGTACGTTTACCTCAGACTGTGTATTAAATGCGACACACACGTACACATGCTTTGCAGACACACTATTTAGCAGTGATGGCCAGTAGTTAACTACATGTAGTTAAGCTACTAGTTAAACTACCTGATTGTAGTTAAAAAGTAGTTATCAACTACTTGCAGAAATGTAGTGACAACTACTAGTTAAACTACTATTTTAAGTAGTTAACTACAGTAGTTAGGTTACTGAAGGTGCCAACTACTTCCGATTTTGCCGCAAGCTTCACGGCACGATTGTGCTTCCGACTTTTACCTTGAGCTACTTGTTTGATGAGAACGGAGGTGTAGAGCAATTGTGTCGTGCATGTATACTAAATCTTCACTTGTAATGCTTGTCTAGTAAAGCCTCATTTGCTGTTTCCTTTCTTTTTCTTAATAAACATATCCCCCCCCCCCCTCATTTGCTGTGAAATCTCGCCGCAAGCTTTGTATTTGGCGATCGTAGCAATGGCTTGAGCCAAACTTTATCATTGCTTGTGATTCATATTTAGGTGTCCAAGAACACTACAAGAAATTGGTGTTGATGAACAACGTTAAGTAGTTATAGATGTAGTTAAACTA
This sequence comes from Ornithodoros turicata, assembly GCF_037126465.1. Lineage (NCBI taxonomy): Eukaryota > Metazoa > Arthropoda > Arachnida > Ixodida > Argasidae > Ornithodoros > Ornithodoros turicata. The sequence continues at coordinate 138,304,568 of NC_088202.1, read as the reverse complement.
CATTGCAGTAGTTAAAGAAGTAGTTTTAACTACTCCTCTGAAAAGTAGTTGAACTACTAGTTAAACTACTCAGTCTCAAAGTAGTTAGTAGTTATAGTTAAACTACTGTAGGAGTAGTTAGTGGCCATCACTGCTATTTAGTGATGGGGTTTAATGGCTCGTATATAGTTTTAACCAGATAAACGCGAAGAACAGATTTCGAGCCTAACTGCTCAACATGCCTTCGACGAATGCCTGATGAGGGGGCGCTTATGGATTCATATTCTTCAATGGTTCTTGCCTTAATCGATGCCTTATTCGTTGCCTTATTCACAGACGTACACATGACCGTACATATGCCATACTCGTAAGCTCAAGGTTAGCTAGTCTTGTCGATGCATATTGAGTGTTTTATGTTTCCTTATAATGAGAGTATAGAACATTCCGTGTAATTGAACAGCAATAATTCTGTGTTACGCACCTGTTGCAACGTTCCCACCGTCACGGACTCATAATATTTACCCACCTGTGCACTCCTTGATCTCCGAGACTGTAGCCGTTGCACACAAGAGCGATTAGCCAAATCCTGAAAAGGTCGTGACGCTTCGCTCCAAGTTATGCAGGACAAATATCAAATACAGTCGATGCGAACCTGTACTCCAATTTTGACAGCAAAATGAATAATAATGGTACCGTAATGTTACACGTAAGATTTTTCTGTGCAGTGTAGCGATATGTTGCATTGTTCCGCAGTGTAGGACTGCGGATAATTTTGACTACCTGAGGTTCTTTTGGCGTGAGCCGCAAATTTCCGACACACTGTGCTAGAAGGAATAATAGGTGGTGGTGGTGGTGATGGTGAAAGGGCTTGCCGTTGTCGGCCTCACGTATGTGGGCAACGTCACGACTGACGCCCTGGGGAAATGTGCGTCCTGGGCCGACTTCTAGGGGAACTGTGCCGACATACGTCTGAAAGCGTCTGAGGAAAACCCAGGAAAAGCCCCAGACAGCACAGCCGGCACCAGGATTCGAACCCGGGTACCTCCCAGTCTCGACGTGAATAATAGACATCCCACAGCGAGGCTACCCCGGGCGAGGTCACGTGCCTTTGAGGACCAATGGGAACGGACGAGGCCTTCGCTACTCTGACGTTAGAGTTTGACGCGGAAATTTGTTTTAAGGTTTCTGTGTCATCAATTACGACACGTAACAAAGTAATTCTTGTTTCGCGATATTCTGTCGTGAAGCGCAATACGTGCACAACGACCCTCGCCGTCGTCGTTACAATGGCTCCCCCTCTAGACAGACGAAATCTGAGCGAGGGCATCACGCGGAAGCAGAGGAAACTAGATGGTGGGGCCAGTGCACAAGACGTTGTCGTGTTCGCTTCCCAAGGCTCGGGTTGGAGGCGCAGAGGGTATAGTGATGATGGGGATTGCACTGCGGGGGCAGGAGCATCTTCAGCATTGTAAGCCGAACTCAGCCTGTCGAAGGAAACGACTTCACGACGGCCACTGATGAGGACAACAGGTCTTGACGAGAACGATGAAAGGGACATCATAGCGTGGGTGAAGTGGCCTATGGGTGGCATCTCGACGGACATTATAGACATGGCATTGTGGTGGAGCGGTCGACAAGGGTGGTGGTGGTTGGGCTAATGAACGGCGAGCTCTTTCATTAGCCCCATCACCCTTGTTAGCCTTTGCGTTAGGCTAATCCACATCGTCATTACCGTCATTGCATCGCATATCGTTTCATCGTCATCGTCTTTAGTGCTTGAGAATAAAAGTGCCTGGTACGTTTTTGGTTTACCTCGTTCCGGTGCCAGACGACAACGAAGACAGAGGCTCGGCTGATTCCTCTCGCGGCGGAATTCTTAAATTAGGTCATTACGACATTATTCCCTGCAGGACGCTATGGGCCCAGGCAGCACAACGCACAGTGAAGTGGACGACTAATAACAGTTTGGGTCGATTTGTCTTTGAAAGGTTTTTGTTTGGTTTCTTAATCAAGCCATGAAGATGGGTGACGTACACCATGGTTCATCGCTGTCTTCCCTGGAACGACTGGATTTAGGTAATCATCCTACCTGAGAGTACAAGATGACGGTCTATCACAAGACAAAGGAATCTGGTCGGTGACAGAAGGTTTTGCTCGGGACGCGGGAGATGCACGGGCAGTCTATGACAAGCATGACGCCGAGGCACTCAACGCACTATAGTTCAGACTCTCTCCAGTTCTCAAACTAGTCATGTCACCAATTTAAACTACTGCAAAAGTAGTCTGGCAAGAATTGGAGCAAGTTAACAGAGGAAAGTCCGTGGAGAAGCAAAGAGCTCCATACCGGGAACTCTCCCTTTTGCTGAGGGATGATGTTCTTCTGCCGTTTGAATGGGTTTTTAACTTCTTAACTCAGTTTTATGGTTTTATTTTATCTCCTTTGATGCTTTGATTGTATAATTTTATTGTAACTGAATCCCTATCCTCTTAGCTCGTTCGTTATCATTGTCTTCGTCCATTGTGGCGTTCGTCGGTCGTGCGCCAGGAAAACCCGAATCATCATTATCATCATCTATACCAGGAACTGAACATCGTCAAATGGAATAAAGTGGAGACGGCCACAGAATACACGCAGCGTGTGGAATGTATTGGAGAGCAGATTCGGTCCCCTGAAGACGTTTTGAAGATGAACTCGCAATTCAGGCAGGATTCAGGCAATTCAGGCAGACAGGATCTTTGCAATTCAGGGACTACCAAAGTTTATTGTTTTATGGGCCGCGAAGCGGGGAAGTTTGGGAACCACTGCGTTAGGGCTAATCCACAGCGTCATTGCATCGCATATCATTTCATCGTCATCATCTTTAGTTTTTGTATGGTGAACTATAGTTTTTGGTAATAAAAGTGCCTGCCACAGTGCGCAGACAAACCTTATGTGTAACATCACAGTACCATTACCATTATTAGTACCATTATTGCGACATTCTTAAATCCGGTTATTACGGCATTAGTCTCTTCACTCCTAAAGACCCCTACTATTGCTAACACGGTAACGTAGGTTTGTACAATTTTCCATGAGCATGGAGTACCCCTTCTTGATCGTTTCTCTGCTTCTTTCTTTCTATAAAAGCACGACAGTTCGCTGCTATGCAGAGATGAATAGGCGGGGAAATGGATACGCGTTTTGTTGTTGAACGACTGAAGAAAATACATGAGCTGCGTGGATCTTAGTTCAAAGACAAGACGACCGCTGGCCTATGAGGTTCTATTATTGCTTACTGCTAAATTACTTTTGTACCACTGGCCTCGGAGGATCGGTTTGTAGCGTGCCAGCTTCCCAAGGTTGCAGGTTCGAACCCCGTCGAGGACGCCAGCAACTTGGTGGCGGGGTACAAGTTGCTTGGGCAAGCCTTCTTGGGGCAAGGGATGTAACATACAGTCAGTAGGGCGTCGGAAGGTGGGTGCAGAGGGGATAGTCCCCCACCCCCTGGTGGGTTTTTGCTGAGGGGGCCCAGCCACCCTCTGAACTTTCGCTCTCGGGATCCCGCCACCCCATTTTTCATCTGTACTTGTCGACCGAGACAGACTCGCTTTCAGCTCTGTTAACGCGCAGAGTAACTACATGCGGTAGTATAACTACATCTAGCTAATCACGCTATGTGATACTGTATGTACGGGCCTGCTGTGCAGAGAACAGACTTGTACGTATTTGGAGTATTGTATTTAAAATACTGTATTTTAAATACAATTTGCGGTATTTTGGTACTCTACTCAATACTTTTTGTTTTGTGTATTTGTACTCTATTTAAAATACATTTTATGGTATTTTCTACTCAATACTCTAATTACATATTTTGGATCTTCCTCTCAAACTTTCTGTGTGTCGTCTCTCCATTATCTTGCTTGGTCAGTGGAAATTTCCTGAATTCTTCGGACTTGACCCGGACGTTGCCCTTTCTTGGAAGTCTCCATTTATAGATCTTAGCCCGTGTGTACTAATCCTTTGCGAGTCAGGGTTCTATTATGTGTGCCCTGACGCGGTAACGCCGAATTCTCACCTCGCCGAGCAGGGACCTGCTAGAAGTTTGCTTTGTTCTGGGTCACATATACTTAGTGCAGTTATGTGGTGTCCCTTTGTCATCTTTTTGAGACTTTGTGTTTAGTTGACTCCTATCACACAGGGACGGCTTGCGTAGTACGCGGGGTTTAGGTGATCCATGTCACATAGCGGCGACATGCCGCATTGACCAGTGACTGGTGACTTTTTGCGTTCAAGGATATATAGTATCTTAATTGTATTTCAAATACTTTTTGAAATATTTCGTACTCTATCTTAATTACTTTAATTTTCATGTATTTGTACTCTATCTTAATTACATTCGGACCTCAGTATTTATTATCTTATCTTAAATACATTTTTGAGTATCTTGTACATGTCTGGCAGAGAATAGCGACACGCCATTCAGAAATATTCGGGGCCAGAGAGGGAAACTCTTATCATGCTGCGAGGAGCCTTTATTCAGTTCGCGGATGTGCTTGATAACACGCGTTGCATATCTGCTGTCTTTGCCTGGGCTATGGCCCCAACACTCAGCAGGGCGTTTTAGCGCACCAGTAATGACACCTTTGCTGACGACACCATTTCGCTTTTGATGAGAACAAAAATGAAAGGAACACGCCACAGCTCGCTTACTTCTATTTGTCTTATCGCGCTTAATGAAACAATTTACGAATAGTTTAGTTTGTGCTGCTCAAACTTCAATTTCCTTTTCGCCTCAAGGAAATGAAGAACGCGAGGTGGTCTTCCCATGTGCGTTACGCCATCCACAGTCATCGAATTGCACCGGACGAGTCGTTTCTAATAAGCACATCACTTGGCTCATTCAAAATGGCGGAGTAGTTTTCCAGAGATTTTCTTAAATAAAAATACGCAAAACGGATCCAGATGTTGAGGGCTTTCAACACGTGACGCCGATAAAGCCACAAGAAACGCCATGCTGACGTTTTATAATAGACCAATAAGTGGGCTCCCTCAACATGACGCCTGTCTGGTTCCTTGTTCTCCAGAAGTCCCGGTTTCCTCAAGTTTTAATTTCGAGTTCAAGTTTCAAGTATAGGGTTACCTTCGTTAAGGTTATGACATTCCTTCGCTTTGCCGTCGAGGGATTATGACTCAACTTTTCTTTGGTTCCGAAACACTTTGTATATAGTCGCGCTGCATAATTTGCAGTCGTTTTGTGTCTGTACTGCGTTGCGGCCTCTGTTCTATCCTCCGTAAATACCATTTACGAACGATTGCGGGTAAGCTCTATATGCTTGAGGCTATTCCTGACTGCGTTTATCTCTGTCGCAGGGTATTTCATTTGTGATGATGAATCCCGTATGGGTTTCGAAAGGTTATGATTATCGTAAGTATACCCCTGGCCCTTGGATCATCTCTGGGAAACAGCCCATGTCGTCAACACTATTCATCATCATCAGATTCACTCTTCATCATCACATCCATCCATCTATTCAAGGTTCTCCAGTATTTCCGCATTGAAGGGAGACAATAACATCTAGCTATTGGAGACTATAGGCGTAAGATTGTCCAAGTATATGTCTGTTGCACAAGCTTTATTATGTGGGTGCGCCTTGGATAGACATCGCTTTTTGTCCACTAGGCCGTCCGCTGCCGCGTATACATCACCCCTGTTATATCGTTTTTCCCAAAGTAAGAACAACTGCATTTTTAAAGTCATGCATACCTCATGCGATTTCAGAATGGAACAAGCTGCCTACATCTATAGTGTTAAAATGGTTAACGCTGATCAGTTTAGATCCGCTGTAACTGATTATTTTCGCTAAGTGTGGTTATTCGTTATATGTAGGGAGTAACTTTTTCGGGTTAAACCCGGTTATGTTTTTCCCCGAATTCCAGTCACTATGAAATCCTCAAGTGACGTCTCCCCTGAAGACGAACAAAGGTCGCCCAGTGCAACACATGTAGGAATGGGTCACTTACGTTCCCAGCAATACACCCTTGTGTGTCAACACTGTCTATGCCTTCGGGGATTACCGCTGGAAGGTCACGATCCCGCAAAAAAAAAAAAAAAAAAAAACACACACACAAAAAAAAAAAAAAGAGAGAGAGAAATTAGGAAAGGACTTAATAGACAAGAGGAGAAACAAAAACACCCGATAACACCCGAAGGCACAATTATCGCCCGATTTCTCCCGGAATTAAATATTTAAAAATAGCGCCCGATTTTTACCTTCCGAATCTGAGAAAGGTATTTAACCCGAAAAAGTCACTCCCTATCGGTGTATCGAGAGCATAGATGATTTGTATTTTGTATGCTGCCTTTACATATCCTCTTGCCATATCTCCCCATTCTTATCACAGATTATTTCTTCTCTGTTATTTGTAACTCTGTACCATTGAGTGCAGTTATGTGTTGTGTATTTCGTTCCCCCCCCCCCGCTTTCTAATGCCCTTCTGTGTTTTAAGGAATGTTAAATAAATAAATTAATAAATTTGTTTATTCTCGTTGTTTGCCTTCAAAGTTTATACGCTGGGGGTTGCCATCTCCTTGTCGTCACGTTCTCCTGTCATGTCTCGTCCTTCCTGTGTCGATGCAGCGGATGTTGCTGTTGCCAACAAAGCTCGTGTGAAAGATACGCAGCTCTTATTAAGTTTATTTCTACATTTCATAAGCTTATAGCCTTTTGAGGCGAGAGGATTCATACTATTCGCACTATTCCCATTATCGAAGGCTGAGAATAAGGTGGTACGTATCCTGCACACTAAGAAGAAGAAGAAGAAACAGACAGAATAATTTTCGTTATTTTGGGGTCTAGATGCACGCCAGTTTCTGCGAAGGTTAAGGGCTTTTCCTAGGCTATTCTAGATCCTTGTTCTGCAAGGAACTATTCTTAAAAATGAACTCACCTCATAGCACGCTCCTAGCCAACCACCACCTCGAATGATATCGTAATCTGACCCGTTTTCAACAAATCAGGACAGATAACGATATCATTTGAGAGTATGGTTGGCTAAGAGCGTGCTATTCGGTGAAGTTCATTTTTAAGAGTGATAGGTATAGGTCCGCAGTATTGTAAATAAATAAATAAAATAAGTATTTGCGGGGCTGGGGAGTAAATAACAGGGTCAGATGTTCAAAATGGAGCGTAATTCCGATACTGTAATTACTCCCCAAGTTACTCCTTTATATCTTAACGCTTGAGTAGGTCATGGTCTACGGGACCATTCTTGCAAGGAACCATCATGTGCGCAACATTAATCCACAGACGGGCAGGCAGAACACTGTGCGTCGCTCACTATACCATATTTATCTCGCGAGGCAGGATCGTCACGGATTATCAATAACAGCAGTTCCGTCTATATGAGAAGTCCGCTCAGATTGCAAAACGCACCCCGAGCAGAAAGAGTCCGAAGCACACGAAGGCAAATATAGTTTCCGAAAAGATTTTATTTCCGATCGTCTTCTTTTGCGTGGCATTTGTATGAAATGAGGAAGGCTTGGTAGCTGGTCAGAACTTCCTCGAAGTGCGCGAGACAGATTTTATAGGGCTGAAACGAGAGAAGAAAGAGTTAACACAAATGTGAAATGCGTGTCGCGTAAAGCACACTGGTTGCAAACAGGCCTATATATAGTAGGATGTATCGAGAAAGACACCGTGTATAGCATCTGGTCCTGTTTATATCAAACGTGAACAGCATGTCTCTGTCTGCTGTCATTCAACAGTTATGTGCATATAGACGCGAGGAAAAAAAAAATAAAAGGTTTGTAACGCATGGTGTAATCGTTTAAAAATTTTCACTACGTCCAATGGCCTTCCAGTAGGTCGCCAATGACACGACATTAGTCTGGTCTTTCGATTTCGAAATGACTTTATTCACTGTGAATCCTCGTGAATGTACTACCCGGTTGATTCCTTAGTAGTGGATAACTTGGCGATTAGTGGCGTTTACCTTCCAGTTAGTCCATGATCCAATTTAAACACGTCCTCCGTAATGTTAAACAGTATAGAGGACGTAGTCCAACTGAGGAACTGTTGAAGGTATCAGTGTAGAAATATATGCCCATAATTTTTTTTTTTTCTGTTATCCCGCCTACGCGATGCAACATCAGTAAACTGGGTGCGAAATTTCCACGCTCAATTCCTCAACTGCGTCAAGATCTTGACATTTTCGTGACATCAGAGACACGACAAACTTCGCATTTACAATAACACCGAAAAGTGGCCCCGTCAGTTTATGTTAAAACATATATAAGGGGGTGGGGGGGTCGTAGAAGTTGACCCGGATGTTTGTTCATGCATTACTGTTGGTATGCCAGGATCCGAGATTTCCCAACGTCCTTCGTTTGCCATATAATGTTCGGGGGTCTAACTTGTGACCTGTTTTTCACACGTACCTGCTACCTGTTTTTACGCGTGTGACCTGTTCACCTATATATGCTTTCGTACATGAACCATCTTTGGATTGGTTCATGGTTGGTACAGCGTTGTTACAGCAGGAAACCTGATACACAATCCCCCCTTATCATTTGGAGCTATTTAATCTGATGACTTAATAAACGTCTTAAAGGAGTACAGAGGGCCATCCAAAAAAATTTCAGATTAAGACATCTGATGAAAGTGTGTGTGTCATTATACCGAATAGCGCGAAAGGTTTTGATGTGTGCAATTTGTTTCCCAGAAAAAAACTCACATAAATATAGCTCCGCGCCTTCACCATTAACTCGCCTCTCCAGCTATAACGAGGATGAGGAGGTATGATGGCACGTCACCGATGACGGCATAAGGAGACTCGTTCTGGTTTGCCGATCAGTGGGGGTCAGCGCATTGTTCCTTTGCCACCGTAAACCTGTTTTGCCAGTTTTCCCGGAGAATTGGGGATACAAGAAGCGCCCGAAGCTTTACCGAGCAAGGAGAAAGGCTTTATCAGAACCCCGAACAGCCGAGTAGCAGACGACAGCGGAGTAGCAGACAACATTTTTCTAGGCCAATCAGCGAGCGAGTCCTTATAGCGTCAGCGCGAGGTTCCAGGCAGATCACAGGCTGGTACTGCTCTTCACCACCGTTGCGCACGGTCGCTATTTGCGGCATATTTTAAATTCAGTTTCTGCGATAATTATGACTCTGTGGTGTAAATTACTTCGCATGGTGCATCTTACTGGCAAACTTAACAGTTTTATAAGAAGAAAACTGGGTGTTAAAAATGACTTCTGTGCTTAAGGGTGTATGCAGTTCTTATGTTTGCCCTAACTAGTACTCCTCTGCTTGGTTCCGAAACACTTTTTGTATATAGTAGTAGCGTTGCATAAATTTGCAGTTCTTTTGTGTCTGTACCGCGTTGTGGCCTCTGTTCTATCTTCCGTAAACACCATTTACGAACGATCCCGGATACGCTCTATATGCTTGAGGCTATTCCTGACTGCGTTTATCTCTGTCGCAGGGTATTTCATTTGTGATGATGAAACCCGTACGGGTTTCGAAAGGTTACGATTAACATGAATATACCCCTGGAACTTGGACAATCGTCAGCATTAGCAGGCACTGCCGGCCACAGAAAGCCTGTTTTGAATTCGTCTGCGGCGATAGGCTGTATTTGACGACATCACGTTTGCAGCCTTAAAAAATATTTCCAGAAACGTATTTTTGTTCGCGATGTATTAATTTTCGCGAATTTCGCGACCGCTAAAAAATCGCGAAAAATTGTACTCGCGAACACAACTTGACGTTTATCCCGCTAAAGGCAACAGCCCCGGAATCGCGAAATTAAATACTCGCGAATAATTTCGCAAATGTCTGAACGCGCGATTCGCGAAAATTACTACATCGCGAATAAAAATACGTTAATTAAGTTGCAGGTGGGTGCAACCGGACAGGAGGGTGGAGAGCGCGACAAACACTCCGACTTGCGGGTCGGCGCGCGGGTGCGCTACACTCCGCATGGGGAGATGTCTCAGTTAGTAAAAGGACGCGCGCTCCATTTCCTACGGTTTCCATCTACACTCTAAGAAAAAAAAAAAAGGAGTAATTTTACTCCTTTTGGGTACTAAATGTACTGCCACAAAAAAAAAAAAAAAAAAAAGACTTTTTCGGGAAAATGAATGTCACAGAGTGGAGACTGCATTTCTACTTCTGTTGTAAGAGTCCCAGGTACATAATTCGTGTGCAAGCATGAAAATACTTTGAAGCAAACCGTCAACCATGATATATCGAGTGATACAAAATCTTGCGCCATAAATAAGGCACAATTTGCGAAGAAAGATGCGCTAACTGTTTCTTACTCTGTGTGGGAGGAAAAGTGCTACGTTAGCTGAGTTATATACAGCCTTATGCCATCAGATTGACCAATGGCACATATTTACGTAGACTGTTGCATTCGGGAGACTATTCGCGAAGTTCAGTGATAATTTGCAGTCCTGGGGAGTAAATGTCGGGGTTAAGGGACTAAAATGGGGAGTAATTGCAGTCTAGGGGAGTAGAAGCTGCAATTACTCCCCGTGTCACTCCTTTTTTTTCTTAAGAAAAACAATCAATCAATCAATTTGTTTACTCCCAAGAGTCCCTCGGGAGGGCGTTACATGGGAGTAGTGGGTTACAGGAAATAAAAATTAAAAAGGGCGTTTCTTAAGAGTGTATGTGGAGCAGTCACGTGAAGCGTCGTCTGCCAGGCACGGCACTGCAACGCATTTCTTTTTTAACGTTTTGTTACGCAAATAGCAAAAAGTTTCGCAAACATTCTTTGTACACTAAGGGTACTAAAGGGCTACAGCCTTCGCTTAATTCAGTGTTTAGCATTGTGGAGAACGTATTCAGACCCATTCTAACTACGGTACGGACAACTTGCACATCATTGCCAAACTTACCACCCCTTTCCGTGGTTGACAATCGTTGGTGTATGGGTGGACGTCAACGATGCAGTCGGACGACGCTACCAGAAGTTTTAGCTTGTAGTTAGTGTGATTAGCTTTCTGCAACAAGGACATTAATAAAAGCTGGAGCAACGCTGTCAAATGCTTTCTCAGCACTGAGTCACTCGCAAATTGTTTCAATAAAATTCGCACGCAGTTCTTTATATTCGCACGCAGTTGAATCGGCTGTACTACATTCTTAAAAATGAACTTCACCGCATAGCACGCTCCTGGCCAACCATCATCTCAAATGATATCGTTATCTGCCCTGATTTGTCGAAAACGGGAGGCGTACGCCTTTTTGTGACACTTATGCTGTTCATAATTGTCACAAAAAGGCGTACGCCTCCTGTTTTCAACAAATCAGGGCAGATAACGATATCATTTGAGATGATGGTTGGCCAGGAGCGTGCTATGCGGTGAAGTTCATTTTTAAGAGTGTATAGCGGTGGGACTGGTGCCCTTTAAAAGTTGGTGAGCGTGTTTAAAAGTGAAATGATGCATGGAAGTGAGAGAAGACCATATACCGAGCCTAAAAATATAAGAATTATAAAATGATGTGGTCCGGAACCTTTTTTACATGCATTTCATTAACACCATCTGAAGCACAGAAAAAACACGGCCATGCACGCTAAGCCTAACGGCTTCGGATGGGTAATGTTGCCAAAGGTATGAGCCTTGGGTTAAATCAGGTAAGCGCATTTTAGTTAGGTTAGGTCAGGCTAAGTTACACAGATTGGGGTGGTCTAGGGGGCGCTGACCCCCCCCCCCCCCCCCCCCCACTGTGCCTGACTAAAAATGGCGGAAATCAGTCCCATTGCTATAGTATATCCGTTGAATCTTACAGCTGCGCTTTCACCGCCTTGATGTCACTTTTGATAGCTTCTTGTTTTTTGTGTGTGTTTTTCTTTTTTTGCTAAGCAATCACGCTACCCCTTCCGCACAAAACCTGCTGATTGCGTTTTATAAGATCTCATACCTGTCCTACGGACCGACCTACTGTATACGACCGAGATAAGAATTTATTGAGCTCCATCGTTCTTATCTCGGTCGTATATACCTTCCCGACATCTGCGATCACCTCTATATAAAGTAAAGCTCCGTACCCGGAAGACAAGGCGTATTGAGGCGCAAAAAGGAAAGCAGCTTCGTTTTCTGGTTACCTGAGTCTGGACTTCCAGGATATTGACCACGATGTCGTAATAACGCAGCCCACTGACTCGATGATATACAGCGAAATCAGCCAGCTCCCAGTATATGGGACTGGAAAACGGGTCCTGCTTCACCCAACCTCCGTTGTCTTTGTCTTCATCATCAGAATATTTCCGTTCTCCATTGTCCTGTACTGCCACGAGGCAGGCACATCCCAGCAGGAAGGCTGCAAAGAGTGGAGACATTTTCAGACCCTTCATGTCTTACCAGCTTACCGCTATACGTATACGAAAAATGCTGCGAGGGCATGTAGTAAACAGCTTCGGGTAGAATTCGTGATGCTCTAAACCTGTCTTATAGCGTGTTCCTATATCGTCGCGCAATGTCTGCCCACCTGCTCGTCCCCTCAGACGGGAGCTGTTCGCCAGCTGCGGTGTAGTACTCTGACGCGTCGTTTCAAGACATAGGGTCGAGTGTTACTTGGCTGGCATCTTTATACACGCTCTCCAAAACCAGGGAGAGCTGATCATGCTTCGGGACAAGTTCATTCCTACAGGCCAGCACCATCTGCAGACGTGATGACGTCTGTGATTGGCTGATAGGCGGGCGCATATGACTCCTCCGAGTCGCAAAGTAGTGCGCCCGCAATGCTTCGAACTGTTGCCTATACAATGATCATGTTGCGAAAAACATTCGTCGCAGGCGACGTAGTTAAGTAGATACGCATGCTTCTAAAGCAAACACGTAAAGTATTTGCGTTAACAAAACGTGTTAATCGGCTTCCCCGTCTGCATGGCGTTCACTATCTTCAAAATCTTATCCAAACAACAACTTTATTTTAATGATGATGACTGGAGAGCTTCATCACCAGGAGCGATACTCTACCCCATTGCTGGCGGTAATGTGGTGAAATGGAATAATGATGAAAGGTGAAAGTCACTGAAAAGGTTAGCCAGCTGTAGGGATCGAACCCACATCTTCTGGATTACCGGTCCAGGGGGCTTAATCATTTGCACGCGTTAGGAGCTAACGAGAGGCGGGCACTCGTCGAGAAGGGCACGTGATAAAACACGTGCAAGGTGCTCTTCGCGCGATACGTGAAGGGCGTGGGATACGTCACGCGCAATGTGTCACGTGCCCATCTTTTCGAATTTCCTGCTCGCCTTTTTGAATTTCCCGCTGCTCGTTAGCTCATAACGACTGTAACGACGATGAAGCGATTAAGCCCCCAGGGCTCTACCAATTGAGCTAAGCTAACACGCCTCTCCAGCGACTTTCGGGGTGCGTCATCTGAAGGGACGACAAACCAGCCACTCACTCTCAACCACCCTCCTTTCACTCTTACATTTTTGCTCACTCATACACACATTCCTACGACGGAAATCGACGCAAGCGGCACCTGTTGAACAAGAGATAAACTGATGTTCTGAGGCTGGAACAACATGAGTCATCTCACAGTGAGGGCCGAAGTCCTAGGGCGTCCAAAAACACGTCAGAAGAGCTCTGAGGGCAGAGCGCTGGTGAGCTGGATCTGGCCATGAACCAAGCTATATTTTGACACAGTGAAAGCGCGAGAATTCAACTGGTTTAGAGACACTGAAAGTGTATGGTTCTGAGAGGTTGGTAGCGCGTGCAGTGGAGAAGGATGTGGTCTATAGATCTTCCAGGTCACCGCAGTGACAGAATCTTGGGACAGTCAACTTACCGTAAGCGGTAACGCCACTGAGCTGTAAAAAAAACATATTGAGTCACATCCGATGAATTAATGCAGTGTCTCGACGAGAGGTGTTACGTGGGATTCGGAAAGCGAGCGTTGGATCAACTCTACACTCTTAAAAATGATGGTGGTGGGTGGTGGTGGTGGTGGTGATGTTGAAAGGGCTTGCCGTTGTCGGCCTCACGTATGTGGGCAACGTCACGACTGACGCCCTGGGGAAATGTGCGTCCTGGGCCGACTTCTAGGGGAACTGCCGTGCATAATGGACACAAAATAGGCTCCTCCTCCCGTTTTCAACAAATCTAGGGCGAGAACGTTGTCATTCGGGGTGATGGTTGGCTAGGAGCGTGCTATGTGGTGAAGTTCATTTTTAAGAGTGTATGCTGAGGATAGATGGAAGGAGAATGTCAGTTGTCCTATACTGGCGCGAAGCCTGGGGTGTCGCTGGAATGGAACGGCTGTCTCCTCTAAGCGGTTCAATAGTGATTCGTTTGAGACAGCGACTTTCTGTGGCCCCGTCAGCCTGTCACATTCCCCGGGACACCCGAACTGGCTGGAACCCACAGGAGAACCATACGTCGTACACATGCTGGTAAGCCATTAACATATCGGCCCATTCCCGCGGGCATAATCCGCTGGCGGAGATACACCTCTGTGACCGTACACTCTTAAAAATGGTGGTGGTAATGGTGGTGGTGGTGGTGGCGATAGGGCTCTCTTAAAAAATGAACTTCACCACATAGCACGCTCCTAGCCAACCATCACCCCGAATGACGACGTTCTCGCCCTAGATTTGTTGAAAACGGGAGGAGGAGCCTATTTTGTGCCGTGCATAATGGCCACAAAATAGGCTCCTCCTCCCAGTTTCAACAAATCAGGGGCGAGAACGTTGTCATTCGGGATGATGGTTGGCTAGGAGCGTGCTATGTGGTGAAGTTCATTTTTAAGAGTGTAGCTGTTATGGTGTCTCGAAGTCTGATGTTAGCGCTGATCACTCACCTTCCCGAGGCATGAGCCTGTGCTCGCTCAGCTGTTTACGGCTGAGCCGCTTTTCCCAGTGATGTCGTACTGCTACAACCTCGTCTTATACAGCATGATTTATTACAAACGAACAAATTCGTGAAATGAATATCGTGTGCTCAGTAGTCTTTTCTGGCACGAGTACGAAACGAGGGTAGGTCTCGATCCAGGCCCGCGTTGGTGGAAGTACGCAGTACATACTTTAGAATGCTGGAATGAGAGAGAATTTAATCAGACACGAAATACGAGGCGCTTACTAATTAAAGAATACGTAGCAAACGTGACTACACGGTAAACTGAAAAACACCCTTATGGGTGTAAATCGCTTGTCCTATAATTGACTCCTCTTTTTACATCGTATGGTCTGGAACACCCTTTTTATAGGGTGTATCCCGTGTAAAACGCCCTTTGAAAGGGCGCTTTTCCTTGAAAATGTCGTCTTTTGCACCCTTTATACACCTTTAGGAGGGTGTTTAACGATCTTATACCCTTCTAAAAGGGTGTTTAAAGGGTGCAAAAGAAGGCATTTTGAAAGAAAAGCGCCCTTCCAGGGGTGATTTACGCGGAATACGCCCTCTAAAAAGGGTGTTCCAGACCATGTACGGTGTAAAAAGAGGTGTCAGTTATAGGACAAGCCATTTACACCCATAAGGGTGTTTTCCAGTTTAGAGTGTATAGAGTATGACTACGACTAGGACATAGAAGACTATATGTTCTATATCAATGTTTTGAACGGGTTATTAAATATATTCTGAACAGACAACACGAAGATGGATCCTGATGGATCACCTCCGCATCAGCACTCCTTCGGCGGAGTTCTGCATAGAGGTTATTCTTGAATAAGTTATCGCTTTACCCATGTACCGCAAAAACGAAGAAGGAACGCGCGTCCGTGTTATGTGAATGATTTCTTTTGTACAGGGTTTTACAGTTATATTGCAGTCGGAGGCGACTAGTTTTACAGGAGTTCTAGATGGGACGACCACTTCTAGCTTTGACTATTTTTGGATGACTTTGTCGAATTCCGCTGGTTGTTTCCGTGCAGTACAGTGTAATGTATGGGCTGTATGGGCCATGTCACGTCAGGACTGGGAGGTACCCGGGTTCGAATCCCCGTATCGGCTGTGCTGTCTGCGGTTGTTCCTGTGTTTTCTGCAGACGCTTTCAGACATGTCGTCACAGTTCCCTTAGAAGTCTGCCCAGGACGCACATTCCCCCACCTCTATGAGGCCGACAACGGCGAGCCCTCTCACCCCCCCCCCCCCAATCCTGTAAGCGTTTCATGGACTTTGTGCTGCTGTCTCAAAGCACACAGTCTACTGCCGAAGCACACAAGATGCAATTTTGCACCGATGTGGTACATCGAACCTCGCTTGAATCGCCTCCGGCTTTGAAGGGCCCAGAATATCGTTCCAACAACGCACGATGTTAAAAAATGATTTTTTTTTTCAAGTGATAAACAGCTACACTCTGTTTATATCGAACTTTTTTTTTTCTCTGTCGATAATTTGCGCCACCAAAAATCTTGCGACCGGGGCGATCGCCCCTACGGCCCCCCCTCACACCACTGCCACCACCACGGGTGTGGGCTCAGTGGTGGTGGTGGTGGTGATAGGGCTTGCCGTTGTCGGCCTCACGTATGTGGGCAACGTCACGACTCACGCCCTGGGGGAATGTGCGTCCTGGGCCGACTTCTCAGTGCACAAGGGAAGAGCAAATATAATGACCAATGAAACGCGGCGCACGCTGTACCGAAGCAATCCGAGTAACATGCACATTCGAGACAGTGTTAGGGCCACTGGGTCTTTTCGAAGCTGTCGAAGGATTTCCAAAGGGCATGTGCGCATCAAGGACCTCTCTCGCGCGGGAGAGAGGACAGGTAGGACAATCGTCCTTGCGCAAGAGCATAGGTTATTCCTTGCGTGATATGCCACAGCAAAAAACAGAACAAATTCATGACTGAGTCCTTCATTGCTCATTTACGTGGGACGCCATTTGCCGGCAGGTCCTTCCTCATCGGCTCAGGTTCCAACACAACTTACCGCGTCTCTCTGCGGTGTACAACTCGAACTGTACGGTTTACCCAAGGCACACTCGGACGGCTTGACCAGCAACTTTAGCTTGTAGTTCATTCCACTAACAACCTGCAGCAAAACAACGGGATTAGGAGAGACTGTACACGTTTGAAGGGACCGTCGCATCCGTTCCGGTCGATTCGGAAACTATATAGCGCCGTTTTACTCCGGTGCATCACTGACAAAAACACCGAAAACCTGACCCAAATTAGTGGAGCGGTTTCTGCGCAATTCCATCTAATGCATGAAAAGAGCAGACGCCGGATGTTGAGAGTGTGCCAAGTTTCCCTTTCTGGAAATCGGAGACAACGTCACACGGAGAAGTCCAATCAGGGAGCGCGGTTTAGAGTCCGACGGAGCGGGGCGTAACGACGCGCATTGCAAGCCGCCGCCGATGAGTTCATATAGTTCGACGACACTCGTGAAGTGTGGCGCGGCGGTAATGCGCGGCTCATCAGCCGCCGTCGGGGGAGTAGAGCAATGCTCTACATCTGGCGGTGGCCAGCGAGCTGACCAGCTCCGGTGGCGCAGCGGTAACGCGTGCGCTTGGAGACTGGGAGGTCCGCGGTTCGAATCCGCGGGCCGGCTGTGCCGTCTGGGGTTTTTCCTGGGTTTCCCTCAGATGTGTAATAGGCGTATGCCGGCACAGTTCCCCTGAAGTCGGCCCATGGACGCAGCTATCCTCCCCCCGAGCGGATTCCGCTCGGTCTTCCACTTCACCCTTTCCTCTCCTCCTCTCCACCACCTTTCCCTTCCCGAGAAACATGCCGCCTAATCAGGCAGGCAGACCTCTCGGGTTCCTCCCAACGACACTCCTCCTCCTCCTCCTCGCCAGCGAGCTGTGCACGGCGTGGGTTCCGCTGGACTCCACTTTCCCCCACATGACGTCGCCCATTGAGTTTTTGATCGAAACTGTTAAGGAACCAGAAATGAAATTACACCGACTTCACATAACAAGCTAGCAATTTACTTAAACAGACGTTTCATCTCCCATCCAGGAGACATCACACTCTTAAAAATGAACTTCACCACATAGCACGCTCCTAGCCAACCATCATACCGAATGACAACGTTCTCGCCCCTGATTTGTTGAAAACGGGAGGCGGAGCCTATTCTGTGCCGTGCATAATGGCCACACAAAATAGGCTCCGCCTCCCGTTTTCAACAAATCAGGGGCGAGAACGTTGTCATTCGGGATGATGATTGGCTAGGAGCGTGCTATGTGGTGAAGTTCATTTTTAAGAGTGCATGAGTGCGAGCGCACACAGGAGTGAATGACAACCATTTGAGGAGGTCTCTCTACATGTCTGGGAGAGGGCCACGGTTCACATTGCCCGCGAGTGGGCCACGTCGCATATGCCACGACTCCAGAAGCTTCCTGTAGCCCCACACTTGTTCCCGAGCTAAGGTTAGCGCGTTCTCGAAGTCAAAGATGTGCCCAGTTGTCTTTCGACCTCGTCGCATTTGTTGCATTCTTGACGTCCCGTTTATGTTCCCTGAATCGGGTACGGCATTTACGGCCTGTTTCACCGATGTAATTGGCGTCGCAGTCCTGGCAATTTATCTGGGACACCACTCCGCTCTGGGATTCTGGGGGCACCTGGTCTTTAAACTTAGAGATTAAATTGCCGAGTTTCATGAAATGATGAAATGAAATGAATCTCCAAGGCGCGTAGCGTAGCGAACGCTGACTGTAGGCGCGGAACGCAGGCGGAGATGGGCGAAGACTACGTCGGACTCTAAACCAGTCTTTAATATATTGTGGTGCGAACGCAAAGCAGACGCGCTCGGGGACAATGGCTGCGCTGCGCCCCCATTCCTATCAACATTGATTCCTATGCCTGGCCTACGTCATCATCATGATGTTACTATCGCTGGGGCTTCCTTAGCTGGTAGTGTGAATCTTTAAAACTCCTTTATTTAACATGTAAGCTGGTTTCGGAAGATAAATTTTACAAAGTACGCTGTGAAGCGCGGTGCCAAACACTATACCGGATCAGTCTCATACACATGTTTCCGTATGCGAAAGGCCCTTTAATACTAGTCTTCATATTTCGAAATCACTAAGGTGTGTGAGATCTCAAAGAGTAAGTTAGCTGATGCGCCCATAAAACCCGAATCAAATGGAAGAGTTAGTCACTCGGCGACCTGTAAACTTCTAATGTGTCTCTCATTCATCGAATGCTTGCTTATGTCACCGCTAGACTGAAAGCGTTTGATGTGAATGCAGTCGAATCCCATATCGACGAAGTCCTATTTGTGTGACCTCCAACTAGTCAACCCTCGATTTATGAACACCCTCGGTTCCCCGAAAAATCGTTCATAAATCGAGTGATTCATAAATCGAAAATACAGTTAACTGAGTACTATCGAGCAAATGCAACAGTATTTCCGAGTTGGGATTGTGTTTATAATGCCATATACTGTGTAATTTTGCTTTTGACCATGCCTTCTGCTGTATCAATCTCACAAAGAACAGACGTTAGCGCATTCACACTCTGTTTATTATGCAATACTGAATTGTTTAATTTTGCTTTGGACCATGCCTTCCGCTGTGTCAATCTTGGAAATAAGAGATGTCACAACATTCGCACTGGACTGGTCTCGGATTTCTTCCGGGATTTTTAACCTCCGTTTATTAATCTCCGGGTGACAGCGACCACCTTATTCATCAACTGAGGTCAGGAACACTTGGTCGCACCTTGTGCGACCCCGGAAAACCCGTTTGTTGTTCCGATTTCGAGGGGTTAAGAACCGAGGGTGCAATACCTGGAAAACGTTTTCTCCATTCAGGCGTCATTCATAAGACCACGGAATTATCCCTTTGAAGGTTTCTGTTGACCTCGGAACGATCCGTTCATAAATTGAGGGCAAAAACGCTGGGCAACTCCTAGTTGGTTCCCAGAAATCGAAATCCCGAATATCGAGGTTCATAAAACGAGGGAAAAATGAATGAAAAAAGTTTGGTTCCCCGTGCTCGTGTTCATAAAACGAGGGAATTCATAAATCGAAGGTTCATAAATCGAAGGTTGACTGTATATGGAGTATGTACACGGTATGTAGCTGGTTAATCACCCTGCGCGAAACTCTATTTAATGTACAGAATGTTGTAAAGCAAAGTTGCCACTACTAAGAACGTCATCCGACAGTACAATGCTGGGCAAAAGTTTGCGGAACGCGCAACTAGGTTATCTTGTAACCTGGTGACTGGTTTACCTAGACACATGTCTGTATGTCCTTACGCTCCCATTCGCTGCTATAGCATGTCACTCTGAGGAAGGAATGCGCCGGAGCGTGTTCCATAAACTTTTGTCCAGCACTGCACAACAGTGCGCAACAAGTGTGCTACGCCTGCAGATGAACCCGACTAATGCACCACAGAGCGTCGTGAGCACCTTTCGTGCTTCTTACAACTGCACCATAACCTTTGGCTGCTTTCAATCCTAAACGAATACCTACAATTTTACGTAGTTACCATCTTCGTGAACCTACTACAGTCAACCCTCGATTTATGAACACCCTCGGTTCCCCGAAAAATCGTTCATAAATCGAGGGATTCATAAATCGAAAATTCAGTTAACTGAGTACTATCGAGCAAATGCAACAGTATTTCCGAGTTGGGATTGTGTTTATAATGCCATATATTGTGTAATTTTGGTTTTGACCATGCCTTCTGCTGTATAATCTCACAAAGAACAGACGTTAGCGCATTCACACTCTGTTTATTATGCAATACTAAATTGTTTAATTTTGCTTTGGACCATGCCTTCCGCTGTGTCAATCTTGGAAATAAGAGATGTCACCACATTCACACTGGGCTGGTCTCGGATTTCCTCCGGGATTTTTAACCTCCGTTTATTAATCTCCGGGTGACAACGACCACCTTATTCATCAACTGAGGTCAGGAACACTTGTTGTTCGGGTTTCGAGGGGTTAAGAACCGATGGTGCAATACCGAGGGTGCAATACCTGGAAAACGTTTTGCCTGTTCAGGCGTCATTCTTAAGACCACGGAATTATCCCTTTGAAGGTTTCTGTTGACCTCGGAACGATCCGTTCATAAATTGAGGGCAAAAACGCTGGGCAACTCCTAGTTGGTTCCCAGAAATTCCGTTCATTATTCGAATATCGAGATTCATAAAACGAGGGAAAAATGAATGGAAAAAGTTTGGTTCCCGTGCTCGTGTTCATAAAGCGAGGGAATTCATAAATCGAAGATTCATAAATCGAGGGTTGACTGTATATCAAAACTGAACACCAGGCCTCTCCGTACAATTTGCTCACGTGAAAGGGCAGTGCAGAAAAAGATGAGCCTTTCCCTTCGCATTACCTGAGTTTCGACCTCTAGAAGCTCAACAACGGTGTCGTAATATCTTCGCCCTTCGAGTTGATGAGATACGGCGAAATGAGCTAATTCCAAATACAAGCTCTCGGTGGGGTCCTGAATCTGCCATTCGCCCGTAACTTGCGACGCTGCCAGGCAAGCCCATCCCAAGAATACGACTGCGACAAGGGGAGACATCTTCGGACTTTCCAGACCTTTCCTATAGTGGCCTCGCCTTCCGCAAAGCGTCTGATATGTGGAGGAATGGGACAAGAGGAGAAAGGAGGACCTGCTCGGAAGTCGGCACCACATGTCTTCGCTAGCCGACCAATGAGAATGATTTGTACTGACAGCTTGGCGTTGAACAGACATCATGTCTTTTGCGTAAAGCAGCACACGTAACGCAGGTGCTTCTCGGAGGCAAATACAGAAAGGATCAGTGACAATGGACACCCCGGAATCGACGGATCTCTCGGATTATATATACAGGGTGTTTTTTAATCTTCACCCGTTCCATAGTAATCACTGTAATTTTTACGGGGACCGCATTACAGGCGTGCCTAGCGGTCCCGCTTATAATTTGTAATGTATAGAATGTTTAAATAAAGCACTTATCTATCTATCAATATCATATAAAAAGATATGAGCATATTACTACAACGTGACTAATTTCCTAAAACTGATTAATTAACTCCCTCATTAGGGAATTTCGTGCATAAGTGAGATAAGCCGGGAAATAAGCCCAGTTGAAAGCCATTTCACTTTTAAATAATTCTGTAGGGTGCACGTGCGTTTGATCGCCGAATTTTGCTATGCAAATGAACCGAAATCTCTCCGATCAGGATGTCAGGGGAGACAGCGCTCATGCCATGCACATCAGAGGGATGTACGTATAGCCAGCATCTATGTTGATGGGGCCAATGTCTTTTTTTTTTTTTTTTTTTTCAGTACGATACACCAAGCCTTGCATCTCATTTTTATTTTGTTAAACGCATTACCTTACATTATGAGTCACAGAATCTCGGAATATTTATGTTGTCCGCTAAGTAAAGGCTTCTGTATTCGGTTATCGAAAAGCGTGCCGCGCGGGCGGTCAGAGGAAGGCGAGGACCACACTGGCAGATGTCGCCTGTTATATCCCTTGCATTTCCCTCGTTTGTGGTGAAGTGAATTTCTTGTGGTGTGACCAGGTTTTCATGCCTTTAAAGTCTCTCACCTTTTTTTGTGTGTGTTAGCGCCGCGACGCAACTGTGGCTATGACCGGCGTAAGACGTGGACAGATGGAGAGAGCACAGCAGGAAGGACAGGGGTCTATATAGTGTGCGTCCCGGCTTCGGCGGTGGTGATGAGGGAAACTGTACCGACATTCGTCTGGAAATCCGCCAGAAATCCCATGAATAACTTCTGACGGCACAGCCGGTGGCTGGATTCGAACCCACGACCTCCCAGTCTTCAGCGCAAGCTTGCCTACTATAAGTATCTCCTCCTTGGGTCTTGAATTCAGACTTGTACAAAATACTGCGCAAAAGTATTTAAAATAAGATACTAAATACTCTACGGAAAAGTATTTAAAATAGAGTACAAAATACTCAAAACTGAAAGTAATTTGAGTAGAGTACTAAATACTCTAAGAAGTATTTAAGATACTCTTTAAAGTACTTTAGTATTAGCAGTAAGTGAAACGCGTATTCTGAACGTGGCCTTACAAATGAAAGGAATAAACCATCATCAGCGATGCATATCTTTCATTTGCAACGTCTTGGTGTCAAGTAATGTTTGGTGAACTTTGGTGAACCCAAGTAAACTTTGTTGATATGTTCTGACCCAAAACTTCGTAATCCCTCCTGTATGTCGGTTCGGGTCTTTCAACCTCTGGCACGTGTTTATTGTTTTGATGACCAAGGAAATAAATGTCGGGATTATCTTGTACCTACTCCCCTGGAGATTCACCTGGCAATATGAATAGGAACGGTTTTCTGACGAAGCTGGCTATTGAGATGCAAGGCCAGGCTTGGGACCAGCCTATTGTACAACAGGATAAATGACAGATTCGCGAATTCCCGAAAAAAATAAAACGAAGAAAAAGGGCGTTAAATTCCAGTGAGCTGAAAATCTCGGCACGGCGGGAAGCGTGCTGGATATGGCTTGACGAGGAAGGAAAGTATTTTGAGTACTGAGTAGCAAATACCGAAAAAAAATATTTTAAATACATTAAAAATACTTGTCGCAAAAAGTATTGAGTAGAGTACCAAAATACCGGAAAAAGTATTTAAAATACTGTATTTTGAGTACGTACTCAAGATACGTACAAGTCTGGTCTTGATCTACTTCTGTGTTTTGTGTTCTTTCCGTGCTTTGCATAATCCCGCAAACGCGTGGTGTCATAATATCATTGCGCGCTTCGCTTGTCTCTGAATCCGATCTCTGTAAAAGTTACTGCAGCCCACCCGAAGCTGTATTGGATTCCATTGGATATAGGGCTAAAAGTAATATGGATATTGTAGCTCCACAAGTGCGAAGACTGCAACTCCAGCGCGCTGAAGCTGTGTGGATGCACGTAAAGTATGTGTTTGTTTATTTAGAACGCATCTATCCCAGCTGCGGACTGCCGTTTCACTCTAATTAGAGCGCTAGAGCGCATCGTTTTCTAAAGAACACGTTGCTCTCAAACACAGCGATAAAAAACTTTTGCGTGACCTCAGTTTTAAACTAAATAGTATATATGCGTTCCGCGTTTGTGGCGTTATAAGCCTTCATTGTTTACCAGTTACACTGTGTTTCCCTACACTCTTAAAAATGAACTTCACCGCATAGCACGCTCCTAGCCAACCATTATCTCGAATGATATCGTTATCTGCCCTGATTTGTTGAAAACGGGGGGGCGTACGTCTTTTCTGTGACAATTATGAACTGCATAAGTGTCACAGAAATGGCGTACGCCTCCCGTTTTCAACAAATCAGGGCAGATAGCGATATCTGATAGATATCTGATAGATCTGATAGATAGATATCAGATAGCGATATCGATATCAGATGATGGTTGGCCAGGAGCGTGCTATGCGGTGAAGTTCATTTTTAAGAGTGTACACTCTTAAAAATGAACTTCACCACATAGCACGCTCCTGGCCAACGGTCACCCCGAATGACAATGTTCTCGCCCTAGATTTATTGAAAACGGGAGGAGGAGCCTATTTTGTGCCGTGCATAATTGACACAAAAATAGGCTCCTCCTCCCGTTTTCAGCAAATCAGGGGCGAGAACGTTGTCATACGGGGTGATGGTTGGCTAGGAGCGTGCTATGTGGTGAAGTTCATTTCTAAGAGTGTAGTCACAGACGCGCAATAATTGCCCACCTGCGATGATTTCTCCATTCCTCAAACGATGCCCTTGATTCGCAACAGCGATTGGCTGACACACTTTGATGCATGATGGTTCATTTTGTTATTGACAAACTGAAACTATCGAGCACATCCTATACTACATTGCTGTGCATATGCTGCGGTGCGGGAGAAATACCTCGGCCATTGCAGGAACTGCACGGTGGATGATGTCCTACATCCCAAAGGCTCTTTCACGGACAGACACTCCAAAATTCGCAGCCTCGTCTGCTTTCTCCCGGAATCTGGCCCCGCTCAAGGTTATGAGTACTGCTCGGACTTCTCGCCAACTCTGCAGTGACTGCCTTAAATCTTAATTTTTGGCTCTCATCATTCCTTCATCTGTTATCACACCATCTCATCTCATCCTGGCTACAGTCGTGACGCAGCCAACATACGTGAGGCCAACAACGGCAACCCGGTTGTTCGTCATCACCACAACCTCATCTTATTATGTACGCGCTGTTTCCTACGCAAGAAATAATTTTTCTACGCAATATTGTTTATGAGTTACAAACTCACAGCCGCAACGGTTATCCCTATTAACTCTTAGCAGCACGTGACCTTTCCTAGTGCAGCTACTAGGGTTCTTCAAAGTGTGCAGTTCCATGATCGGGCCAGCGCGGTGGCGTGCTCGAATCGCCCAAGCAGCAGCCCGCGAATAAGCTCATCTCGAGTGAATTCACTCTAATCCTTGAGGATTAGGCTTTACTAAATTAGCGCCAATGGCAGCTACTTTAACGGTATCGCGGCAACAGCACCTTCTCGTTTTGTAGACGACTAGCGGTGCCGGCAACATCTGCAGAGTTGTTGTTGCTGAGACTATATGTATCTGTACCGGCTCAGTTACCTATGAAGTCGTCCCAGTCGTATAAATCCTCTATTAGCTTTCTGCCAACTATCGGAAGTTAGTTCGGAAATCTCGAGAGAAGACATCAACAGAATGCACAGAACAAAATACGGCAGGCAGCAGAGTCAGAATTCAAACCTCCCTCTTTCAAAAATAACAAAGACGGTTAAGAGCATCAACTGTTTACTGTATACGTTAAAAACAAGACTTCCGTGCAGTAGGCTGCACTTCTTCAGGTTTGGGGACCTGTTGCAGGTAACATGTCCTCAAACCTGAAGAAGTGCTGCCTACTGCACGAAAGTCTTGTTTTTAATGGATATAGTAAACAGTTGATGTTCTTAACCGTCTTTGTTATTTTTGATTCTGCATCGCCGGAAACTTGTACATTGTTTTTCTTCACGTTCTACGATCTCCCTCTTTCAGGCAGAGTGTGCAGACATACTCACAACCCCGGCCGGCATCTTGACGCCATCCGCTCCGTAATCTGGTGAACCCCACCACACAAAGCAAGCAGACGAGAGAACGCAGTTTCAGGAGGAGTTTTAATCGAGACAAATGTGGTTTGGTTCGAAAAAGAAGACACATATGGAGAGGTTAGCTCAACTCTACATTGGTTCGCCTACTCCTTCACGCTTATAGGGAAGAGACGACTGGCTAGTTGGCTTGTGTCTTTAGGCATCACACGAGTACGAAAAGAGGAATCGTTCCCTGCCCCGCAAATCTTCGCTGAAGCGCGCGACGCAAACCTTAGTGGGCTGAAAAGAGAAAAGAAGCAGTTTGGAAAGCATGCATTGCGTGTCGCTTTAGAGACACAAGAAGCAGGCAGATGAAGTGGCCAGTCAGTGTTTCCTCTGGGAGACAGGCAACTCCGATCTACACTCTTAAAAATGACCTTCACCGCATAGCACGCTCCTAGCCAACCATTATCTCGAATGATATCGTTATCTGCCCTGATTTGTTGAAAACAGGGGGCGTACGCCTTTTCTGTGACAATTATGAACAGCATAAGTGTCACAGAAATGGCGTACGCCCCCCGTTTTCAACAAATCAGGGCAGATAACGATATCATTCGAGATAATGGTTGGCTAGGAGCGTGCTATGCGGTGAAGTTCATTTTTAAGAGTGTAGGTTAGCCAGCTGTAGGACTCGAACCAGGGCTCTACCAATAGACGAGTTCAGAAAATCCCAGTGCTCTTTGCGCGCGCATTGCATCCTGGGCACTTGCTGAGCGGAGGAACAAAGAATAATCCTTCACATTTTGCTTTCGCTGACCCTGACACGTCGTGGACAATGGACCGGTAGGGGAGAAATCGGAACAGTTTGGAGGCCATCCGTTTTCTTTCGTATTAGTAAACTCCCACAGTTCAAAGCGGCGCTAAGCACTGTGGGATTTTCTGAACTCGTCTATTGAGCTAAGCTAACACGCCTCCCCAGCGACTTCCAGGGTGCGTCTCATTTGAAGGGACAAACCAGCCACTCTCTCACAATCATCCTCCTTTCACCCCTCACTCTTATATTACTTTCAGTCTTATATTTTTGCTCACTCATCATCATTTTCAGTGACTTTCATCTTTCATCGTTAATTTCTTAGGTAATTTTGAGGCATTGTATGTATTTGTCCCTTCGATGTTGTTCCAGCCTCAGAACATCCGTTCTCTCTTGTCTAACTTCGATCTCTTTCGTGAGCAACACCACCACCAACACGAGTCAGTGAACGCATTCAACAGTTTACACGCAAGCTTCTCCCCAATAAAGTGGGGATCGAGGAAATGTCATGGTCAGCACGCGAATAAAATGGGGATTAATAGCAATCTCGGGAACTAGAAACTGTAACATCTACCCAATCTGTTGCTTTTGCCTCCGAGCGTAGGTTATATATGGGAGGAAAACGCATCTGCAGTTCCCCGTTACGTACGAGGTTGCTCGAGAGCCATAAACCTTGAGGATGCTGGTAAAAAAAAAAAAAATACAATGGCAGGCTGGACTACTAATCTACATCCGCAAATCGACACTGAGCGACGAAACCATGAAAGAATACAGGGGTTCAAACACGAGACAACAAAAGTGTTTGTTGTGTTCGTGATATCGCGAACGTGAGTGGCTAACAGGTTCATCATTCTCGACAGACCGTGGTGCGTTTTGCTGGCGGCTTCTCTCACGGCGCGTCACTTACCAATCTGTCTGTAACCTATACTTACCGCTTCACTTTTAGGAAGACAACGTTCCTTGCTATATTGGTGTACACCAACTTTGCAATTGGATGGCGCCGCCACAAACTTCACTTTGTAGTTAGTTCCAGCTACAACCTGCAATAAAACATCGGGGTTAAATTGGACACGATCTTTAACAATAGCCTCAGTTTTATGCACACTTCGATAACATTAGAATCTAGAGGGATGCAAAAGATGGCCACTTTCATCACTGCGGAATCAATAATGTGTTATTTAATACAGTGAGGTATGTTATGGCGGCATCTCTGGATGACTTTCAAAATGCTCCTTGTTCGAGATCCGTTTTATAGAATAAGTATACGCCTTACAATAGGTGAAAGCGTGTGATGCGCTTCATTGGCATAAATTAGTACAAGTCTGAGGCAGACACGAAAATAAAAACTCAGCATACTAAAAAAAAAAAAAAAAAAAAAGCAGGTTCACTGTATCACTTGTAACATTTCTGCGCAACTGGTCTCCCTCACATTCAGTCCGACGGAACAAAGTTTTCTATTTATCTTACCCGACCTTGCCTGCCCAGAAAGTATAGGCACTGTTCACCGTACGGTTATCGTACGGTTTTTCCAACCCCCTAAAGCTTATCGAGGACAAGATTACACAACAATCCATCCTTTTCTTTATCACCATAGCCCGCTTTTATGTCTATCGGCACGGATCATGCAAGCGTATCGAAAGAGGGCACATTTTTAAAAGTTTGTCAAAATTTCACGGTTGCAAGAAGCTTGGCATTTTGCATATACCCCTATATTCTGTCATTAATTTTGTCCAGGGGACTAATCGCTTGCACATCTAACGAGCTAACGGGAACGGCGGGAAATTCAAAAAGACGGGCACGTGACACACTGCGCGCAACGTATGCTGTGCCCTTTACGTATCGCGCGAGGAGTGCTGTGCACGTGTTTTATCGCGTGCCCTTCTCGACAGCTGTTCGGCCCCTCGTTAGCGCTGAGGAGTTCTGCAACAAGGGCGAGAGAGCTGAAGACTTGAGTCCGCCGCCTCGTCCCTCTCGCCTTCGTTCCGTAGCCCGTGATGCTTACGGAAAAACCGTCGTCGCAATTACATCAGCCTGCTGCGTACTGTTACTATGTGGGACAACACCACGCGTAACGCTTAATCAACAGTTCTGCATCATTACTATCCTCACGGAAGAACTATGCATCTCATTCAACATGAGGAAAAAGTATAAGAAGGAGTGAGTTCTTCTGAGGTTTACCTGAGTTTGCACCTCGAGGAGCTCAACAACGGTGTCGTAATACTCTTGTCCTGCGGCTTGAGAGGACACAGCATTATGAGCTAGTTCGAGATACAGCTCGTCGGATTGTGGGTCCTGCGTCTGCCAACCGCCGAAACCGCCAAGACCCTGTGACGCCGCCAGGCAGGCGCACGCCAAGAACACTGCCGCGAAGAGTGAAGACATCTCAGAGAGCTTAGATCCTCGTCGAATGGCTGACCTTCTCCAAAATGTCTTATATAGGGAGAACCGTACACGGGCAGGAAGTGAGAACTTCCCGGAACTCCGTTACTCATTGATGCTGGCGAGCCAGCTGATTGGAACGATTCGTTTTGCGTTGAGGCTCCATCTCTCCGACTCTCCGTCTCCGACGACTCCCGGAGCTGTTGCCCGTATAACGAAGCGCCATTGCAAAAAGAAAGTAAAATATGGAAAGCAGATTAAGGAACTCCGTAGCAGCTCTCTCCGTTGCTCTCTCACTAACAAGTAGATACGCACTCGTACGACCTTGACACGACACGCACACACAGACATAAATGGAATGATGATGCGGTCGATCCTTCCCCGCCGTTATGCCGGTACACTGCCCCATGGCGCTTGTGGAAGGAAGGAGAAAGTGATGATGACGAAAAGGTGGCCTTATTAGAGTTCGTCCATTAGTCCAGTGTTGGAGAGGAACTCAGCAACAACCCGTAAGCCTTGTATCAGATGTGAGGGGTCCGACCATGGCCCGATAATTTTGGGCAAGTCGAACTGGCGTTGATCGACGCGTTGCAGAGCAGTTTTCCATGAGGAGACGCGCTCGCGATCGTACTGTCCGCAGACCAGGGGGATGTTATGGAGGTCACCGCGCACACGTGGAACAGAGGCTAGACGCGCCGACATAGAGGAGGTGTCGAATCTAACGCGAATATAATGCTATCCTCTCATAACACAGCTCACGATACGTTTATATGTGCCAAAAATGCTGCGTCTCTCCTATTGGGTTCCCTTTACCTTCGCGATATAGATAATTTCTGATGTCCAAACGGTCGAGGACGTATTTCTGTTTAAACACGTCGGGTGCATATATTGTCGTGTAGTGCAACGTGGTAGTAGATGAGGCAATTAAACATGAAAGAACGAGCACAACACAAGCCTCACAACCAGGGACGGCACAACGCCCTGAATTCAGGGGGATCCTAGATCCCAATCGGCGCCCCTTTCCGTCCACCAGCGCCACCACCAATCCACGCCCGGGTCCCGAAAATTCGAGGCAGTCTGTCGAAAAAAGTGGCAAATGCTTTAGTGTTTTCGTCTTGTGTGGATCGAATGTACGTTGCATTGCTTGCATATGAATAAATCTTCTGTGGCGGCTTTCCGAAAGCTGTCACTGTGGAAAAGAGCAAGAGGGCCTGGAATTGTATGCGTCGCGCTGCAGGGTGCAGCCTTCGATTCTACAGCTCGTGACACACATGAGAGTGAGAGCTGTGTGAAACATCCTGGAGCCCATGAACACTTTCAGGTCATGTCGCCGTGAGTGCTGCCTCATCAAGCGACAAAGCCTTGACTATGCTGTCGATTTGGCCACACTTGGCTGCCGCCCCTGCAACTTGTCGACCATCCTCGGCCCTTGGGACACCGCGGCCCACTCCAGGGCGGCCTTACGTCATGTGGTTGGCTTCTTTGAGGCGACAGGCCTAAAGAACTCATTATGACCCCAGCAGCGCTCTCGGACATTCCCACCATCACCATCACGTTCAGCCATCGCCATCGCCGCTCCGATCATTCCCGTCATCTCTCTTCGTCAACACTCATCATTGTCACCACTCATATTAGACCCCCTAGCTATGGGGTAGCGTTCCACTCCTAGAGTGGAAAACCTTCCCACTTTATCATCAGAACATATATCTTGTTGTTGGTGTTGATCGATTCAGGAAGCGGGTTTATGACATTCTATTTGCATGCAGCACCTGAGATAACACTTGCTTCACCTCTATGGTAATCTTGCTCCCGCTTCACAAATTCAGGGGATCTACAGTAACCACTGGCACTGATCGCACTTTTACGAGAAGGGCACGAAAGAGGCAATGAATAATACGCCCTGGTGTGGACCGTGGCCTGATCTAGGGTATGCCTGACACTTGCGCTAAGTTAGAACTGCTCTCAATCAATCAATCAATCAATCAATCTTAACTTTTTCTGTTTGAAAGGGCAATATGTAGGCTATAGCTTCTCAGTGAGGTGAGCGATTTAAAGAATGAAAGACATAAGGAGGTTTGATCGCGACCAATCTGGATCCAATTGCAACTCGTACTTATTGCCTCAAAACCGCTGATGAATATTTCTGTCGCTGCCAGCTTTGACAATTGAACCTGATGTGTATGCAATAAGGGGATAAGTCGATTTATCCATTTTTTTTTTGCAATTTTTGCTGTAATGGCATCTACATACCAGTACCTACCTGCCAAAGAAAATTTAAGACCGTATTGCAATTTATTACACCGCTACAGGAGGGTAAGAAACGAGAAATGCGTGTGTGTCAATGGGACGGGCAATCAGATCAGGCCCCTTTTTCACGGTTTAGGATGTTTTTCGACTTATCCCCTTATTGCATACACAGGTTCAATTGAACGCTGCATCGAACGCCAGAAGCTCGTACCCGGTACCGAAACTATAGCACAGTGTGGTGGTGCGGTATAACCGACGGGTTGAAATTACACGTACATGAGGCGAATCACATCACACAAGACTCCAATTACAACTGGAAATGTACTGATTTACGGCGCACTGTAGCATCATACAAGCCAACATAAACTTATTCTTACAGGTACTTCTTTGTAAGAAGGGAGTTGCCTCAGGACAGAAGCCGCCGATATTTCGAACAGAGACTGTTCTTCTTCTGGGAAGAACAGTCAGAAGAAGAACAGTCTCTGTTCGAAATATCGGAGGCTTCTGTCCTGAGGCAACTCCCTTCCTGCATCTCTACCGGTTCGCTGGATTTCTACCCATCTAGGTACTTCTTTGGGGATTGCTCGTAGTTGTCCTACACCATCCTCGTCGCCAAAAATGATGTGGTGTCTTACACCGTATTGTGGAGCATTCAGTAACCCAGCCTCATTACTTCCAACTTCATTCTCCTTTCACGTGCCATGATGCGCATACGATAAACCCGATACCATACCACCTCGCACACCCAAACCATCATGATTGCGTGTAGTCTAACAAGGGAGCATCAGTGCAGATTCAAGAATAGAACAGCAGCGCGAGCTCAGGACGGTTCCTTCTGGTGATCCAGTAGCGCAAGGTTTGGGTTGACCCAAATAACGTCCGAGTCTTACTTGAGTTCTGCCATTGAGGATGTCAGTGAGGGTTCCACCAGTCACATTGATTTTCTGAAGTTGAGATGACACCACATCTGGCGAGACCATGTCGATAGCGCTTCTTACATCCACAAAAGCAGCCAGAAACGTGAGACGTCTTCCTTTCTGTTCTTTTTTTTTTTTTTTTGCTCTCTCTTTTTTCTAATCATCGCCGGTAGAGCAGAGCTCTAAGATGTTGTCCTTGGTTGCGAGTTTACAGCGGAATCCTGTCATGTTACTGGCCAAAATGGGGTGAACTTCCAGGA
Organism: Ornithodoros turicata; assembly: GCF_037126465.1. NCBI lineage: Eukaryota > Metazoa > Arthropoda > Arachnida > Ixodida > Argasidae > Ornithodoros > Ornithodoros turicata. The sequence goes on along the minus strand of NC_088202.1, from coordinate 138,272,080 downwards.
GCCACAGACCAGAGGAGGTGAGGGATATTGGTCGGTAGGATTCAGGTTGAAAGGGAAGTTTACCAGGCTTGAGGATGGGAACCAGGATGACATGCTTCCAAGCAAGGGGGATATACGGCTCTGGGGGAACAGTCCCAGGATTACCCTCACACCAGCGTTTCTGCATAAACTCGCACGAACACAGCCACCATACTGCAGCATCTGTAGAGAATTATCCGACATACGCCATCTTCTCCTTCGCTGCGGGAGATATCACAGCGAAAGGCAATCCCTATACTTCAACGTCTTCAGGGCACAGGAGCGACTCTGTGGCGGCCGGTGGACAGCGACGAGGATGGACCACGACCTACTAGATTATAACGACCACGTCAGGCGCACCCCTCCCATGCGCCGCATTTTTGGAAGGCAGCGGTGGCGCTTCTGATCGTCCTTGTTATTGCTTCCTCAACTTCTACAATACTTTGTACTTCAGCTTACCTTAGTATTTCTGTACAAGCTGTGGACTTCCACAGATGTTTAATTCTGAGGTTGATTATTATCATCATTCTACGCGTTTTCATAGGAGCTATCGCTGTCGTCTGCTACGGTTGTCGTACATACGCTTCTGCGAGTTCAAAATTCAAATTTCCATCGTCCAATCGTGCGCCAGTCTGCCAGGGTGCGTCAGTAGCGCCCCTGGCGGATCGTGCGGACAGGCACCTCATAGGGTTTGCTGATTGTGACATGGTCGTTATAATCTAGTAGGTCGTGGGATGGACACGCGCCTGGACCACCAGCTTCTTCTTCTTCTTCTTGATATGGGATAAGGAAGGTCAGCCTCCCTCGCGGGGGCTTGCTATCCAGCTTCAGTTCCACCGGCGCGGCCATGGTGATAGGCCGCCGTCATCGCCTCTCCGCGGCATAACATCATCGCCGGTCGGGGATTCGTGTAGGGGAAGACGATCGTCCTCTACATTTGGTGACACGAACGATGAACATGAAGTTCCTCCTCTACAACTCTACGCTCTTGTAATGATCAAGACATACCGTAAAGAAAATTCAACACGCAGCTTCCTAGAAGAGTCATGGGCTCTCACCAGTTTAGTAATTTCGTCCACATCCTCTTATTCCTTTTTCCTTTAACTATTTCGCCTATTATTTTCCTGCCTTACTCCCCTCCCTTGGAAATGTAACTTGCCGAGTATTCTGAGCAAGAAGGCCACATTTCGTTTCCCTAATAAACGTCACTACCACCACGAAGAATAAGGATAACGAGCAGACTTTCCACACCTTCCCCCAACATTCCCCCAGAATAGGAGAAGATGGATGGATGGAGAGATGGGGGATTAAGGGTGGAGGAAATGGAATATGGGACTAATAAATATATCTGTGTCGATGCTGGAGCTGAACACGCACCGAAAAACACTAAAACAGTAGTGGCAATAAAAAAGAAATTACCGACGATCACGAAAGGTGTTGCGATTTCCGACGACGGGAATTTTGAGATTGCCGTTAAAATTGATTGCCGTTAAATTAAAAAAAAAATTGGGATTGCATTTGCCATGACAGCCTGCAAATTTCTTTGTAAAATGTTCGCGATATAGAAGGGTGATTAATACTGGCCAAAGCTTTAGACTTCTTTCAAACTAACTTCCTCATTTCAGAACATATCTATTTGTCTTGTTTCTGTAGAACGCATTCCATGTGCCGAGACTCCCTATTGCGTGATTCCTTTTAATTCCGTGTTGGCGCCTCGGAGCAACCGTACAGATGTGGACAGATGGAGAGAGGACATCAGGAAGGAGTGGGGGACCCAAGGGGTTTAGTGTGCTTTCTGGGCTGACTTCAGGGGAAACTGTGCCGTCATTCGTCTGGGAAGTCTGCACAAAACCCAGGGAAAACCTTAGACGGTACAGCCGGTGGCGCGTTCGAACCAAATCTTCCACACGACCTTACAAACCATCTAGCGGAGTTCCAATGGTTCCACTACGTTTCGAAAACCTTATTTCGAGAAAAGTAGAGCGCATTCCTTCGACAAATTCACGGGCCGAAACGTGCATAAACGACAGTTCAATATGGCAATGATTTCCTTTCAGTGTACCAAGTTTCCTGGGGCTGTTTGAAGGCAGGCTAGAGGTAGCCGTTTATCGTGGATTTTGTTTTTGGTTTTTCGTGAAGCTTTCGCCCTTCATCAACCAGCATATGAATCTAGTATACAAAGTACAAAGTACTGTCAAATTCGTGACCACAGCTTATTCGTTGCAGTGTGTACTATAAAGTTTACAAAGGCACAAATAGCAACTGGCTTGATTCATTGTGAAATCCGAGCATGCATAAAGGCGGGAACCACTCGGTGAAATGACCTGTCTTTAGTCCGACATTACAGTATATATATCACCTGCATTTGTGTATTTCTTTGTCAACATACGAGTATGTTGCCACCTTGTCGTAAATGTAGTGATTTGGGCAGTCGCAAAATTCGCTTATGAACTGTCTTCCAAGCAGAACACAACGTCCCGCGTGGAATTACATACAGTTTGAATTTTCACAGTGACCCTGTAGCTTATCATATAGAATTGACAATATAAGCATATAAGGTATACGATTATATGTCGATGCTATCTACGCGCAGTGATAGCTTTCACGCTGTACTACACTTGTGAGCCAAATTTCTTCTTGCAAAGTACTTTGACATCACGCTTCAGTGAAAACAAGTAACGCTTTGTAATCAAAGTAGGATTAACACAACCTAAGTCATTTTTGTATTGTAATATCGGCATATTAAAATTTTTAGCTTCCGGATCAAATCGGTTCGCACCTTTATATGTTTTTCTGATATGTAGACCCGAACCTTCCCAAGTAGCACAACATCTTGGCCCAATATTGGCACAATATCGGTCCAATATTGGGCCGGTATTGCCAATATTGGTCCAATATTGGGCCAAGATGTTGTGCTACTTGGGTTAACAGCGCCGATATACTTGAACCCGAATACTACGAACTACGAACTACTACGAATACTACGAACTACGAACCGAAGCCTACCCGCCAAAAAAAAAAAGAGAAATAGCGGTTCCCATCCCTGATTTTTACACGTACGTGTGTCTCTAATTGAGCTACGTGGTCGTAGTCTCACCCGGACACGCGTGCGGTTCTAATCAGGCTTCTTGATTCCGGTGTTACCCGGATCCACGTGTGACTCTAATTAGGCTTTCTGATCGTGGTCCGTGATATCCGGGCACAGTCCTACATTCCGGAAAAAAGCGAGCAGGATGAGGACGTACATTTCCCGGCTTTTACAGCTGCATAGGAAGTGGAGTTCCGTCGTAACTCAATTAGTTACGACGCCAATTAGTCTCATGACCGGAAGAAGAAATACAAAAAGAAAAGGAATGTCAAAGTCAACAGCCCGCAGATGTCATTGAGTGTCACTGCACTCATGACGCGCAGTGTCCGGTCTCCCAAGGTCGAGACATGGGTTGTATGGAAGACTGTGCCAGTGATTTATCCAGACCCTCCCCAACACCCCCAAATGTTCAGTGACTCCTCCCTAACTTTTTCACCTGTTTACCCCCTACGGGGGGTGGGGTGTTTGTGATTTCAGGTTTAGACACATGTCGGTAATGATATGTTAAGCTGTAATGACGTAACTATAATAATGCCACCCTACTCCATTTTTTTTTCCAATACCCCTTCATGTTTGGGATTCTGGACAAACCACTGGTGTACTCTCCATGGAAACTACCTCTCTTCCTTTTTAACATGGAACGCGTTGTTGCACTTTGGGTTTCCAGCGTAACGACGCACAAATAGCTAATACTAGGATTGCAACCATGCTTCGGTGGAATAGCATCAAAAATTCGAGAAATGTCTCGATATAAGACACTTACGATGAGTGAAGATAAACGACTTGGTCGAACTGTGTTCGCTTCGTTTTTTTTTTTTTTTTTTGCAGTTGTGTAGTACCTAGATGAACATTTTCCTGTTTGTTTGCGACAGATTGCGGGAAAAATATTGTGCGTTCTTACACAAGAATATTGAGCGTTACACATTCCGTAGCCTGCATGCACGAGAGTTCTTTGACCAGCAGCATCTGCTGGAGGATCTCTCGCATGTTTTCTCCAAGAACCTCATCCGAATGACTAAGGGTGACAACACCCAGTGTGGCCACATTACCGCCAGCAAGGGGGCAGTGTATTGTCCCTGGTGATGAAACTCCTCAATCATCATCATCATCAAAGTAAAGTTGTTGTTTTTGTCAATTGGCTCGGCCAAAGCCGACGAATTTCCGTGGCCAATGAAAGTTCATCTTGCTCTGACGTTACAGCCGCAGGAACGTGCCGCGCTTCCCATTTTTCGCGCATCACTGATATTTCAGGATGCTTTCGTAAATCGCGCGTGGCCGCGTAACGTAAGATGCCGATCATGAAAATCATTTTACGTGTTCTCTAACATATATGTCTCTCCTGATATATACCGCTGGATGAGCTATAGGGTTTCGAGCAGCCCTGGGAAAAGTTACTTTGAAGAGTAACTAGTTATAGATACAATTACCCGAGCGAAAAAGCAGTTAAGTTATAGCTACAGTTACATCGCGAAAATAGTAACTAGTTAAGTTACAGTTACTGGTTACAGTTACAAATTACAGTTACTTTCAGAAAATTTAGTAATGAAGACGTATAAACTGTTATCGCAGAATTACTTTTATTGCACATGTATCTGTACATATTGCACTTAAGGAGCAGCTGCTGCTCGAATTCGCGGCCCACGCTGAAAAGCCGCTCAACTGGGACTTTTTAGGGAATGCCGGTATTATATTCAACGAATATTCTTCTTACAATTGGGAAATCATTCGTGGCAGCTAGGGTGCTGCGGCTGCCTTCTTTCCACCTCTCCAATACCTCGGCCTCCTGTACACTTCTTCTTTGTCCCGTCCCGATTTTCGTCGTTTCTTTCGCGTGGAGAAACTCAAGGCCGTCATATGACACGTGCTTCTTTTCAGTGGCAGCCTAGGCTGCGCCACGTTTATATTCTTCAAAGATGGTAGTCCTTATTGTTTTGAGAGTAAGGAACTACAGCATAACCGCAAAGACGGTCAAAAGGTCGTTAAAGAGAGAAAAAGGAAAAGAGAAGACAAATGAAGTGTCATCCGAGGTGGCTCCGAAATGTAAAATCTGCGATATCGAAAAGCAGTAACTAGTTACCCAGAAAAGTACCCAGTTACAGTTAACAGTTACATTTCCCGTACCACTAACTAGTTACAGTCAATAGTTCCATTTTTTGTAACATAGTTACTTGTAGCTAAGTTACTTCCCAAGATTGATTTCGAGCGATGTCAGATGCCATTTCCTCGCTGCCAGACTCCTCAAACCTGAATTTCTAACACGCCTTCTTGGAAGTTGGAACCGGAGACTTGGAACTGGAGCACACTACTAGCATAGATTATTATGACAAACGAAGCCTTGAAGGCACTCGTACTGCTTCGAAATTTCGCCCACAACGGGTAACCGAAAGAGTCACGGCATCCTGTTCTCTTCCATCGGTTCCGAGAGCTGTCTTGAGAAGACGTTCGAACTGGTGATAAACAATCGACTCGTGTATTTCCTCGAATCCAATGAATGGGGTAAGACCAGCAATGGGGTAGAGTACCACCCCTGGTGATGAAACTCCCCATTCATCATCTCGCAATAAAGTTGCTGCTGCTGATGATGACGATTAAAAGAAAAAAAAGGGATTGTAGCCCTCATCACGAGGGCCGGCTACCCCAGATCACCTAAGGAAAGGGATGCTAGACACATCCACCCACATCCACTGGAGATGTCACGAAGCGGCGACGAACGCCACAGTCGGGGTCATAGCCAGTCTACAGCTTGGCGTCCCTTAAAAACTGTGTAACTGCTCGCAAAGCTGGCAGTTGAGTGCTCGTTGGTCATGGGCCCAACACCTTCTGCACTCCGAAGGGTCGATTGTCGACTTGGCCTAACGCGGCTACAAAGTCTGTCACGACACTCAGAGTTGGTAGTTCCACTACACATCTTCTTCGGTTAGAAGCCCACATTCGAGGAGCATTTGTCTGAGGTTGACACTGCCTTTCCGTTTTCTTTGATTTAGAAAACAAAAAAACAAAAAAGAAACATACGATACTGCGTGGCGCTTGTATGACATTGTGTGACCTCTATATACGTTCTTTGGTGTACGTGGGCACCTCTTGCGTTGTATCACGGACTTTCTTCCAAGTAAGGACGTTCAGAGTTCGGTACCGCTGTATGGCGACCTTTTATCCAGGAGAATGGGGTCCCACATGTGGTACAAATTTTTTTTTTATAAAGATGAATTGTTTGGTTGCTGTATGGCCCCAACAGTAAACCTTTCACTGTATGTATTTCTGTATCCGCACCCAAAGATCTACGCAATAACACCTTCAATATGTTTAAAGTCTTGATTGTCTTTAGCTTCAGGCTTCTGATATGGTTTAAAAATGTCAGTCTCTTGTCAAAGGTTACTCCAATCAACTTGTGTTCGGGACATACGTCGAAGATGTGATTGCCCATTTTAGTGTAGTGTCATGGGACATACCGCTTTTTCGTGAGTAGACACAGAAAACTTTTTTCTCGGAGGAAACCATAATCCATTTTCGTTGACCATCTGACTAATTTATGGATGGCAAGATGGACTTGTCTCTCGCAGAGAGCTAGATTTGATTAACTACATGCAGTGGCGTCGCTAGGGTACGCGCCACCCGGTGCGGGAGCTCTTTGCGTCACCCCCCACCCCACCCCACCTCATGCCCCCATGAACAGATACCTTTCCGTACCAGGCGATTCACGATGTATAAACATATTACACCACACTCAGAAAAAAAAAAGTGCCTCGCAGAAGGCTTCTCATGTTGTTTTTGGCGTCATCGTGCCATAGAGAACGGGAGGAAGCGGCAGTATGGGTACGGCGCGTCACCCCTTCCAGCGCTTCACCCGGTGCGGACCGCACCCCCCTAGTGACGCCACTGGCTACATGACACTTGAATGTCATCTATGCACAGAGACTATACCGTATTTTCCGATGTATATCGCGCGCGTAACACAGTAGAAAAAAAAGTGCTCTGAAGAGGTTCTGCGCGTCATCTAACTGTGCGCGTTATACACGGAAACATTCTCCTGCGGAGTTCTTCTTCAGGTCAGTGACGTACATTCTTTAATTTTGTGCTGCGGCTTCCTCTCAAGTCTCTTAGGGTCAGTTAACAAACCCGGACTTCACTGCACTTCATTGCACTGCACTGGATTTCATAAAAGGTTAAAAGCACCTGAAAGCATGTGGTACTGGACACATCCACACCCGCAAAGCGGAAAACGTTGCTCAATTTTGAGAACTGAGAAGCAATATTGCATTTGTTATGGTTTTTATGTCCCCGAACTTCGCGTTTGCTCTATAGGTGAATAAGCAAGCTTGTAGCAACATTGCCGTGCGCGTTATACATTTACTTTGTTATTATTATTATTATTATTTTTTTTTCAAATTCGGCCCGTGTTTAAGGGAGCGCGTTATATACCGGAAAATACGAATTTATGTCTCTGTAGTTCGTTCGAGGCTACATTATGGTTGCATCGTATATGGTTCAGCTATGGATTTAATCTCGCTTCACTGCGATTGTAGTGAATGAAATAGATAATCCTAAAGCACGTGCTTTAAGGTTTTATATTTAATTCTCTACAATCGCAGTGAAGCGAGATTAAATCTGTTAGGTGTCGCTTTTGAAATACTTATAATGAGGGGAGTAGCACCTCCTTTCCATGACTTTGTTATTGCTGTTGCGGGTTCGGTGAACCATGCAGAATTTGCTGCCTACCATTTACCACTTTGGTACTTACGGCCCACACGTTGGTATCGTGCATTTTAAAGGGGTGAAGTGCAGCACTTCACCCCTGTGCGCGGTGGGCTATCAGTACCAAAGTGGTAAATTGTAGGCAGCAAATTCTACATGGTTCACAGCACCCGCACTAGCAAAGTCACGGAAAGGGAGTGCGGGTACCCTTTAAAGTCTGCTACTTCCCTCGTTGTAACAATCTCGTAAAAGTGACAACTGACAGATTTAATAACGCTTCACCGTGATCGTTGCAAATGGAATATAAAACTCTTTTGAAGCACAGCTCAGCTTTAAACTGCACTATAACAAAGTGTGAGCCACTACATGAGGCCCCCTATGAGTGAGTTCGCCTAGCTATGCGGCGGCACAACATAATAAGCTCTTGCTGCAATTCAAATTCAGAAGCCATCACCGACCTCAGACCCGATATGAGAATTCAACTTCGAAAACGTGATGGGTTTGGAAGTTGAATGAGGGCTTGTGATGTGATGGGTTCTGAAATTGAAGTTGAATGAGGGGCTTGTGATGCGATTGGTTCTAAAGTTGAAGTTGAATGACGGGTTGTGATGTGATGGGTTCTAAAATTGAAGTTGAATGAGGGGTTTTGATGCGATGGGTTCTGTTGAATGAGGGGTTGTATTGTGATGGGTTTTGAAATTGAAGTTGAATGAGGGGCTTGTGATGCGATGGGTTCTGAAGTTGAAGTTGAATGAGGGGTTGTGATGTGATGGGTTCTGAAACTGAAGTTGAATGAGGGGCTTGTGATGCGATGGGTTCTGAAGTTGAAGTTGAATGAGGGGTTGTGATGTGATGGGTTCTGAAACTGAAGTTGAATGACGGGTTGTGATGTGATGGGTTTTGAAATTGAAGTTGAATGAGGGGCTTGTGATGCGATGGGTTCTGAAATTGAAGTTGAATGAGGGGCTTGTGATGCGATGGGTTCTAAAGTTGAAGTTGAATGACGGGTTGTGATGTGATGGGTTCTGAAATTGAAGTTGAATGAGGGGTTTTGATGCGATGGGTTCTGTTGAATGAGGGGTTGTATTGTGATGGGTTTTGAAATTGAAGTTGAATGAGGGGCTTGTGATGCGATGGGTTCTGAAGTTGAAGTTGAATGAGGGGTTGTGATGTGATGGGTTCTGAAACTGAAGTTGAATGACGGGTTGTGATGTGATGGGTTTTGAAATTGAAGTTGAATGAGGGGCTTGTGATGCGATGGGTTCTGAAATTGAAGTTGAATGAGGGGCTTGTGATGCGATGGGTTCTAAAGTTGAAGTTGAATGACGGGTTGTGATGTGATGGGTTCTGAAATTGAAGTTGAATGAGGGGTTGTGATGCGATGGGTTCTGAAGTTGAAGTTCAATGATGGTTACGATGTGATGGTTTATAATGATGTGATGGGCTGCGCAGAAATCCGATCATGATGTGATGTTGAATGAATTCTTAGAAGCCGACCTATATGGTCACGTGACAGGGCCTCTTAGGATATCGTAACGTCGACGTCCCCAGGGGACGGGATATCCATGACCAAACAACCTCCCACGGATATCCTCCGTATGTCCGCGTGCAGACAGGGACATCTTTGGAGATGGATCCATGTGAGATGCGTAGGACGTTGCTACAGTTGTCACACTGTCACTTATTACGGACTTTGAATATATCGAACAAAACCCGAGTTTCGATCAGGTTCGTAATACGTGAACTCAACTATTTAACCAATAAGTCACTATTGTCATCGAAATAGTGTAGTGCACAGCGAACCATTTTGCATTGTCACCGCAGTACGCTTGACTTCGAGGTATTACGAACTTCGGATATAACGAACAACAGCCGTGTTCTGATCAGGTTCGTAATTCATGGACTCGACTGGCTAACAAAAAATGCTTTGAAAACGCATAGTGAACCTTTTTTTTTTGCGCTGCACCACGTTACGTTACTCTGCGCACTGCGATACGTTAGGCTCCCACTTATTACGACCCTCGGATATAACAAACAAAACCTGCTTTCTGATCAGGTTTGCAACACACATGGACTCTAGTGTTTAACCAAATATGCATGTAACTCTTGTCATGGAAATGCATATAGTGAACCTTTTTGCATTGCCACCGTAGACAGAGTACCAGAAACAGCTTTCGTGCTTTCAAACCTTTACTGCAGGCATTTTCGTGTTTCATACATTAGGCAGTATATCGAACAAATATGTTCTACATGGTCTAAGTGTGATGCACACATACAGTATAGCACGCCTGCACGATGAATAACTGCACAATTTATGGTGCAGAAAGGAATATGTTTCTTGAGTAGGACACAACCTCCAAATGAAGAAACTTAACATAAATTACACAGGCTGAACACACACATCAGTTAAGCCTCACCAGCGACCAAGCAGTGATCTGAATGAGGGCAGTTGATGAAAGGTCAGCGTGCGCCAGTGGTGACCTGCCACATGCACTCGCTGACTTTTCTTCAACTCCCATATTTCTGCTCAAATTAAGACTTTAGGACCACAGAGTGATACACTGATCTCAAGGAATGTGCAATGAAACTGAAGTGCGATGCCTTTAATTGTTGCACCGAATGTTGCACCTACGATATCTGCACCAATCTGGTGAAGAACAACAGGAGTACTGTTCTTAGAATTCTTGTTTCTCGGCCAGTTCATTCGATGTGTCAATTCAGTGCCATAAGCCCTTCACTAATGGGCAAAGGCACATTAATCTGATGCCGTTCAAGTAACATCATTGTAATGGGAAGCATTAGAGTGCAGAGGGCTTCCTCCTCAAAGAACATGCTATGCAGCACAAAGGCATCACTCCCTGTAACAACCTCACCACACCAAATAGCTCAGTCTGGTCCACTTGGTGTCCGCAACTGATATCTTTTATTGACGGAAAGTTTTCTGGTAAATTTGCAAACATGGTCCAGCCAGTCATAGAGAATTGAAGACTTCACACAGACCTATACTGGAGGCATGTAGAAGAAAGGACAATAAGATATCCTATCTCACATCGTGTGATGTGATTCAATAAACAAACTGCTCCCTTAAAACAAAAGTATGCATCTTGCCTACATAAAAGTTTACATGCATTCACAATATACATTTCTCCTGCTTTCTTTCTTTTAATACTGCAGTGCAATTGGATTTAGTGTTTCATCACAAAATACCTGAGTCCAAAGCGAGTTGTCAGAGAAAGCGTAGGAAGAAATAGCACTGAAAACCAATGCCTAAAACAATAAATAACTTGCACATAAATAGGCACTAACTGCAAATAAACATCTGCAATAAAATAATTCTGTTTCATGAACAACGTGAACTACACCGCGTCTGGTGTACATAACATGGCTCCTGTACAGTTCATGCACTCACATGTAGTCCTAGTCAAACCTAAATTGAATAAGAAGAGGGAATAAATAAAGAGTGACGTTAAAATAATAGTAGTACAGGATATGATACACTGCAGCTGCAAAGAAGTTGAGAAGGATGTGTGTGTGGGCCATCTTCAAATTCAGAAAGCATAAAAATTATAAAAGTGAATGGGTTTCTCAAAGACGTACATCTAAGTGTACTTTGGCATTTTGCAGGCTGCCACCTTAAATTCACTGGTACTGAGCACCTGCACCTGAGGAAAACAGGGCACGCTGCTGACGCACACAATACAGTGGCCGAATAGTGTACTATGCTGAATTGGTGCTATGTCGCGTGCTCTATATGAAAAGCCTTCTTGATCATTCTGACACAGAGCTTAGAGCCGTCATGTGCTTCTTTGCTGAAAGGCAGAAAATTGAGGAACGCGTGGGGGAGGTAATCGAGGATTTCAAGATGAACAGGAACATTGGCACCCTTGAGTTTCTTTGACATCATGACTAGGTCATCCAGAGTGGGATCAAGGTGCAGACCCTGGAGAAGGACAAAATTTGCATCAGACCCCACCCCTAGAAGTGCAAGGTCCTCCAACAGGAGAAAGGCTGTGATTAGGCCGTGACTAAGGCACTCGGTTTTCCGCGATTCCGCGAAATTTCGCGGAATTCGGAATCGATCCCGGAACCCTTCGTTTGCCGCAGAATTTCACAGAATCCCTTATTTTTGCGGGTGTGCGGACATTCGAGTTCTCGAATTCGAATCTAATATCAACCACTCGAAGTATTCGATTCGCGAATCGAATACCCAATATTCGGGTTTCCCGATATTCGACTGTTCGCCGAATACGAACCACACCTCCCGAAAGCGGGCTTCACCTGATGCTTCCCTGCATGTGGTGAAGCCTGCTCTACAAAACTGAAACCTGCTTTACGAAATTGTCCATGCTGCAGGGCAAACAGAGAGAGATTGTAGTTTAGCTTAAGATAACGTTAGCCCAAGTTTATTGTGCATACTTCGTCTGAGGAAGGGGAGGCGTTCCTCCCGTGTGCAGTTTAGCGATGGCTGTGGGGGATTTTGATTTGATGTCTGGGAGGTTGCCTTCAAAAAGTTCAGACTCTTAAATAATGCCTACAGGCCCAGGAACAAAAATGGGTGTCCTAAACCTGTAACTTCCCTAGGGCATGTATTGTAAACCACTTCCTATAAAGTTCCTATAAACTCTGTATATGCCGAAACATCTTTCAGCAGGTATAATATCATATGATTGCAGGCGACAGACCGCTTCAGAGGAGAACACCAGATATCATTTATGTAATGCTGAGCCACAACAGTGCTTTGAATCTGTAATTTTGTAAAATATTTTTGTTCCCACATTATCAAAGACAATAAAGTGTTTCAAGCAGCCGTCGACTGCAAGCCACGGAATATCGCGGGATTTACAATCGCGGAATTTTGAATCCGCTGCAGCAGAAAACCGAAGTCCTTAGCCATGACCCTGATAAAACATGACGTATTAAATTATACATGCAATGTGAATATAAATATGCAAGTCGACCTATTCGATTCGCGAATCGAATATCCAATATTCGATTTTCCGAATATTCAACTATTCCACAAATGCGTATACGAAGAAGGGAGTCAAGTCCTGTAGATCACATAAACAAAATACAGAAGCCGACACTGAAGATTTTTGTTTAAGTTTAATTTGTACAAGCTTTCGCGTGGAGGTCCACGCTTCCTCAGGTGCCACAGGTACCTCAGGTACCTCGTACCTGAGGAAGCGTGGACCTCCACGCGAAAGCTTGTACAAATTAAACTTAAACAAAAATCTTCAGTGTCGGCTTCTGTATTTTGTTTATCTATCCACAAATATGAACCACACAACCCGAAAGTGGGCTTCACCCGATGCTTCCGTGCATGAGGTGAAGCCTGCTTTACAAAATTGCCCCTGCTGCAGGACCAACACAGGCGGGACGGTGTTTAGCTTAAGGTAACGTTATCCAAAGTCAGTTTCGTAGACTTCGTCTGTGGAAGGGGTGGCGCCCCTCCCACATGCAGTTTAGCGGTGCCGACGGCGGACTTTGATTTCATCCTTTATAAGTTAGGACTCTTGAATAATGACTACAGCCCACGAACAAGAAGGGTGTCGTAAAGATGTCCCTTACGTCTAAAATTTCAGCAGTGCAATTTTGCAATGCTCGGGCGAGAGCAAACCAACAAGGCAAAAAGGGGCAAGGCAAAAGTTGTTCATGGCAAAGCTGCGGCAGGATGACAATTCGTTTGTTTCACAAGTGGCCTGCGGTTGTCTGAAACAATTACAGCCTCATCTGTATAGTAACATGCCACTGCCTGACATAAAATTTTGAAATGAAGATAACCACTCCAGTAAGTGTATCTGAATCTATGTAAGTGTGTCTGAAGTCTGAATCTGAATAGGTGTATCTCCATCTGAAAAGCAGGAGGCACTCTCATGTAAAATAGTAGGGGCTTTTAGCAGAGGAATTGCATGTCTCTCTTGTGACAGATAATGCCAGAAAAATTACAACTAAAGCCATGGGCTACAAAATGGAAACTTTTAGTGCGAGTCACAGTCACATATCGTAAATTTTGCACAAATATTCTATATTTGATTCGGTGTTCTGAATTTTTTTACCCCATTCGATTTGACTTAAAATATTCGGATTCGCGCACCCCTAGTTTATAGCCATAATCAGTAGCCCAGCGCTCTGATAAACCTTCCCTCATAGAACTACAGCTGAGATAGCAGCAAAACGGGCGGGAAAGTACTTACAACAAAATAGCACGGCGGCATCTTCTCCAGCATCCATTCCGGAGCCAAATACGGTGAAATGAAAGGATCGCTGGCCAGGAGCTTCATCTTCCTGAACTTGTTATCCAACCTGGAAGGGCCCTTGTACCACGGAACCGCAATTGCGTGCCGCTTCTTCTCCGCCTTTCCGCAGAGCAACTGCCAGTTGGCGGCTATGTACTCCTTGAAGAAGCCGTTGTCGTTGATCATCTCCGCCACCTTCCGCAGGTACGGGGAGACTGCACGACAGCAGCGGTTGCGAACTGCAAATGTCACGTCCTGCGGCATGTCCAGCACTACAAAATCGTCGTACTGGTTCTCCTTCGTAGGCTGAGACTGTGTTGGCGAATGGAGCTGGGACGCGTAGTGAGTTAAATACGCGGTGGGCAGTTCTCCAGAAATGGAAAGCTGCAAAACGTTTTTTGTCCTGCACAGGGGAGTCTTGATGTTCCTGTTGGCGTCCTGCACCGGGGATGTGTTGTCTTTGTCCTGTGGTGATGCTGCTGCTGCAAACTGTAATGGCCATTGCGCACCTTGAGATTTAGGCGACGTACTACCGGAGAGAACGCCGCTGTCGGGGCTCCCAGGAGGCCTGTCGGATGGAGTCGTAGGTGTATGGGGATCGTTGTTCGCTCGACCGATGTATGCTGCATGCACGAGAAGAATACACGTATCATCCAGTGCATGCTGCTTGAGAACGAGAAAGACAGTGTCAACTGCAATGTTGCATAACTAATGCAAACTCTGCTGCAATGGGTTGTCATCATAACTGCTTGCATGCGTGTGAATGAATGCGCCATCCCAGCAAGTGCCCAGAAATTAACCATGCTTGAGGCCCTCAATTTTCTGCTGCAGCGAATTCAAAATTCCGCTGCACCGACTTGTAAATTTCGGGATTTTCCGCGCCAAGCACTCAAAAGGCCGTTTGAAACGGGAAACACTCTATTTTCTTGGATAATGTGGGAAAAAAAAATATTTAATAAAATTACACATTAAAAGCACTGTTGTGGCTCAGCATTACATACATGATATCTTGTGTTCTCATCTGATGCGGTCTGTCGCCTGCAATCATTTTATACCTGCTGAAAGATCCTTCAGCGTCTACAGACGAGGTAGGAACTTTATAGGAAGGAGTTTACAATATATGCTCTGGGGAAGTTATATCTTTGGGACGTCCTTTCTACTTTTAACTTTTTTAAGGCAACCTCCCGCGTCATCATCAAATAAAAAAAAGGCAACATCAAATTTAAAAAATCAAATCAAATCCCCCACTGCACAAACAGCACACTGGGGGGACGCCGCTCCTTCCTCGGGCGAATTATGCACAATAAATTTGGGCTAACATTATCTTAAAGGGACTATGAAATTTCCCGAACCCCCATACTTTTTTTCGATGGAAACTGTTCTTCCCGCAGAGAAACTAATATGCCACAAATTCCTTCCGCGTTCCTCCTCTCTCGCGCATATTTCCCTGCCGATGGTGTAACTGTACGGACCGCACTTCGGTTCCCCGTTACGTCACCGGTGTTGCACAATGGCAAGTAATGCCGCGAGCTCGCGCTGTGGCTGCCGCCACTGCCGAAGTCTGCCGATCGCGCGAAAGCTGCTGTCATGGAGATTTCCACTCCCGATGAACGCATACGCGGGATCCTACGGCGCATGCTCCTGGCGGGATTCCTCGGCTCGGCAACACGTCACGATGACGTGTTGCTGAGCCGGCCGTGGTCGCGTCAAGTTACCCGTTGTGTCTCCGCTCGGCAGCTCCCCACGGCGCGGCGCCAGCTGTCCTCCCTTCGCCGCTCCGTTTAAATTCGCTCCCGAGAAGTCCGCTCGCGCGACGAAAGTAAAATTTCGGTTCTAGACTCAGAAAAATGTCTTCTTTCGAACGAAACGAAGAAAAAAATCGTTTCATAGTCCCTTTAAGCGAAACTACAATCTGCCTGTGTTTGTCCTGCAGCATGGACAATTTGGTAAAGTAGGCTGAAAGATGGAAGTCACTGAAAAGGTTAGCCAGCCGTAGGACTCGAACCCACGTCTTCTGGATCGCCGGTCCAGGGCTCTACCAATTGAGCTAAGCTAACACGCCTCCCCAGCGACTTCCAAGGGTGCGTCCCAACTGAAGGGACAAACCAACCACTCTCTCTCACTCATCCTCCTTTCACTCTTACATTTTTCTCACACATACACACAATCATACGATGGGATCGACGCAAGCAGCAAATGTTGAACATGAGAGAACTGATGTTCTGAGGCTGGAACAACATAGAAAGGAAACGTAGGCTTCAATTTTTATGGAGCAGGCTTCACCTCGTGCAGGGAAGCGCCAGGTGAAGCCCACTTTCGGGAGGTGTCGTCCATATTCGGCGAACCGGAATATGTACTGGATATTCGATTCTCGAATCGAACACTTTGTATGACTGATATTAGATTCGAATTCGAGAATTCGAATATCCGCACGCCACTAAAAATAAGGGATTTCATGAAATTCTGTGCCAAACAAAGGATCTCGCGGAAAAGATCTCGCGGAAAACCAAAACTGAGCCATGAACCGAAAAACCATGCTATGCGAGCGTAACAGGACATTCTTGTATTAATAAACTACACTGGCATGGCATGGCATGGCATAACATGAGAAAGCAAAATTAAAAGCTGAATGTTTCAATGCATATACAGGCAGCCCATCAACAAAACGATGTCAAAGAACCAAATCAAGACAGGAGTCTTTTGAAATACTAGCGATACCGTTGTAAGATTCAGAAAGGTGGCTACTACATGCATTAACCTCGGGATGAATACGCTAGGGTTCCAGAAGTTTTCTCAAGAAGAGGGTCGCTACATTAAGAAAGTGAAAATAATGTTTAATATTAAAATAAACTGTTTCTCAAGTTAACTTTAAAGTTAAAATGTTCCTTCATTAATTTAAAACAATTATCTGAACTGAAATATTGTAACAACCCTGCCGCAGACATCACCACTCAGATTACTTGTTGAAGCTGAAATAACATTCTGGAGCCCTTGTTCCAACAAGCAGACGACAGCAGTTCAGGCCTCGTTAAAATCGCTAGTACAGCTTAGACATAGTCAATATCGCAATATACCTTGTTTCTCTTTTTCTTGTGTTTGGTTCAGGCATTACACAGTCACAGCTATTGCATACACACACACATTTACAGTATGGTTGTTCTACGGAACATTTCATGGCGTCCACAAAGAGTATGAAGTCCGAATTCTTGGAGCCTAAATAGTTGCTACCTTAATGAACATACCATGCAGGCAGGTGAGCATGAACCCGAGAGGCAGGAGAGGATCCACGGTACAAAGTACCCGAGACGGAGATGCCACCATACTGAGCATGACTGGTGTGTACGCGGCAAACGCTCCTGTCGGCCGTCTGATCCCCAGTTGGACTGCTTTCAGGCACAGCGCCAGGACAAGGTTTCCCCCCGCACTGTCCCCTGCGACGCAGATCTCTTCTCCAGTCCAACCTGTGTTCGTAGGAGAGCGTTCTGAGCACCCTAGATTATGCCCTTGCCGCTATTGCTATCATCTTCTAACTTGGTACCACCCCTTCTAAAGTCTCTCTGTTTGTAAGGTAAATTTTAAACTCCAAGGTTTTGTGAGATTATGTAACACATTAAGCGTCACTTTTAAAGGGACAGACTGGAGGTCTCTGTGATTTTAAGGGTACAGTTGTATCCATCTGTAAGCTACGTGTAGATACCGAATGTACGATTTCATCCAGCAGGGCATCGTAGGTTTTGAGATGAATGTGAAAAGTGGAACGCATCTTCACGTCAGGTTTCAGTTCGACAGTGACAGAAGCAGGGACGGATTCAGGGGGGGGGGGGGGTCCGGATGTCCTGCCCCCCCCCCCTGAATTCCAGACTTGAACATATGGTTTAAAGGACCAATCCCAGCATGCACCTGGCACTTGTCCATAGCAGACTCCCCCCCCCCTCGGAAAAATCCTAAATCTGCCCCTGGACAGAAGCATGAGCTATGGCACCTTGGCGGATGTCACAAGGGTGTGTAACAGGAATAAAGGTGATCAATCAATCAATCAATCAATTTATTTTATTTGCACCCAAAAGACCCTGGGGAGGGCATTGAGGACTGGTAAGTGATTGAGGACTGCTTTGAGGTACGATGAAACTTAATCTGCAGGTTACTTAAAAGCGGTAAAAGACAAGGAGAGAGAAGTAGACAGGACGAGCACACTTCTCTGTCCATGTCTTTTAGCGCTTTTAAGTACGTTGAACGTTTACAAACTTGCCCAATCTGCCCAGCATTAATCTGCAGGTTTTTGTCTCGCATGGGCAACTAGAATGCTCAGCAAAACAGAGACTAGAAACTACTTGCAATAATGTCACGGCAGTAAAAGTGACGTCTACAGAACTAAATTACAAATAATTGGCTGCAAATTTAATTGGAATATTTTGCACAGGGACTTTGAACATGATAAGAAAGCATGTGACAGCCTCTGCTTAGCTTTGGTTATGAGTCAGGACTGCCTCTTCAAGCACTGTCAAGCATCTGTACCGACACCTTTTTACCCAAAACCATAATGAAAATTAATGTTTCTTACCAGCAAAACAGAGACTAGAAACTACTTGCAATAATGTCACGGCAGTAAAAGTGACGTCTGCAAATTTAATTGGAATATTTTGCACAGGGACTTTGAACATGATAAGAAAGCATGTGACAGCCTCTGCTTAGCTTTGGTAGGAGTCAGGACTGCCTCTTCAAGCACTATCAAGCATCTGTACCGACACCTTTTTTACCCAAAACCATAATGAAAATTAATGTTTCTTACCAGCAAAACAGAGACTAGAAAC
The DNA here is from genome assembly GCF_037126465.1 of Ornithodoros turicata. Lineage (NCBI taxonomy): Eukaryota > Metazoa > Arthropoda > Arachnida > Ixodida > Argasidae > Ornithodoros > Ornithodoros turicata. The sequence continues at coordinate 138,253,235 of NC_088202.1, read as the reverse complement.
TACTTGCAATAATGTCACGGCAGTAAAAGTGACATCTACAGAACTAAATTACAAATAATTGGCTGCAAACTTAATTGGAATATTTTGCACAGGGACTTTATACATGATAAGAAAGCATGTGACAGCCTCTGCTTAGCTTTGGTATGAGTCAGGACTGCCTCTTCAAGCAGCACTATCAAGCATCTGTACCGACACCTTTTTACCCAAAACCATAATGAAAATTAATGTTTCTTACCGAGCTTCTCTCGATTGTTCAATGCCCATGCGTAAACGTGAAGTACTTCTTCAAGGGCACGTGGAAAGGGAGCTTCTGGTGACAAGGAGTAGTCTACGGTTAAAATGGGAAGATCCAGATCTTTTGCCCAGTCCCTGAGGTAGATCTAACGTAAACAGTGAAAAGAAAGTAGGTGGAAAAAAATGGAAAAGCGAACGGTATAAAAGAAGAAAGCAGTGAAGAGTACAAACCTCATGAGAATCTGGGGTCTGAGACACAAACCCTCCTCCGTGACAATGAAGCAGAAGTCGCCGAGAAGGTGGATGCAGCATGTTAAACCACTTTCTACTTGACAGCACCAAATCCTGAGAGAGAGAGAAAGAGAGCATGTTTATTTTTATGTTACTTAGATCAAAAAGCCGGTATGGCAACACCAAATAAAAATGGTCCAAATGCCGGCATTAGTCATGTTTATTTAGTAAAAACGCACATCGGCATGTTTTATTTTAACTAAGAACTTTACGCAACAACTTTAACTGTTGTGCATGCCGGTGTGCCTTTTTACTAAAGCCAGCAAGCTATTAGGTAGTACAAACAATCCTTTCAGAAACATCAACTCATTCCATGCAAGTCTGAAGCATGGCAGTCACCAAAAAAAGCCTAACAGCGGCAGTAATCAGACACATACAGGGTTAGTCTAGCAAACGTTACACATTTTGATCACATCGTAAAAATAGAAGACGGGATTTATCCAACACCAAAGTTTGCAAACTGGTAGCCATTTGTCTGAAGTTTTGTTGGAATTTTTTGTGAGCATTATGGTCCTGTAGAAGAAAAATTAAAAATCAAGAAAAATTTCACTCTATGCATTTTCTATGGCCTATCTCACTCAAAAGTCGCCATTTTCTGCTGTGCGCACTTCATTTTCATTTCACCACACACAGGTGGCACCAGCATACAGAACAAGACTGGAACAAGAGGATTGGTGGATAACATCAGAATCGTTATCTCACATCATTGTAGGCAGCGCTACCTGTGTGACGTGATGTGAATGTGAAGGAGACACAAGAAAAAATGGCGGTGTTTGTGTGGGATAGGCCATTGAAAATGCATGGGGCGAGATTTTGCTTTATTTTTAATTTTCTTTCTGCATGACCATAGCGCTTACAAAAAATTCGAATGAAACTTCAGATAAATGGCTATCAGTCCGCAAAGTTTGGGATGGGCCAAACCTAGTCTTATATTTTTACAATGCGATCGAAATGTGTAACGTTTGCTAGAATAACCCTGTACTTCTTGATTACTGTTCAAGTGCGCTAGTCAAGTGCAAGATCCAGCTTCGGAAGAATTACTTTCCATCACGTTCCGTGTGTTTATAGCCAGGTGAGAGAATGCCTGACTTACTTGTCCTTTCCGGAAGTGATAAGATAGCAGCTTGCATCGAACAGGAGCCTGAGGCTTGTGTGCAGAGGGTAGGGGAATTACTGTGTGTGAGCCATCTTCACGTTGCAGCGTTTGAGGCTCTAACGGCACAGTAATCTCATCACAGACATCCAAGGAAGGGCAGAGCCAGCGAGGAACCTTCTGACAAAGAAAACAATGTTGCACATATCAGATGCATCAGGGCTCTGGCAATCACCGGCAAATACTGCACACAAGGTTCTTGGAGGAAACAAGTCTCTAAATGAAGTGTGTCTGTCAAAGCCGCGTGCACTCTATGATAGGGCGAGGCACTTAATGCGATATTTTCCTTCTTCCTTCACCTTGTGCTTACTTAACTTACTTAGTTATAAGTACTTCCTTCAGTCTGATAATGTATATCTATCTATCTCTATCTATATAGTATATACAAATAGATATCTCTATCTATATATTATATATCATAAGGAGGGTGCCCTCCTTATAATTCACTGGCTTGCACTGTGGCATTGAGGAGTGCTCAGTCACCCTCCCAGGTGTCAGTCAGCTCTGGGTAGCTGCGCAAAGTTCGGAATTGGCAAACCAGGGGTCGCTCAGCGAGCGATATATACCTGGGAGGGTGACTGAGCACTCCTCGACTCCACAGTGCAAGCCAGTGAATTATAATCAGCGGAAAAAAGACATTAAAGAGACGAGTAAATGACACTTGACGTGTTTGAAATTATCATGTATGAAATTGAAAATTTCGAACACGTCTAGTGTCATTTACTCGTCTCTTTAACGGCTTTTTTCCGCTGATTATATATAGAGAGATATCAGACAGATATAGATATATACAAATAGATAAATAGGTAACCCCCGAAGTTTACCTTAAATTACACAGATAACATTCAGCGCAAACTTGAGCGTGTGGGCCACATGAGCTCAAGATTTTTTTAAGTTTCATATTTCCTTGACCTCTTCTTTTTATGCACTGTGCTATCTTTCCACCCTGCACCTAGCTTCGCATGTTTGTTAGGAAACAGCATCACATACCTAAAAAAAGCCTCCGTACGTTCACACGTTTTCCAAAACAAATCGAACAATGTAATCGCCCAATGTAATCTGCCAAAAACACAGACAAAGTGGATGTTTACGGAAAAGTACATCGTACTATGAGGACAGAAGGCTTATGGGTCAAGCTGTATCTTGAGAGTGATAACTGAGCACGCGACTCTTCTTGTGTGTTGTGTAATCATTGTTTGCCAATAAGGTTATTCAGAAGATAACACTATTCATGAAAAAGGGGCTATGTCATCATGCAGGGTCCAAGGCCCACAATGACTAGTTCAGTCAGCCTTCCCACAGAAAAATTTATCCATTATAGGCAGGGATCCCCGCTTGAAGTGAAACCCAGACCAGAAACTCGCATTACTAGGTATTAGTCGAGTCATGCAATTAAAGTGGAGGGGAGAGTATACCAAAGGGGGTGGTAAGCTAAAAGGGGGGGGGGGAATTGACGAGCAGTGCGATGTTTCAAGCAGCAAGCTCTTTATCAGGCAGTACGGGAATGAGAAAGAAAAACGAAAAATAAAGAAGAAAGCTTGGTACAACTTGGAAACTTTGGTACACATTTGCCCCCCCCCCCCCCACCTATTGCATATTACGCGTACTTGGCAGCCACACTGTTTTTTTACTCATGGGTGAGTTAGTTATTTTTTTAGATCTATAACTAGTGGCAGCTGTGTTTGCTATGCTCTTGCCACTTTGTTCCTTTCCTGTTACTTTTTAAGAAACAAATTCTGAGTACACACAACACCCAAAAACCTTATTTCTCATTTTAGCACTCATACCGTTTAACTGCAATTACATCGAATTGCTGTTCTGCTACAGCGGTTCTAAACGAAACTGAAGTGTTCTTCCGAAGTCACCATCAGTCAGCTCCCATGTCTTCGGACTAAACATATCCCCTCCTCACACTAAAAAAATCGCTCTACGAGAGTGCTGGAAGGAATGCCAATAGTACCGCGTCTCACACACGTCATCCTCACGCGGGTCGTCCAGGGCACGCAAACGTATCGAAAATATATGACGCTACCTCAGCAACTAACTTACAGTTACATTTGACTGTTACTTTCCCAGAAAAGTAACTCATTACTGCACCTAGTTACTGAAAGAAAAAAATATCTACTTGCAGTTAATTATAAGTTACTTATAACTCAGTTCCTATATACGACACTGGTTATACATATATCTCCAAATAAAGTTGTTCTTGTGTGGCTATTATCCTACATTATTAGAAGTGGTGAAAACATTGCTTTAAGCTATCGAAGGAGTGAGCCTGAAAACATGCACCATTACATGTAACCAGCTCATTACATGTACATGTCGCTACAATGCAGCACTGAGACGGGACGAAGGGCGGTTACAACAAGGAGACAAATGTATCTGCAGTGAGATATCTGCAACGTATCTGCATTGCAGATACGCTTGTCTCCTTGTTTTAACCGCCCTTCGTCCCGTCTCAGTGCTGCATGAACTATCACCAACTCCCCCTCTTCCTCCCTTTGATCATTACATGTAACCGACACTATGCACATGCATCTTACAAATATCAGTACATCAAAACCTTCTGGCACCTGATTCCAGCCAACCTTGTATGAAGTGTTTTTCTTGTTGTTCCTAGTGTCGGTTTTGTACCTATGCATCTATGCCACCAGCTTGCTTGCTTTTTAACCATTCTTTTAGTGCAAACTATTATTGCATGTATCGTGTAGAGGGAACGCATGTGTGTGCCTACAATGCAACAATCGATAATAGATAATCGATAATAGACAAGAAACTGGTTTTCTGTTAATTTTTCCCCTGTCCCAGGTCTTCTCATTACCTTTAATAGATGTCTTGTTAGACTACACTGAAGCAGGATAGGTGCCTAATGATACGTTTTGAGAGGTAAAGACAAGGTGGCAGAAATGTGATTGTAACAAGTTGCTTGGAGATAATGAGATGCACAATCACTTAACTACATTATAGCAAAAATTGGTTTCAAATGTATTTACCCACAGCTGTTAAGGATACATTCAGCTGGACCTTTATAGTTTGTCAGTTGTTCGCACTCAAAACGGAAATGTGGGGTACGTTCTGCGAGAGCAGCAGAAAAATATCTAATTTTTTACTGTTGTGGGGGGAAGTGATGTTTAAAACCTTATATGTTATGAAATTTTGGTGAATGCATAGACATGTACAAAAACCTGGTTTTTCAGCATAGCTGAATGGTGCAGACGTAGCACACTGTGCTAGAGAGACAGGACAATCAATATAGTAAAAAAAAGAGATCAGCACAGTCATGTTGTTTCATCTTGTAACATCAACATGAATGCAAGGAAGTAAGACATCTTTTTTTTCCCCTTCTCCGATGTTACATTTATTCAGCCAATGCAAACATTCTTTTTATGTGTTCAGTGTCAGCCTAAAAACTGTGAATTTTTTTTCTCAAACAAATTTGTTAAATACAAACCACATGTCAAACAGTCATAGTTTGGAATTTATTTAATTGTGCATGGTCATAAGAATGCAACCAAAAAACTTTGCTTGGTTTGTTTTTTTACGATGCGAGAGCTACATCACTAACGTATTTTGCAGCCTCTCACTTAAGGTAGTCGGGCACCCAAACTTTTGAAAAATTTCGAAAAAAATCGAAAGTTGGATTGATTTCGAAACCGAAACTAGGACGTCTAGGGCACATTTTCGCGCAAAAAGTTTTTCATTGTGCCATATAGAACGGGAGATCTGAGCAATTTCCTAGAATTGGTCACGCCCCTCGTGAACCGAAAGTGTGACCGAAAGCAGGCATTTAAATTATTAAAAATGCAACGAAAAATTCTAAGTGATATCTCACACGTTTGGCTACACACTGGGCATCGTCTGGAAAGCATTCTGTGATGCTGGGAAATTTCTATGTTGTTCTGTTCGCGCTTCGAAGAAATCGTTCTACAGTTCTCCTTTTCGTTATTCGTTTCGTTTTCAGTGTTTAGATAGTATATTTTTGACTGTGCCTGTGTGAAACTGACGTGCAATGGGCAAGGGTCGCGCGGTGAGAACGAAGAAGCGAAAATTCACTGGCAATCGTTACGCGACAAGGTGCACAAGCTACAGCATGATGACAACACAGCCCCTTGTGACATCACAGCGATCTCGTCAAAACTTCGAGGGATACCAGGTCCAGGCAATGTTCCATCAGGCTCAGCACTCTCCGGTTTCCGCTTGCTTGATGTCACGCTTTTGCCGAACGTATTTCAAGCCTTGGCATGTTTGAACTGTGGTGGAATTGGCCTTGAACTTAGTGAAACCACTGTCGAAGGACTGTCCTCAAAAATGTGCCTCACCTGTACGCAGATGCCTGTTTAGCAAATGCTATAGTACAGTTCAACGATAGTTTCAGAGGCCTACTACGTGTGTTGGAACTGCTCGGAATAAGTGCAGGATATTATATGAGCACTGGGTATATGAAGCAAGATGAGGAAAGGATTTCCAAGAGCTTGCGCTGCACGACAACCTCTGCGAAACAAGGCAGGAAGGTGCTTCGGGCAAGACGGAAGAAGAAAATTCAGCAGGACGAGGTGAATGAAGGCCTGACGTGCAAGCCTGGGGAGTTTTAGGAGCCTACGGACATCTTCTTATGAGATACTTGTAAATATGTCAGAAAAATCCAATTTTCTCAAATACGCATTTTTTGCTTATTTTCGAGACGGAAAACAGGATATCTCAAAAAGTATCCGCCACACATGCATGATTTTTTGCACACACACTGCCAGGGTACTTGGCTCTGTACTGAACTAGAATGGTGTCATTCTATCGGTAATCTTCTGTTTGGGACCTTCTTACGTAAGACAACCCCCATTTTTTTTCACCAAACAATTTCAAAAAATCGCCAAAAATTAGTTTCTTCAGAGAAGTAAGTGATTCTAGGTCATTTCACTTGACAGGCTTCAATAAAGCAGCATGCCAAATGTCAGCAGCATTGAGGTACTGGTTTTCGTGTTATCACGTACGGGGAAAATGGCATTTTTTCAACGTTTTTGCAGATGTAACAAAAATCGAGTGCAAAAAATTCACAATTTCATGCCTGTAGCTGTGTCAACCCATTAGCAATCAGTCCACGAACTCCAAATATGTTATTACTCTGGGAGGAACAAAAAAGAATTTTGGGTGCCCGATTAAAAATTAATTACAAACAACTTCAAATGAAGTGCTACCATCTTAAGATACATTTGACACATTTGTAATAGTAAGGTAGCACACATTTTGTGCACAGTTGCACATATTAAGATAGCACATTTTGTGTGCTATTTGATAGCACACATTTGGAATCTTTGAGTTTGCCAATTTCTAACGTTGCTAATTTGAACTTTGCTAATTAGATAATTAGTAACACAGCTATCGAACTGGCCAGGTTTAAATTAATGAGATTTCGAGAGAGATTTAGGTTATGTAACACTTTTACGTGGCTCACCCTAACAATCTCCAGTTCATTAAGGCTCCAGAAGGCCTTGAGAAAATCCAAGGATGCATTTTGAGTGACGTCCACAATATGGTTGGCCCTCGCCTCTGGGTCCAGCGTGTACTTGCCACAGTTGATAAGGGACGCTACAGCATGTGCAACGGCACCTCCAGACTGGAGGTACTGGTCGCTGAACGATGCCATGACGACGTTCAGCCCAGTTGCAATGCGTCGCATGGACTCACAAAACTGTAAACAAATGACGAGTCGTTACGTTTGGTTTTGTCTGGCATTGTACAGCATAAGTGAGTTGGCCTTTGAATATCCAGCAGACACACCAGCCTAAGATATATACGTGGAAGAGTTTCACATAGGAGCTACGAAAAAAGCGTGCGTTGTTACGGAATTGTGCTACTGGATAGAGTAATTTCACCTGAGGACTTGAGTTATTATCGTCTTTTTCTTCCTTTTTTAACGCTTTGGCAGTTAACTTCGGTCTTCCAGGTCTTTTTCAGAACACAATGAAGTATCGATATCCCTACGCTAATTTCAAAGGGTGAAAATGCAAGTGCCAACGGACTGACAAAGACATAAGCCAAAAACGGATGAGAAAGAAATCACAAGAAAGCTGCAACCATGGCACTTGCATAGTACTACGTACTGTCACTCTGACGCACATAATTTGTCAATAAAGCATTGTGTTTCCATTCGAACTTTTGTTTTGCGTGTTTGTTTGCTAGCTATGTGTTGATACATGCATGTGCTGGTGGGGAACTCTTGTTCCTCTCTGATCAACAACAACAACAACAACAACACGACTTACATAAAATGCGGCACAGCGTCCATAAAAACCGATTTGCGGAAGAGATCCGTACTCCTCCAGCAGCTCACGAATGCTCATTTTTTCTTCGACGAACAGGTCACCCGTATTGCCAACTTCGAGCATCTTGAGCAGGAACTGCGAACACACTTGCATTCCTGCCAACACACTGAGATGAGCATCGAGTTCCTTTTGGTAGAAATCAGCCCTGAAGAACATAGACGTCCGCTTCAAGACGATCTGACCGCACAACTTGGCGCACAGAGGAAGAAATCTGTTAATTATTAGCAGAGCAGACCGGTATCCATTACCCGGCGTCGCGGTGTCAAAATCGTAAAGGTGGCAATGCTGCGAAATGGCCTCGCAGTTGTCGCGCAACTGCAAAACTGCGCCTTTCATTTGCACTATCTGTCGCAAGAAATGTTTATGAGAATCCGATCCCGCATTTCGAAAATACGTCACATTGCTGTCTATCACGGACAGCAGGGCGTCGCACAGGTCCTCATCCATTCCTGCTTGTGAAATCGCGGCCACCGGTCGAGCCGGTTGTCTAACGGGGCATTTCCCAACCCTTCCTTCCTTCCTTCCTTGTTATGGGTTTAGCTCACTGCAATCTTATCCGGAGCAGAAGCACATGACGAACGACGTCAGAAGATGAGATATGATGGAAGAATGCTCTAACAAGGACGGCGACTAAAGCTTGGCAGCGTAGGCTCATAAATGTAACTCGCCAAGCTTGTGAGGCACAAACGCCAACTTTCCTTGTCGTCTTGTCGGCTTTGTGCAGACTGGTGTGATCAGACTGCACACGGTGAATAGCGGTGTTTCTACTGGGTCGAATAAATACATGACAATGCACAAAACCATAAAACCACAACCTTGAAGTACACAACAACAAAAACAAACAATGTCTGGTACGCCCCCTTGTGGTGTAAGCCGTGTTGCAGTGCTTCCTTACTTAAAGAAGTTAACATCGTTAGCCCGTAATTGCCTTTGTGTTGCAAAAACACACTTGAACACGAGCACTAAATCGCGTAAAAAAATTATTATCCTTTTGTAAATATGTGACGCCTGAACGCGACACACAAACATCAGCTGAGAGTGTATTTTAGTAGCAATGCACGAAGCGCGTTGGATACATCTCAATATGATAAGAAAAGGTTAGTCGTGCGTGTCATCAGTAGAATATGTTCATTTAAGAACAACTTAGGAAGCGTGCACTTTGGGGGTTCACTTTGCGCGAGATGTCGCGAAGCATATTGAGAACGACAAGATGAACTGCGGCTAAAATTGCCTTTCTACGTACCTAGGCTTAACTAGTCAAAGCAAAATGGCAGGTGTCCAAACTGTGCTGCATATTTTTCAGCAAGCACATCTGAACCTTATCTGCAATAAGGATAAAAAGCAGTCAAGCGGCCTTTCACAGACCGTAACAGAGTAGGATTTCAGGCTGGGTTAGCAGCTCGGAACGGCCATCGCCAATCAAGTACGAGGTATCTTAACGTGGACGAGTTACGTAATCTGTTTTTACGTTTCATTGATGTGCTTCTTTGGTTAGGTTGAGTAGTTTACGATCCGTGCTACGGATACAGCTGTTCTCTGAATCTGATATGAACAATCACGCCCTGCGTGTGTGATGACGACCTATGAATCTGCAGATCGTTGCTTTCAACGTTGTGGTTGAGTGTTAGTGACATTGTTACTTGCGTTGATTTTAAGTTAAATAGTAATTGCCTCACCAAGTTGTGGTGTAGTGTTTGAATGTGGACGTTTCAGATGCCGCGATGTGCGCAATATAACTGATTTATGTACGTCGATGCATACATACGCATACATATTGCAAGGAAGGGTATTTATAGCCACCGGGAAAGATGTAGCGTGTAACTTGTCTAGATGGTACACGAGAGATGAGAGATGAATCAGACCACTTGCTTTTGGTACACGTTTCTACGCAGGTTGTATACCACATAGGGCACTAACTACACTGCTCTGAAATGCCAACATGCGTGGGTCCGCTGTCACGCACACTTTTACTTAACTACGCTTTTATTTACTTTTTTCATTATTTTCAGCGAGGTAAGATTTGACTGATAGCTATTCATCAAGATGGAACTGGCAAGCAACACCAGCAATCATAAGGACTCTGCTCCAAAACTGGAGGTAGCTGACGGAACGGCAAAAGACCATGGTGATCGTCAGCGGAGGACCCTGCGACCCATGAAGAAGGACGACAGTGGAATTGGAACGGACCCTTCGGACGATGGTGGAGACCCGACCGAAGCGGTCTCGAGGCAGAGCGAAGAGCTGGATGGTCACGATGTAGCCCCGTCCGAAAGTACGCAATGTGCAGAAGAGCACACGGGCATCGCTGAAGCCCCAAAGACTTCGGAGGAACTGAAAGATGACTCGTCGGAAAAGTCAAAGACAACAGGAGACGACGACGACGTCCTCCCGAGCCGCAGTTCGGAAGCTGTCCCGAAAGAAGACGATTCCGATCCCGAATGTTCCTCGGACCGCCCGGAGGGCTCCTCGGCAGAGAAACGACCCACGACCGAAGTCGAGGGCGACGGCGAAGGGTTGCCGGAAGAGAAGAAACAGAAAACTGAGGACAAAGAGAAACAGAAGCGGAAACGACTCCTGGAGCTTCTAGTGCGCACCAAACGTTCCTCGGCCGACTCCCAAGAGAGCGCAGAGAACGGCGCGGGCGAGAGCAGCATCTCCCTGACGACCGAAGATTCGGACGACGACTTGTCGGTGCATAGCGACGACACGTGTCACATGAGTCACGACGGGGAGGACGAAGACGACGTGGCCGATTACGACCCGACGCCAAAGACGCCTCGGCCGGGGTACAAGTGGCACGTGTGGCGCGAGCTGATGCGTCGCGAGTACGGGCGGCGGACCGCTGCGAGCAGCTTCGACGCGTTCCGCGTGGACTGTTACGGGAGCATGCGGATGGTGGAGAGGCTGGAGCTCATGTACAAGATGAAAGGCCACGAGGGGTGCGTCAACGCGTTGCACTTCAACTCCACGGGGACGAGGCTCGCCAGTGGCTCGGACGACCTGTGTGTTGTGGTTTGGGACTGGACGATCGGCGAGCAGGTGCTCAAGTTTGACAGTGGCCACAGAAGTAATGTCTTTCAGGTAGGAACGGAATGTGTGTTTTTTTTTAGCCAGGGTGCGTTATTAGAAGTGTGGACGGACGTCCCATTTGTGTCGACGATTTCTTGGATAACTTTTGTCTTTGGTTAGGTTAGGTTGGGTTGGGTTAGGTTAGGTTTTTTTAACAAGATTACCACACTCTCGTGTCTTAATTTGTGAAGCCGCTCGTTGCATCTTGTGAAATCCCTGATTTTGCAGCGCCGAAGAAATGGTTAGTGGACGGTGTGAGTTGAGTGCCGTCACATTGTGTCCAATAACTACTTATTGGAAGCCATTAATTTGATTTCTCTCGCATTATGCAAAGCACAACCTTCTTGCATTTGACAGGGGGCAGAGAGGTTACAGTTTGGCCCAAGGGTCGCATCTTCTGCTGTGCATGCGGGCCATATTGTCCGCTTAATATGTGGGTAAACGAAAATGTGGTGGAACAGTAGGTGAAGTAACATGGGCAGTAGTAACATAGCGTTCGACTCCAGGCTGTGCTGTCTGAGGTTTTCCCTGGGTTTCCAGGAAGACTTGAGACGGTTGTCAGCCCAGTTCACCCTGAATCCATCCAGGACATGCACTAACCCCCTGTCCCCCAATCCTTCCTGCTGTTCTCCCTGCATCTGTTCACGTCTGTACGCCGCTCACGGCCACAGTTGCTTCTAGGCGCTAACACAAAACTAAAAAAACAAACAAAAAATATTGAAGGGGGCTTCTGCATCCGGACCACTTCTATCCACGCAGGAGTGGCCGGTCGCTATCCCCTTTTTGTGTCCTAAAATGTCTGCGACCATGTCTTCCATGTGCTGCGTAGTCTATTTTTACTGACACCTCAACTTGCTTAACATTGCATGATACAGAACAAGACGCTTTTATATAAATTATAGTAATATTATTATTAAATAAAAAATATTTTTAATATAATTATAGGCGTTATATATTATAGGCATTATATTATATATAGGCATTATATATATATAATTAATTATAATTAATAATTATTTCTATATTTTTGATTTTCAATTTTTAAAAATTTATTGATTAAATATTATTAAATTATTATTATATATTAAAATAATATATAATTTGTATCTGGGTCATTCCATGCCAAACGGACCAGACATTGCACTCGACCATCTCTGATTTCTTTCAAATAAGTTGCGGTCGATTATTCCCGTGCAGCCATTGCCCTCCCGACTTATTTTTGCCGCAAAAATTTTTTCGCACCGTAGCCGCCTCTTTGAACATTGTGATGGGGCATGTGATCTGCCTGGAGAAAAAAAAAAATTCAACGAAATAGTTTTTTTTTTGCAAACGCCAACCAGATCTCTTCTGAGTGAAGGCAAAGCATAATACTTTCGTGCCATGACCCATTAAAGGTTGATAGACACTTTTGATCCAGAGTTTATGCCCTGAGGAAACTGTAAAATTAGGAATTTTTTACGGAGCTGCGCGATTTGTTAGAGCCATTTAAACTGCTTAGCATTGTTGTCTAGGAGGCATAGAACTTGTTAAAAATATTTAGAGGCGCGCAGACTCGAAAGAGTAAGCGGAAAAAAAATATTTAATTTATGAAATATTTCCTTTTGCCACATATTCAGCTGTCAGTTGCACACTGAGGTGATCCTGATCAAAATATGAGACAAATTGCATTTGGTAGTACGCCGCTTCAACATTTATTTTACAAAGTTTTGTCGAAACACTTTTCTTTTTGGCAGCGAAAACATTTTTTGAACTTGACCACCCCCACACTTATCCAGTGTTGCCCCTCAAGGCTGCTTCACCACAAGATGCATTGCCACCGGTACTGCAAAACACACACGGGAACGGCCCTGACTGTTTTGCGTTGCCCGTAAAAACATGTTGTACAAATTAACTTTCGAGGCTCCTGTTTTCTCATGAGAACGGTGCTCTGCGACAGTGCCGTACAGAAGGAGCACTGGAACCAGGGATGTACTTTGTCGACGACAGGTCTGCACCCATTAGATCTAGCTCACTTTGATCAGAGGCACCATTGGCCTCCTCAGCTGGCTCCTTATATTTAGGGAGTGACTTTTTTGGGTTAAATGCCTCTCTCAGATTCGGGGGGTAAAAATCTATTTTTTAATAGATATTTTATATCTATTTAATATTTTTATATAGTATTTTTTAATTTTATATATATATATATATTTCTATAAATTTTTTATATAATATAATATTTTTATATAATGTTTTTTTTATTTATATATATATTTTTTATAAATTTTTTACATAATATGACATTTTAATTATAATATTTTTTAATAGGGAGCTATTTTTAAATCCGTAAATTGGGAGAAATCGGGTGATAATTGTGCCTTCGGGTGTTATCGGGTGTTTTTGTTTCTCCTCTTGTCTATTAAGTGCTTTCCTAGTCTCTCTTTTTTGTTTTTGTTTTTGTTGTTTTTGCGGGATCATGACCTTCCAGCGGTTAATCCCAGAAGGCATAGACAGTGTTGTTGACACACATGGGTGTATTGCTGGGAACGTAGGCGACCCATTCTTTCGTGCGTTACACGTGGCGACGTTCTGTTCGTCTTCATTGGAAACGTCACTTGAGAGGATTTTATAGTGACTGGAATTGAGGAGAAATCGGGTTTAACCCGAAAAAGTCACTCCCTACTTCTACTCAGTGACTTCACTTCCAGTCGGACAGTCAGTTTTAGTCTTCCCATCTGTCATTGTATTCTTCGGTGGTAGCCGAAGGAGTGAAGTCGTCGTTCTCTCCCTGTTTATTGCACTGTAGAGTCGGTGTTGGTAAGCGTTGTATCCGTCATCACTCGAACAGATTTTATTTGATAGCCTGCCTGTGCATGTTGTCATCGAAGTACAGGGTGTGTGCAGAAAAACATGACCCGCATTTAGGCACATAGCTTGTTGCCTACCTAACTAACGAACTTCCGGTGGCACACGATGGCGCATTTATGCGTGCGAAATCTGTAGAAAAATTGTGGAAGCCATACCCAGCTTAAAAAATAAACGGAACAACGAAAATGTCGGCTTCCGTGCATCAGAATAGGGCAACATGGTGGACAACAGGGTGTATGTGAAAGGGCAACATGGTGCACGTAGGAGAGTTATGTTCAAGTACCGCTAGGGGAGCTATCGGTGCATAAATCGAAACGATGTCCCACATGGATGCTCATCGGCAGTACCCCTAGCGGTGCCTGCACATAACTCTCATGAGACCGAAATACACTACCGTGCAGTGTCATGACCGCCCTATTCTAATGCATGGAAGCCCATGTTTTCGCGCTCTGTTTATTTTTTTACACTGAGTATGGCTTCCAGGATTTTTTTGTAGCTTTCGCACGCATAAATACGTGAACTGTGAACTGAACTGTGTCACCGAAATAGGCTGTTCTCTTGAGAACCTGAAGCTTACAAGATTATTTTTCTCTAGATTTTCCTCTATGAAGCTTGGAAGGTTGTTTCTTTTTCTTTTGTTTTTTTTCACTGAAGAACGCAGATCGGGTTGGACCGCTCGGTGTGTGCTCGGCGGCAGCAGTGGCAATGGGTTTCGGGCTGATGCGGCCTTCCAGAGTAACGCCGGATGCGTGTTTGGGTGGTCGAGTTAAAAAAAATTTTCGCTGCTAAAATAAACAGTGTTTCAATGAAGCTTTGTAAAGTAAATGTTCAATATGTGGTAATATGCAATATTTCCGAAGTCGGTAATTTTTTTTCAGCGTGCACTTTGATGCCTGTGCGCCAAAAAATATTTTAACGTGCTTTATGCCTCCTAGACAACAACGCAAAACAGTTTACATGGCTCTAAAAAATTGCGTAGTTCCACAAAAAATTTCTGAAGTTCTCAAAATTTTACAATTTTCTCTGGGCATAAACTCTCGATAAAAAAGTGTCGCTCAACCTTCATCGGGTCTTGGCATGAAAGGGTTATGCTTTGCCTTGACTTTGAAAAGGTTTGGTCGGAATTTGCGAAAAGGCTCTTTCATTAGAATTTTTTTGTCACCAGGTAGGTCACATGCCCTATCGCAATCTTGAAGAGGCAATAAAGGTGTGAAAAAAAAATTTTGTAGCAAAAATAGTGGGAGAGCATTCGTTGCATGGAAACAATGGAGCACAATTTATTTGAAAGAAATCAGGGTTGGTTGAGTGTGATGTCTGGGACGTTTGGTATGGAGTGCCCCATCTGTTAGTTATACTTAGGCATGCAGTCGGGGCAAATTGGCACTTGCACAAATCAGATTGTGTGCATTAAGCAGGGGAAGCTTGCGTACCAGGCTAAATTTTAAATGCAAAGTAGCAGCATGAATACTAAAAGCCTTCTGAAAACCAATTGTTAGCCTGGCGTGAGGTGTAGGAGTAATACCCCAAAACGTGTTTTTTGAAAGTGGTCCCCAGCAGGTGCCGCTTATAGCCCTAGTAGCTTTTGCGCAAAAAAAAAAACTCAAATCATCATCAGCTGGTGCTGCTACATGTTGTGTGTGGTGTGTATTGCAGGCAGCGATTCCTTTGACAGAATCCGCTAATTTGTTTCGAGTAGAGAAACCTAAAGGTAGTCTTCATGTTTCCTAGAGAAGTCCCAGTTCAATTTACAGACCAGCCCATTTTTGGCTAAGCTTCCATTTTTGCAAAACCAGAAGATAGGAAAGAGCCATTTCTAATTTTGTCATTGTAAAAATCATGCAAATCTTGAGGAATAAGTGGCACCAATATTCACAAATGTCATACCAGGGCCTTATTACTTCGTTTCATATTTTCTTGTATTTTCCTGCATGATTGTTGATCATGATCTTGTATTTTCCTGCTTGTGTTGGGATCCGGGGTATCCCAAAATCACGGGACCCCGGCTGTTTCCAAAATCCTGGGTCTTTTTTGAAAATATCCAAGGATATTGCAGTGAATACTGGAAATCTATTGTTGAGGCAGTCACGACGCAGAACAGCGTAACAATCACGGCTTATTTAATTTCCAGCATGTATTTTGAATCGCAGTTCTTCGTCGTTAGCTGCTTCTCAAGCAGTGTAAGAGTGTACATGTCTTTTTCATTCCTCAAGGAGTACCATAAGCAGGCTTTTATCGTTGAAACCTGTGACATACACGCCTTAGCTCCTGCTGTTGCTTTCACCGGCTGTATCGGCGGTGTTGAACTGCCTTTATTAAATTGGCACACACGTGAACAACAGCGTAAAGAAGGAAGAAAAAGCAAACATTCTCAAAAACTAGCCTTTTCATCAACATTAAGCTGTCTGCAGCATTCAGTTCCTGTTGCTTGCCAAGTTTTGAAACTTAAGTAATTTAATTTTGGAAGACGAATTAATATTCAGTGACAGTAGCATATACGAAGAGGGGAGTCAAGCCCTGTATATCACATAAACAAAATACAGAAACCGACACTGAAGATTTTTGTTTAAGTTTAATTTGTACAAGCTTTCACGTGGAGGTCCACGCTTCCTCAGGTACAAAGTGAAGTGGTGACACGCATAAGTATATACAAGGTGTTCAAAATTAAGCTTTCAGTAGCACTTTATAAATAGGCAAACAAAAGAAAACTGGTGCCATTTTTTCTGTTCCGTGAGTAAGAAACGGGTGCTACATAATTAGCACCACCTGTTTCTTACACAAGTAGCATAAAGTTATCATCCGGTTTCCTGTCTTCGCTGCGTTTGCATAGCGCTCGTGAAAGCTTAATTTTGAACACCCTGTATAGTATAGACATATACACGACTAAACACAATGCTGTACAAAGAAAGGGAAGCAGTACAGGATTACAGTACAGCGGTACAGCATTTTGTTTAGTCGTGTCGTTTGTGTCGGAATTTTTAGTCTCTATACTATATATACTTATGCGTGTCATCACTTCACTTTGTACCTGATGCAGCGTGGACCTCCATGCGAAAGCTTGTACAAATTGATCTTAAACAAAAATCTTCAGTGTCGGTTTCTGTATTTTGTTCAGTGACAGTATGAAATAAATGCATGAGCGCTATGCGTGACAGCTGCGAATAAAATCAGTTTTGAGATAAAAATTGTCGCATATTAAAAACTAATGTTTCTACCAACACGCTGTGACAAGGGCTCCGATGACGCGAAACGCACACAGGATTTCTCAGAGTTGCTACACAAAGGCTGTGTATGCGTGCTGTTCCGGTTTTACATCCCCCCCCCCGGGGATTAGTTGGGAAAGATTCAGGAATCCTAAGACTGTAAAAGTGGCCCGGGATTCCAACCCTAATCACTGCAATGTGTGTTTGTCACACTCAAGCTACCAATACTTTGACACATATTGTGTGCCAGCTTCTACACTGTGTTCATCAAGTACACACAAAAACATCGGAGCTGTGACGAAAAATGCACAGTTGCCCAATTTTACCTGACTTTCGGAGGAGTTCCAATCGCTCCGTGCTAGAACACAGCGAACACGTCATCCTGTTACTTTTTAAACGGATCTATGGCTGTACGCGAGATGCTTCTGAACTGTCATCTTCACACTTCATAATGATTGCTCATTTGGTATGCTCCAAAGTATACTTCAAAGTGAAATCTCATTGTACTTACCCTGAGCATAATGTTGCTAGTCTAAACGATTTGAAGACATCTAGTCCATCTAAAAATTATGTAACCAGTTTGTTATTTCCCGGTAGAATTTTCAGTAGAAGGATATTTTAATTTTCCTGAGAGACCACTATCCCTTAGACAGCAAACATAGCAGCTGATAGCTGAGGGCAGAGACCATTTGTTCGGATCTTCTATAAAATTTTCCTGTATTTAAAAAATGTCGATGTGGTTTTTATTGAACGCTGATGAGTAGCCTGCTTTTTCATGTATCCTTCTATTTTCTGTGTCTGTAACTGCTGCTACTGCTGTATTGGATCAGGTACTTATTCAGGGATGCTCTCCCTTTTGTACCTCATTTCCTCCCATTTCCACGTGAAATGAAATAAATCAATGAAATTAAGAAAAAACAAAAACAAAAAATCAAATTTTTGCAGGCAAAGTTTATGCCAATGAGCGGGGACTGCTACATCGTCAGCTGTGCTCGCGACGGTCTGGTGCGGCTCGCGGAGCTTTCCACCACGGGCATATGCAAGACGACGCGGCGCCTGGCACAACACAAGGCAGCTGCGCATAAGGTGAGCTTCTAGCTCTGTTTGTAAGCTCCCACACTTCAACGTGGCTTACAGGGTGTCGGAGCGAACCGAAAACCGGAACCGAAAACCAAAAAAAACGCTATTTTGGTGCGAACCGGAACGGAATCGAAACCGTATACGTTTTTTTCGCTCAGGAGGGAAACCGAAAAACATATTTAACGGTTTTCGTTCCAAAAAAAAACTTCGCCGGTTTGTACTACAGAAAGGCGAATGAAACAGACGTCGTGTGCTCTGAAGTTGTGTCATGGGTACCATACGAGGGTTACGGTTACGGTGGAATGTATGTCTGTATACTATGACCCTTAGGCTCCCTTTGTAATGGTTTATCGTTCGTGCACGCACACAGACTTAGAGGTACATGTGACACTCTAGCAATGTGCCGTACTGTTCGTTCTAATTTAATCCCCGCAAACTGTCCTCAACTAAACAGCGACCCAAGGGGGCTGCATAACGGCTTCTTTATCGGTAATGTTGCGCAACGCGTCCCTTGTTTGAGAGCAGCTAAGTTGAATACATTTACGTATACGCGAGGGCAAGCCCGTGCAAAGTGGCAACTGTTTTGTGGACAGGACACGAAGAAAATAAAACGGAGCCGTCGATTGCGTTTGTGAGTGAAGGTGTTCCTGGATTTGCGTCGTACTCGTGCGGTGGTACTTGCTGGCTAGACAGTAGCAACAGACATTCGGATGGGACGCGATCGCTCCAACCCAGCAAGAAAGTACTTTACGTATGACATCACGACAAACAAGTCCGTTTGTAGCATGTGCTTCAAGAAAGGAGAAAGCCTATTTGAACAGACAGTAACCTACAGGAACCAGGAGCTACCAATTTCACAGCTGTCTATTAATATTAAATACCATGTATGCGGAATAAACGGGTTTACATTTTGTAACGTTGATTTTTTTTGTGGGGATAAATATTCCCAGCAGAAGCGGAACCGGTTAAAAACCGGTATGAACCGTTATTTTTTTGCTCCGGAGCAGAACCGGTACCGGATCGTTTATGATGTAACCGGAACGAAAAACGTTTCGGTTCGACACCCTGGTGGCGTATACTTTGACAACAAAATCGCATGAAAGCTACCAGCCTATAGTCTGGCTCTTGGAACTATGTTATGCTAGTTGTTAAAACAGCACAAAGTACCATGTGATACGTAGCATCAACTGTATTTTGGATTTGTAGGCACTTTACTTCTATGTTATGGAAGTCATGAAAGATTTTATATTGGTATAGTATATCCGTCAGCCTAGATGCGCAAGTACTTGCCGCAGAAAATTGCAGGATTTCTGATTCCCTGCCGCAGAGTTTGGGATTTGCCGCAGTGGGAAAAACCGGGCCTTACACATGTGACTGCCAGCTGTCAAGTGTGATGCCTTTACTGGCTTTTCTTGATGGCCAGACGTAATCCACATGTCTGCTGTCACAGCACACAGTGTGCTGGAAGCTGGTGTAAGGAAAGTCGAAATGTCAACTGAAATCTAAAGCAATTCCTTTTTGTGAAGTTTGTGAAGCTGAAGCAATTTTTAAGCATGACAGTTATTCTGCTTCAATTTTTTTTCTGTTTAAACATTTTTAAGAGACAGTGAGTGACTTTGCAGATAATGCCATGAATATTTCTGAAAGGTACCATAAAAAAGTTACTCCTTCACAAAAGTGGTTCCTCTATCTGACATTGTGACCTCGCATGTTCAGAAATAGTACAACAAACGCTGTAAATAATATGCAAGACACTCTAATAATTTGCAGTGCCTATAAGCCGGTCACATTGTGTATTTCATGTTTGCGTAGCTTTGTATACACTTCTGTATTTTCATAAATGCATATTTGACGTCACATTTGTTGCAGCAAAATTTGCATTCTTCTTTACCATGCTTCAGTACCGTGTTTCATTTAACAGTCTCTCCCATTGTGTCTAATCCCATGTTCACCATTTTTGTTGCCTGAAAGTACTGACATTCACCTGAACGATGCAAGAATTAGTAACACTTTGGTTTTGGTCATCTTTTTTTTGCAGTTGGCCATAGAGCCAGACTCCCCACACCACATCCTCAGCTGTGGTGAAGATGCCTACGTGTTTGGAATCGATCTGAGGGAGAGCACTCCAAACAAGTGTGTAGCGCATTATTTTGTTTTAATATATTATAGTGCTGTTACATAGCATCAAGGTTATAACAGCCCATGCAGCTCTTTTTCTTCTTCTTCTTCTTCTTCTTCGACATTGCTTTCCGTTACCGATTGCTGAACAGCAGGGCAAATGTGCTAATTCTTTGTAACTGGATATAATTGTTGGGAGACCATTTGTGCATTAACTGCTTGTGGTTATATTTGCAGGCTAGTCCTGGTGAAAGAGAAAGATAAGAAAGTTCCTCTATACACAATATTTATAAATCCTGGAAATACAAACGAATTTGCAGTTGGTGGCAGAGATCACTTCGTAAGGTGCATTCGCTTTCGTAGTTTCAAAAACTCCATTTTTTTTCTTCTTTCATGCGTGACCGGGTCTCTCAATGCGACGTCTCGTTTCTTGCTTTTCTTTCAGGGTGTACGACAGAAGGTTTACCAGTAACGGCACCTCCACGTTAAAAAAATATTGTCCTCATCATTTGGTAAGCCCTGAAATTTGTTGCCTAGTCCACGTTGCAAAAAAAAATTGTGTGCATGTTTTTGGTTTGACTTTGAATTGAATTTGAATTTATTCAAGATAAGCGAATGTAAATTACACTGGCTATGTACAAGGGATGGCCTAAAAGCAGCAAGACTGCTGCTTGTTGCTTTTGTGCTTTTAGATTTGGATTTGTGCTTTTGCATTTGTGAACATAAATTTTTGTACTCGATGGTATCTCGGACAAGCTTATTCACGCCGTTGGGCATCCCAAGTAGCTGGGGCTCTATATTTTCAGTGCTTTTTTGTGGAAGGAATTTGGTGTGTCTCTCTCTGTTCTTTTTTTTTTTCTTCTGAATTTCTATTAATTTTACATCATCAACTTCATTTAATGAGTGAGACAGTAGCTCACGAGAGAATAGCTCAATAGTGCAAAGACCAAAAAGTTTGAGACCTGCACCTTTTCACTATAACGGGCCAACTCTTTGCAGCAAGGCAGTGACATTCGGGCTAGTGTGTCTTGTGTGGTGTACAACTACGACGGCACAGGTGAGTTGGAATGACAGTGATAGATTTTTCAGAATCAAAGAAGGCAGCCCACCGCCATACGCTGATAGGGAATGCTGAAGGTTCTGTCATGTGCATTTGTTTCCTGCATGACATTCCTAGAGCCTGAAGTTTTCGGGAAATATTCTTTCCTACATTCGGGGGGTAAAAATCGGGTAAATAAACTTGCGCACTAAATTCATGCGAATTCAGGTGAAAAAAAACTTCCAGTACGCTAAATTCGGGGAGAAATCGGGCTCAGTTATTCAAACTAACTGTAGAGGTTTGGTACAAACGGTGATGTAACTGCATTTTTCTGCCAAACAAGTAAGTTATTGCATTCCCACAGAGATCCCAGTGAGGGCAATTTGCCGGGTAAAAATCGGGGGTTTCACCCTAAAGAGGCAACCTTCAGTTCGGGGAAGAATCGGGTGAAACCCTAAAACTTCAGGCTCTAGACATTCCCTGTCATGGTTCCCTGTCTCCCCTGTCTTTCCCTGTCTGTGTCATGGTTGAAGCAGACAGGCAACTTGATAGACAAGATGGCGTAGACACGGGCAAGCTGGTGGATCATATCCATGATGAGTAGAACCTGAGCTTGGGCCAAGAAGAAACATGACGCACAGACGTCCGTTTGTCTTGTTTCTTCGTTGCCCAAACTCAGGCACTACTCATCATGGACGGGCAAATTGTTTTACATATTTAAAACTGCCTTTTGGGCCTCTTGGCACCTCCACGGATGTGGTTAAAAGCGCTAAAAGGGGAAAGGACAAACCACAAACACCGAGAGCCAGCTCTCAACTGTTTATTCACAATTCCTGCAGATCAAGCCGACAGAAAACTGTCACCCAATAGGACCGAAGCTGCGCTCACTCACCTGTCCCCTGTCATTCAAACACCTTTATTTATTTGTTTATGTATTATTTTATTTGTTTTTTTTATTATCATGCCCACCAACAGAAAGATTCCGTGATTGTGAGCATGAGTGGCAATGTTCATCCGTCCCCTTTCTCCCAAGTGCCATTTGTTGATGTAACATGATGATGGGATGATGTTTAGCATTATTATATGTTCATACCTGTAGAGGCATGTATCCACTAAATCGGGCACATAGCAGGTCAGCACTGCATGCTTCAGGGTCCCTGTTTTTAGCATTCTAACCCGAAGCCCGTGAAGGCAAGATTGAAGCAGAAGCTTTGGGTCGAGAGCTGCCGACTTTTGGAACACACACTATTCTACCAGTAGAACAATCTCTGTTCGAAATATTATTCACCATAATGTGGATTTTGCTATGCAGCACTAGCTTGCTTTCCATTAGTGTTCCTTGGCACCAGCTAAAATATCACTATTGGGCAATGTTGTCAACACACTGTGCGTATGATTGATCATATATGGGTGCAATATAATGCTGCTGCTTGGTATTGTCATATGCAGTTTTCAGCACTTAACCTGCTTAAATATTTGTACCAGAAATCCTGTCGTCCTACAATGACGAAGATATCTACATCTTTGACTCCGCTCACTCTGATGGGGCGGATTACGTGCACCGGTATAAGGGACACCGGAATAGTCAAACTGGTAGGCTTACTTCTGCTCTCTATTTGTCTGTTTTTATAAACACTTTTTTTTTTTATCTAAAGGTCACGAACCGAGTGAAGTGAGATGTCAACGAGAAAAAATTGATAATGACCACAATTAAATAATTAGCTTAAATAGTTATGAAGCACTTAAGTTAGTTAGACTAATTGGTTTGTAATTAATCAGTCGTTAAGAATTTCTCGATTAAGTACTTAAATAATTGCGATTACATTTGGATTACACACCCAGGCAACACACCATCATTGGTCCAATATTGGTCCAGTATTGGCAGCCAACATATGTTACACTGGTCCAATATTGGCCATGCAACTCGGTCCAATATTGCGCCAATGAAACTGCCAATATTGGTCCAATGTTGCCAGCCCGTGGTGAACCAATAAAAATATGAATGATCTGTAGCTCTAGTAACTGCAGTTGGGCAAAGAATAACAATATAGAACCAATAAACCGCCATTTATTGGCTCTTCATTGGCTTGATTGGGCCTCCTTACGCCCAATGAAACCAGGATAGCGCCAATATTGGACCAATATAGTGTGCTGCCTGGGCAGTTATTGCGAAGTGCCCGTCAGAATGAGAATATGTAACTCAATCACGTTTCGCCTGTAACGAGAACATCTCTGCTTGATTTCCAGTGAAAGGCGTGAACTACTTCGGTTTACGAAGTGAATACGTTGTGAGTGGCAGTGACTGTGGCTACATATATGTGTGGGACAAGGAGACTGAGCACATTGTGCATTACATGCATGGAGACGAAGAAGGCGTGGTATGTTTACGAGTTTCATTACTTTCCCAGCACGTTCTTATTTATCTCGTAAAAGTGTGTGCCTAGTTCTAGACGAGATGCTGGATGGGAGAGGCAGCAAGAGTGCAACTATGTCGAGCAAACGACACTGCGGTTTCGCATTGGCGACGTAGAAAAGGACGTCGTAGTTGTTTGCGAAATTTTCCACACGTTTGTGTACATTCGCGACAGTTTACTAAAAGGAAGGACAAGCGCAAGGGGCAGAACAGTGGCGACGGAATGGAATGCAGACGACGAGGCCTGTGTACTGGCCATGACCTACCAGATTACAACTAGAGCCTGAAGTTTTAGGGTTTTTCCCGATTCTTCCCCGAATTTGCACCCCGAATTGAAGGTTGCCTCTTTAGGGTGAAACCCGATTTTCACCAGGCAAATTGCCCTCTCTGGGATGTCTGTAGGAATGCGCCAACTTACTTGTTTGGCAGAAAAATGCAGTTACATCACTGTTTGTACCAAACCGCTACAGTTAGTTTGAATAACTGAGCCCGATTCCTCCCCGATTTTAGCGTAATGGAAGTTTTTTAACTCGAATTCGCATGAATTTAGTGCACATGTTTATTTACCCGATTTTTACACCCCGAATTTAGAAAAAAATATTTCCCGAAAACTTCGGGCTCTAATTATAACGACCATGTCATAATCGGCAGCCGCTAGCGGGAGCTCGTTCGCACGATCCGCTAGGGGCGCTGCTCGTCGGCCCGCGAGATCTACGTCGTGATTGGACAATGGAAATATGAATTTTGAACCCACAGAAGCGGACTTACAGTGAAACCTCGTCAATGCGTACCTGGCGGAGACGCGAAAAAAATGCGTACTAAGCGGTAGTACGGCTTAACCAAAAACTCAAGATACAAGTCCACGTACCTGTCTAATGGAAGAAAAATGGAACACGTTCGACAAAATGATGATAGATATCGCCGTTCATTCACTTTGCAACAAGGTAGTCCGTTACTTTCGCTTCGTACCGAGGCGGCCTTGCAGCGCAATGATTGCGGCTTCAAATCCACCAACATTACTGGCGAGCTGTTCAAGAAGTCCCCGTTTTCTGGCAAACTGATCGATGGTATGGATGACGTCCAGTTTGTCCTTGGTGTTCAGGACACGGTGGCATGTGCACTGTCCCACAAGCCAACACAAGTGACATGGAAGTGACAAGAAGTGAGAAACGAAACCATAAAAGGGGGAGGAGGTTCGGAGCCTATGTGCTCTCTCCACTCTGCGGGAGAACGACCTCTCCTCCTCGCAGGAGTGACTTATTGGCGTTGCTCCGTCTCTGGAGGAGCCACGTGCTTCCAAATCTTTGTTTCTGGTAGGGGAGGAGCTAGTTTTTTAGTTCTGCACGGTCTGTTTCAGGACGAAAA
Organism: Ornithodoros turicata; assembly: GCF_037126465.1. Classification (NCBI taxonomy): domain Eukaryota; kingdom Metazoa; phylum Arthropoda; class Arachnida; order Ixodida; family Argasidae; genus Ornithodoros; species Ornithodoros turicata. The sequence goes on along the minus strand of NC_088202.1, from coordinate 138,228,112 downwards.
GTATGTAGAGCAGCGAGTACAGTCACATTGAAGAGACTGATTGTGGATGCATGGATACTTGTACGAGGGGCGTTCAAGTCAAACCGGGACTTTCTGTCTCCTGAGTGTACAAATGGCTCGCGCTACTTCTTTTTCGTCATTTCCACACGTGACAGGCCTCCGCGTTCACCACATGGTGGTCCAAAGTTTGTGCAAAACAGAAGACACGCGCTGGACAAGATGGCCGACAACGAGGTGAGCGCGCACATCGAACAGCGAATTGTCACGAAGTTTCTCGTGAATGAAGGCTTAAAGTCATCTGAAATTCACAGAAGACTTCAGGCTCGGTATGGCCACGATACACTTAGCCGCAGCAAAGCGTTTGAGTGGTGCAAACGGTTCCGAGACGGCCGTACATCAGTGCAGGACGATCCCGGCCGGGGAGGCTCAGAGAACGCTGGGACAAGTGCATTAGTGTAGCTGGAGATTACGTTGAAAAATAAAACTAATTTCTCGCCTCCAAGTTCATTTTACTTTTGCGAAAAATGAAAAGTCCCGGTTTGACTTGAACGCCCCTCGTATATTTAGAGCTGCTTGCATGACTGAGTTTTTGTGCGATTGGGACTAGCTGACCACACCTAGTCTTTTTAAATTATTTGGTTATGAAGATGATTTCGTTCAATCTACAGCACAAAGCGCGGAGCTTTTTCCTGCAATTTTGGTGCAGCGTATATATAGGGCCTGACTTTTTCGGGTTTTATTTTTGGCCAAATTCGAGGGGTAAAAATCGGGCGATATTTTTCACTTGAAAATTCGGGTGTATTCGGGTTAAATCCCGTTACGGCATATTCTGTCGTCAGGAATTCGGGTGCATTCGAGTGATTTTTATTTGTTTAATAAAAATTTGTCTTAACATGGAGCTAATGTTTAGCAATGTTATCAAACTTTATTTTAATGCACGCTTATGAGTGTGCCACGCGACCCGGATGTTTTCGGGTAGATTCGGGTTAAACCCGAATTTTACAGATTTCGTTCGGGGGGGTAAATATCGGGCGGATACGGGTTTAACCCTAAAAAGTCAGGCCCTACGTATATAATGTGTAAAGTGGGCTATCCAGAGGCCCGTGTGACATTGCGACACGCAATTTCCAGGTGAACTGCTTAGAACCTCATCCGAACTGCCCCATCCTTGCAACGAGCGGTCTGGACGAAGACGTTAAAATATGGGTGCCTTCCTGCGAGACTCCACCAGACATGACGGGCCTCAAGAAGGTAAGCGTGACTGCCTTTTTTTTTTTTTTTTCAGGTTGAAACATAAAGTGTCTTTTTCGGAACGTTCCAGAAAATTTGCCAGAACATGAAGGAGAGGGAAGACGAAAGGAAGCGAGAGGGCCGAGACACCATTGACAGCCAAATGCTGTGGTATCTTATGCAGCAGCTTCACCGCTCAGCTCGAAGACGTGTATGTATATATATTTATTTATTTATTTATTTGAAAGATACTGCCGGCCATCTCTTGATGGCCATGGCAGAGGAGGCGAGTACACTACATACAACACATACAACATACAGCTATACACAGTGCAAAATGTCAAGGGTTAAACATCTGAAGGCAAGAAAGAAAGTTAGTCTACAAGACCTTGTAAAAACTGGGTTGGTGATGAAATTTGTGTAACACAAGAGGGCAATTTGTTCCATTCTCGTACAGTGCGAGGAAAAAAAGAAAATTTAAACACATCTTTATTGCAACGAAACTCACGGATTAATTTACTATGTTTCAGTCTTGTGGATCGGCTCGAATTGTAAGTTAAGTAATCGCAGAACTTGAGCCCATTAGTACCGCTGACTATATCGTGCAAAAACTTGAGACGCCGAATTTTCCTTCGTTGAGCCAAGGTTGGCAAACCAGATTTAGCATAGAGTGAAGTCGAAGATGTGTGCTGACCATATGCATTATATATAAATCGAAGGGCTTTTTTCTGCACAGATTCTAGCATGTTAGTATGCGTCTGTACGTAGGGATCCCAAAGAATATCCGCGTACTCTAAAATTGGCCGCACTAACGTAGTGTAAGCCGTCAGCTTCGTTGCAGGCGTACAGTGGCGCATCGTCCTCACATATCTCGCATATCTCGCTCGCTGGAAGTAGTAAGCCCTGCAAAAAAACGTAGGAATAATGTAGGCCCACACGATTTATTTATTTATTTATTGTCGGTGCCCACCAACAGCTGAAGCCTACAGGGAGGTGCACTTCAATTGACAGTGATGGCCATTAACTACTTCTACAGTAGTTTAACTATAACTACTAACTACTTTGCCATGGAGTAGTTTAACTAGTAGTTCAACTACTTTTCAGGGGAGGTAGTTAAAACTACTTCTTTAACTACTGCAATGTATTTTAACTACATCTATAACTACTTAACGTTGTCCATCAACACCAATCCCATTCTATAGTGTTCTTGGACACCGAAATAGGAATCACAAGCAGCGATAAAAGAAGATTTAGTACACATGCACGGCACAATTGCTCTGCACCTCCGTTCTCATCAAACAAGTAGCTCAAGGTAAAAGTCGGAAGCACAATCGTGCCGTAAAACTTGCGGCAAAATCAGAGGTAGTTGGCGCCTGCAGTAACCTAACTACTGTAGTTAACTACTCGAAATAGTAGTTTAGCTAGTAGTTGCCACTACAATTCTGCAATTAGTTGATAACTACTTTTTAACTACAATCAGGTAGTTTAACTACATGTAGTTAACTACTGGCCATCACTGCTAATTGATACAAAATACCAATACGGTAAATAATACAGATAAAACACAAAAAGTGCTACGCAACATTAGACACACAAACAAGAATGGACAGCAATTCTAAAAACCTTAAAATCAGAAAAAATATCAACATCATTATTTCGGGAGGCATTGTAAAAACACTGCATTCGAACAATCGGAGAAGATACGTAAGGGAAACCAGGGTAAAATGTATGCTAGCTATTGTAACATGCACATTTTATTATACTGCAGTCGTGTCTCATATGGACACTTCTGTCCCTCACAAAAACTGTCCATTAAGCGAGTCATCCATATTATTGAATCAACAAAAAACAAAATTTATTGCCACAAAAAATCGGTAATCAGTGCTAGGTTACACGTATAATGTTGTGCACGATTTGACTTGACTTGTCTTGACGCGTGCTGAGAATGTGTACCGAGTACAGTTTAACCTCTTTGTAGTAAAGCTGGTCAGGCAACTATAAAACTTGACTATATCAGTATCTTCACTACATCAGTATTCAGTTCATGGGTGGGGTTTCAATAGATTGGGAGTGCAAGTTTACTTCACTATAACCAAATATTCACTATATCCAGGTTCACTATACAGGGGTTCTACTGTACTTACGAATGAAATGTTATTCCCGTGACAGAGCTGCTTTCCGTTGAACGAGAGCCACAGCCGGGACGGGAACACGTTACCATAACGTTGCCGTAACGTTAAGAACTGTACATGAGTTTGGAAAAGCACGGAGAGCAGCGTGAACAACAAAGCGATGCAAAACCGAAACTTTAGAGAGGCCCACGTGGTGGACAGGATGTATTGGCTGTTTTGACTCGAGCGACCACCAGAGGGGTCCCACGCATATATGTTGGAAACGGACGCTCCTGTGTTTCCTTCCTATGTGTGGAGGCCATTCTAGAATTTTCCTATGTGTCTCTCTGACCTCTTAGTCTTTGACCTAACAAAAGGAACAATATGAAAGAAAAAAAAATTATTGGCCCTGTACAAGATACTATTTGGACAGTCCTATTTTCCTGTTCCATGCCGGGAGATACTTTATCAAAGATGACCGAAGCTCCTTCCTTATCGGTGCTGTCCACAATAGCTAGAGAGAAATACATAGGCTTCTGTAGGGTTGGTACCCTTTTGCACTGTCCATTGTCCGAAAATCAAATTTCACAGCTCCATTGTAAAAGATTCATTGCCAGAAAAAGTTTTCCATATTAACGGAGTCCATACTAATGAGGCACGACTAATATGCGATAAAGTGCCGAAATAAAATTACGGCCCCATGGTTGACGTGAGAATGATATGTGGACAAAGTCAAGCACGGTACGGTCCCGCTAATTTGACTGAAGTTAATTCTGTTGTACTAGCATAGCATTGAATCTGGGTTGTTGGTACGTGTACACCTTCAACAGCTCGTTTCATTATCGTCGTACTATGTTTTAGAATTGAAGTAGTTGAAGAGGAAGAAGAGGTTGAAGAAGAAGTTGAGAGTTAGCAGGTGCCTTGTCCTTCTTTGTGTGTGTTTGCTTCTGAATGTTCAAGACGTAATTCTGTTGCTGTGGAGTCCTGCCGCAATTCAATTTATCAACCCAGAGGATCATGTGACATTGATACCGCAATGTACGGACTACATTCTTCACTGGCGGAGATATACGTCTGTGACTGGGGCCCTCGAGTTGTCTCGGGGTATATGTAGTTGGGTGGCCCCTCCTCTGTTCACCTCCTGTCCTGCACGGAGACGCATTGCCATAGCACGTTGAGTTCCGTTAGTTTCCGACCAGGGATTTCCCTACACCCCCCTCAGGGGGGGTGTACACACTCCCTGCATTTTTGCAACACCCCCCCTGAAATTTCTCAGGTGACCCCACTGAGCTCGGCCACCAACACGTTGCGCCTTACTGATTACTTACGCCCCCCCCCCCTGAAAGCTCAGCACCCCCCCAGCAGTGAATTTCTGGGGAAATCACTGTTTCCGACTTAATTCCATTGTTCGCTTAAAGGAGCACTGAAAGGTCAATCGATAAATTTTTCGTTTTTGGCTGCATTGTGCAAGAAATAACCTGCTCGTGGTGGCTCCTGATACCCGGCTTGTCAAATGAAGCAGGGTTTTGAGCAATGCCAATGACTCTTCCTTGTTCCTCTAAGTCATGCCTAAATAACACAGGTCTACAGCCATATTGTATTGTGTGAGGCAGATCTATACATAGTATAACCTTTGAGTGATGTCTGTATATTGTCCAGCATAGTTTTGCCTTATGTCCATCATCTGTTGCCTTCCCATAGCTGGCCTGGCAATATTGGTAAAATAAATAAATAAAAAATACATTGCTTCAGACATAAGAACAGCTGAACTGACCTAATTTTGGGGTACTGAAAACAAAAATGATGCTTAAAATAGCTATGTAATTGGCTGTTTTGTTCAAGATTCACGGATGCGAGTCTTGCGCACTTTCGAAAAACACACACAGGGACACAACACTGTGTCCAAAAAAAAATTATCCACTCTGCCTCATTGGCATAAAGTTGGCTCCATAAGCCACTACCGTGAGCAAAAGTTAAAAACAACACAGAAACTGAGTCTATAACGTTTATAATGCATGGCATCCACGATGTGCCACGAGCAGTGCACGATTTCACTAGGGTATTGCGACTATACAGAAAAGGTACAAGTGTAAATGGCAACCATCAACACTACTGCTAGACAGTGAGAAGCCCTAATAGAATACCTGAATGCAGGAGACCGGTAAAGAAGAGTCAAGGAAGCCAGTGAATGGGGACAAAGTCTCGTACAGTGATTCTCAATACTGTTTGGACATTTCATAGTAAATTTAGTTACCGCTGTGTTTCCTCTAAATATATTTGGAGTAATTTGTGTAACAGACTATGCACAGCTTTATGTTTTCAGAAATAATACTGTAGAAAAGTAATGATTGCAAAGTCCTGCGCATTATATCAACACAATTTACGCAGTAGTAGTAATATGAAAAAATCGACGGTATTACAGAAACTGGACCGATTTAAATGTTTTCATTGTCATATTTGAATTCGGCACGTCAGAATCGGTAAGAAATTATGTTTTTCATTTCTGGACAGTACAAGTTTTAAAAATACGGAGACCTGTGTTGTCTACACAGTTTACGTATAACAACGTAGAAACATTCACCTTTTGACCATTTTAATTGTCGTGTTTGAATTCAGCACAGCAAAGTAATTCGGAAACGGCACATTTCATTTCTGAAGCATGCAAGCTTTAAAATGATTGATTGATTGATTTTAATTGATTAATTGATTGATTTTAATTGATTAATTGATTTTAATTTACTATCCTTGCGTTTGCTGACCAAGAGCGATGGAGGCTTCGCCTCCTGGATGCCGGCCAATAGGAGGACGCAGAGGCCAGGCACTTCCCAAGCCTCTGCTCTCGCCTAAGAGATGGCGCAGCGTTACCGTTGTTTCGCCTGCCGCAAGGCTTCTGCCATGGCGCACCAACCTAACAAACTGCTTCGTCAACAGCTACCGCTGTTTTGCCTGCCTGTTATACGTGCGACTCCCGCTTGGCCTCGTTCCCACGTTCAGATTGATGCGCCATGGCAGAAGCCTTGTGGCAGGCGAAATGACGGCAGCTACACTCCCGTCTAAGCCTCATTCAGCACGCGACACGCGAAACGACGGTAACCCGGCGCTATCGCTCGGGAAGTGCCTGGCGTCCGCGTCCTCCCATTGGCTGGCATCCAGTGGGCGGAGTCTCCCTCGCTCTTGCTTAGCAAACGCAAGGATAGAAAAATTTGCAGACCAGTGCAATTCGTCGTACGGCTATCGTCGTAATAACCTTTTTCTATTTATTTAACCTTATAAATTTATTTAACCTCCTTGAATTCTTACAGAATCGGGCAGCTCGCTTCATTTTATCAGACTATTCTTTTCCGTCCAGTATTACGTCTTTAAAGGCCTCTATCAATCTTCCTCCTCTTGCACACCGTAGGAAATTCTTTTGTCCGTGTTTATTCCATAAATTCTACTATACCAAAAACCGTCCGTCCAGGGTACATCACTATGGCCCACTACATCTCCCCTGGGATCGGTCATGCCCATAAAATCGACCGCATTCCACGTCGTGCATCTCGTTTCCAATTTTCTTTCTTCCCCAAAACCACCAGTGCTTGGAACGACCTTCCCCAGTCTGTCGTAGCTAACTCGGACTTTTCAGTTTGTCGCAGCCAGCTAGCTGCTAGTTTTGGTGTCTAATTTCCCTATCATCGCATATGTTTTCTTAACGTTTTCACATGAGTGTTTTTTTTGTTTTTTTTTAAGTGTTTAATTGCTTCTTTTCTGTATTATATACAGTCAACCCTCGATTTATGAACCTTCGATTTATGAATTCCCTCGTTTTATGAACACGAGCACAGGGAACCAAACTTTTTCCATTCATTTTTCCCTCGTTTTATGAACCTCGATATTCGAATAATGAACGGAATTTCTGGGAACCAACTAGGAGTTGCCCAGCGTTTTTGCCCTCAATTTATGAACGGATCGTTCCAATGTCAACAGAAACCTTCAAAGGGATTATTCCGTGGTCTTATGAATGACGCCTGAACGGACAAATCGTTTTCCAGGTATTGCACCCTCGGTTCTTAACCCCTCGAAATCCGAACAACAAACGGGTTTTCCGGGGTCGCACAACGTGCGACCAAGTGTTCCTGACCTCGGTTGATGAATAAGGTGGTCGCTGTCACCCGGAGATTAATAAACGGAGGTTAAAAATCATGGAGGAAATCCGAGACCAGTCCAGTGCGAATGTGGTGACATCTCTTATTTCCAAGATTGACACAGCAGAAGGCATGGTCAAAAGCAAAATTACACAATATATGGCATTATAAACACAATCCCAATTCGGAAATACTGTTGCATTTGCTCGATAGTGCTCAGTTAACTGAATTTCCGATTTATGAATCCCTCAATTTATGAACGATTTTTCGGGGAACCGAGGGTGTTCATAAATCGAGGGTTGACTGTACTTGCTGATGTAACCTCCCCCTCACACAATGCCCCCCCGAGGGCACGTGAGGTATTGTCATAAAAATAAACAAATAAATAATACTGACTGGGTGCCCACACTGCATGCATTTCAGGCTCACCGCGATGGAGCTGAAGCAAACACGAGTTCTGATAGCGACGGAAACAGCGACGACGAGGACGACGGCGACGACATGGACACGCAGCACTCGGTCCAGTGTGTGCAGTCGTGACATGCGACGGGCTTCGTGAGATCGGTGGTCCCGTAGCGTGCGTCACCTTATTTCTTGCTGTTGGCGGAAGACGACCGGACTTTGCAGGAGGCGGATGCAGACACGATGTACGCGCGTGCAAACGGACATTCATGTCGGAATAGAAAGCCGTGTATAAACTTATTTGTGTGGCCGTCGGCAGGTCATCTTCTACCAGTTTATTTGGTTTTTGTTTTTTTTTTCTTTCTCCAGAGTTGATTATTACTATGTATATTAAAAAAGACTAGGATGATAAGTATGCAGTGCAGGATGCGTATAGTGTGTAGTGCAGTGTGGGACCTGCGAGAGCGTGAGGGCAGCTATCCTAGATTTTTACGGCTGATACGGATAATTCTGTAGCCGTGTTAGCGTTGTACGCTGCGAAGCAGCGTAACGTTGTAATGAAAAAAAAAAATTAAAACTCTGGATAATAGAGACGGAAACGTGTGTAACGGGGTGCAAATAAACGCTTCTCCGACCCGGTCATGGGAAGCTGTATAAAAGTTGTAACCCTAACGTGTTACATGGTTGACGTGTGTGGCTGAACAGGAGGCAGTGACACCTTCAACAGGGAAAAAACAGCGTAGACTGGACTGAGAGGAGAGACATGAACGCACAGCGAGCACTTACTAACAACTGAGTATTCATCTCCAAAGGTGAACACTGGGAGAACATGGGAGGGAACATTTCCCTTTCCTCCCCTGTCCTTCCCATCTTCCCCTTTGGGGATGAATAAAACCCTGTATGTGTATCTTGTCTCCATCCAGTTTTTTTTTTTTTTTGCACTGTTTTTTCCTTGTTCAGGAACATGGCGAATTTGCAATACTCAAGATTTACATTCTAATTAGAAGTGAAATACAGATAACCATTTTCTGGGGAGGCTCATTCAAAAGTCTCGGCTTGCCTCAGCTGTCTCTATACAAACTCTGTTCGAACAAGTATTATCGTGTCACCGCAGCCCAACCTGCCAAGTGATTCCTATATCTGAGGATTTCTTACACCCACTTGTGCTCTATCATTGACATTTTGATCTGCACTAATCAACGAACAGTTACAACATCATAGCTTCTGACGGTTGTTCAGTATTAGCCGTGATAACTAGGATACTTGCCCGTGAATTCTCCAGTGTTTCTCTCTGCACGGATGAAAGATTACAGGCCTTGCTTTTTGGTCTAGCGGCTACAAATTCATACACACACGACTCTTGTTGCGAAGTATATTCCTGGATCATTGTTGCATCTGTCATTTTTTTTTATTAGGTTTATTGTTATTTTAAGAAAATATTGCAGTAACAGTATATTCTAGGAGAATTTCTGTCATACGAACCTAGACAAGTGTGATGCAGTCAGGCGGGCCATTGTAGAGAGTGTGTTTGACCAACCTTGACCTTGCAACAATAAAAGCTTTAGTTGTAAAACTTGTATATTTTAATAACAAAAGGCTGTTTTATGGTGCACATGATGCTGCAAAACTACTGTCAACGCTGAAGTAGATAAGCTGTAAGGACTGTTATCAGGTACAATAAACAATGTATCAGCAGGTATCTGTCTACGCTCACGCCTGATCATCAGCCATCAGCCCATGGTGCTTAGGCTTGTTCTTGATGGTCTATGCAACACATGGGAGCGTGCTGCAGAAGTGTGCTCAAATGTTGCACAATAGCTCTTTGAATCCTTCGTACAAAATTGGTTTCTGTTTGAAGTTTTAATCTTTTACTTGTTGCTGTGTCATATATTGGTTCCAGAAATTCAGGTGTAGCTATGCTTGAGTAGGTTAGACATAATTTCATTAGGTTTGGCTAGGAAGTCTGGCAGCGTACTTTATGTGACAGAGCTTTATGAGGTGAGACACGAGTTTGATTACACTTGACATGGTACGGTGAGGTTAGTGGAGGCTAGGATTTTGCTTTAGGGCTTCAAGTTTGCATTGGGCATATTAGGGGAGTGAAACTGGTAATCGTTTCCTTTTTTTTTATGTGTAGTCTGGAGTGAGGCCTATGGAGTTCCTTGCATTAGAGTGTTACTGGGCTAGTGTAAAAATTATAGAACATTTCTGAGCAGTATTTCACTGTCCCAGCAGGGCCAGCAAGAGAGGGGTCAGCCGGGGATGGAGCCCCGGGGCCAGCTCGATGTGTGTCTGACCCAGACACGCGTAATCATGCAAATAAGAAATATACTCGGGCCGGGTTTCACAAACACTGGTTTTCTTTGAACCGAGATCAGGGGTTGCTGAAACTTAACACTCAATAATTTTTTTTTACAAATGTTGTTATGTGATGAATGTTTAGTGACAATGACCCCCTTGAGTGAAGCAGAATTCAGCGTTAAATTCAAGTTAAGGGGCCGTTGATCTCGGTTCAAAAGATAACCGGCGTCGGTAAAACCGGGCCACGAGACGTGAGTCTGGCCCTGCGTGCCACACACTCGCAAGCTGTAATGCAATGTATAATGTTGCGGATATATCTCGCGGTTTTGTGTGACAGGACGACTACAAAATCAGCTGTGATAAATTTTGAAATCATAAAAAAACCTGAAGGAACTCAACAAACTAGCTCCAGGCAACCTGAACAACATCAATAGACAAAGTTCATAAAATCCCAGAGTGCATAGCGCCGCTTTGAACTGTGGGAGTTTACTAATACGAAAGAAACAGGTGGCCTCCAAACTGTTCCGATTTTTCCCCTACCGGTCCATAGTCCACGACGTGTCAAGGTCAGCGAAAGCGAAATGTGAAGGATTATTCTTGGCTCCGCCGCTCAGCAAGCGCCCAGGATGCAATGCTTGCGCAAAGAGCACTGGAATTTTCTGAATTCGTCTATTGCAAGTTTACTAATCAACTTTAAAAAAATGAATTTTCAAATAACTCGTTTTTCAAAAGGAAATTCGCGGACGTAAGCATAAAGGCATTATCGAGAAAAAAAACGATACAATTACACCGGCTTAACGTAACAAAATAACAATTTACTTCAACAGAGGCATTATCTTAATCAATTGCAAAATAGCGCAACCCATCGGTTGCGGAACCCAATGGTTCCGGTTTCGAATGCAGTAGTAGAGGTAGTAGAGGCCCGGAGTTAATTTTTTAATTACGTGTAATTACGAGGAAAATTAATCATGATATATCTGAAAATATTTTCCTTGATTTTGATTCTGATATGCATTCGGAAATATTTTTAAGCTTCTACAGAATGCAAAATCTGAACACCAGGAAAATGCAACCATCGCTGCTGGATAGTTAATGGCTCCCGTCTTCATGCGATTTTCCTAATTTTTGCACTTTTTGGGGGGAAATTTTGTATATACTAAGAGCAATATGACACTATTCCACTTTGGAAATTGCGTAGCGCTCGCTTATGTACCTTACTTACTCACCTACAAGTATTCAGGCCTGTAAGTAACTCCCCAAATCGCTTTGAACCTATCACCACATGAAGTAAGGTGCACTTTATTGCTGCTGTGATCTGTACCACCTCGTCTTTGCCTTCTGCAGCTCGGAGTATGGAGCATTTTGGAAGTGTGCACAAGCAGCTGCCATGTATATCGTCACACAACTCTGCAAAATGCTGGTCTTGGCTACCTTCTTTCCTCCTGGTGACGTATCATCTATCGGAGGGGTTGACGTTCTTGGGGTAAGTAATGAAAAACAGGAAAATAGCGAGTAAAGAAACCTATCGGCTACTGAAACGGAGAGGTCGTCACATGCATCACTGGTACCCAATGCAGGCATTTTCTTGCCTGCACCGTAGACATTACAAAGACGTGCTGGATGCGTAGACCATCAGTTTGATCGGTGTCTGGGCAAGGGGGCCTGCTGTGTCGTCCCGGCTACAATTAAGCCCGGGTCTGGCCAGTGTTGTTTCGAGGAGTGGCATGACGTTGACATGCTGTCATTTAGCCTTCATGCTCTGGGCTTCACAAATTATCATCACCTCACATCAAACAGCGATTTATCGCAAACTTGTGCAGTAATCTTAAAGATATTAGTGGCAAAACAGACACGTTGCAAGGTCGGCCCGAAGATTACCCCAGATTTTATTTTTTGTTCAGTCTGTTTCCACACGTGTTGACAACAAGCAACAGCATGTTAACATCCTGCCACCGCTTGAAAGAACATGCATCAGACCTGGTACAGATTGTGATGTTCGCCCCCAGTCGGGCGCGTATCAGGGCGAGGTCACAGTAATGGGAGATTGGTTGGAAGGTGTGAGCACTGTACACAATCTTAGGACGTAGTTGAGTTGCTATTTACTAATGCTCTGGTTCTGTCCACAAAGTCACAGCCTTGCAAGGAACTAAATGCTTCTCAGAAGGCACCAGCCAGTGTAGCGGGAATCCTTATGAGCACTCAATATTTCTCGGATTTAAAAGCAATGAGACTTCTCTAGAACAGAATACTTCTCGATTTGAGCCAGCCAGCATTATGTCTTTTCATGCTTCCCTGCAAGAATAACAAGAAAACCATAAGTTTCAAAGTGGCATTGCAAAACTGGGAGGGCGAGGCCAAAAGGTTGTTTTTAAATAAGTGAAGTATAGCTATATGAATTTCACTTTAAAAACACCCAAAAAAATGGATTGAAAGGGTGGAGCATTGCATGTGCAAAGTGTGAAGTTTGATTTGCATCGCCCTGTGGGGTGCAAAAGGCTTCACAAATCATGCCATTACCACAGTGTTTGTACATTGGTAAGGCGCCGGTTGTGAAAGGCGCAATGATGCCCTGTTTTAACCACATGTCCAGTCTGCTTGAACAGATGAAATGTTGCAGTAACACTGAGTATAACCTGTTCTTTCTATGCTGACCGGCAATTCATTCGAGCAGCTGCCCTTACGTCTGGACCTGGTAAGGTTTTATCGGCGTCGAGAAGCATGCGCAGTAGTTGACCGGCATCGCATTGTGTAGTGCATTCCCACAGCATGTTTTTTTTTTTCCTTTCTTTCTTTTTTTTCCTTTCTTTCTTTTTTTAATGTGTCGTGATGGAGCAAGGGTAATGGGAATGTTGTAGCTGAACCTGCTGAATTCTTCACAATAGACGCACCCCTCCCATGCTTATAGGAAAGCTGGTGCAGCTGTATGATGTTACTGAAAGCGTAAAAAATACAGGCAACAGAAGATGCAAGGTAACAGCAAGCACGAGCTGTACTGAATGATAGCATTAATAGAGTGATCAGTTATTGCACTGTAGCATGCACTTTTTTTTATTTTTAGCATGTGAACAGCGTTGCTTTGTCCGTATAAAAAAAATGCTACTTATGGGTGTGAGATGCGCTTGTTTCATCGCATCAATGTGTGTGAACACATTTATAGCTGCTCTGTTTAGATGCAATACTACTAGCTTGTATAGGCAGTGTATCTAATGTCAGAATTGTAGAACTCTCCTTTTTTTTGACATGATTCCATTCCTTCAATAAAGTGCACTTGGATTTTTGGCTCAGTAATACCACACTGTTTAGTTTGCACAATTATATTTGACTTTTTTTTTTTTTTTCTAGTACAGCACAACTGTTATAACAAGATCCAGCAAGGGATAACTGACATAAAGAGTAGTTCATTGAATGAAGGGTTAATAAATTCAGTTGAAGAAATGCAAAGAGGGAAGGAGGTTTCTGAATTTCAGTGATAGTGTCAACAAGATATAAGGTACACAAGATGGTTTTGTATAACAAAGGCTAAAAATGGTCTGGCTACAAAAACTTTGTTGCTTGCACATTGCTGGCAACGATAGAGCAGGCAGTTTCACACAACTTTTTTTTTTTTTTTTTTACTATTCTGCCCTCTTTAATTATGAGTTATTAGTACTACCTTTACAAGTCGTTTCACCAGGGAATGTTCTGCCCATTTTCTAGCCGTCTACACTGCAAAGCACCCATGAAGAAGACCGAGAGACACGGACACAGAAGACGTGAGAACTGAGAACAGCGTGTGTCATCTTCTGTGTCCCTGTCTCTCGGTCTTCTTCGTGAATCTACACCTGCTAGCCTGCACGCTTTCCCTTGTTTCACTGCAAAGCATGTTTGCCTACCTACAAAGGGACCTTGCATGTACCATGATAGGAATTTCTGAAGGCCACGGTGGACTTGGCAGACCTTGTGGGCTTGCACATCGTCATGACGAAAGTGGCCGGTAAAGGGGAGACAAAGTTCCTGGTTGCCGGACTAGGGTGGGCAAGTGCCGAGCTCCTCATGACACGTTTTGTGCCCCTCTGGGTTGGCGCTCGTGGCATGGAATTTGACTGGAGGTACATCCAGCTCAGCTTTGACTCTAACATTAGTCTGGTACGTACCTTCCTCTGTTTTACACCACATACCCCACCGTGGTGACCGTTCACCTTTACGAAACGGAATCCGTCACCAGTGGGATTGTAACTCTGTATGCGTACGTCTTGCTGCTTCGCAGGTGAACCACATAACAACCGCTACACTAGTGTGGCTGTGGAACAGGCACGACCTGCGGAAGGTTCACCTCCCTGTGGTTGTCGTGCTTCTGGCTGTCACCTGCTACCGTTCCCTACTAGTGGAGTAAGCCATGTTTTGTTACTTGTGTTATTATCGTTGTTGTTACTAGAGGTTTTCCCGGCGATTTTAATCCAAGTGCCAGCTAAATTAATCCATGCCCCATAAAGTTTGCATGGCACGTAATTTCGATGGCGCTTGGCTTAAAATCGCCGGGAAAACCTTTAATACACTGAATAGCCCCTAGGAGGATATTCATGGCTGATCACAAAGAGTTGAAGAAATTGGATTTCATCACACCAGTTTAAGCACATGAAAATAACTAGAGCTGGGTGCGGGTATGCCAGCGGGTACCCGCACATCGTCACGAATTGCGGGTAGGAATTTGCGATCGATGCGGGTAGAGGGTAAAATGCGGGTGTACCCGCAATGCGACCGCGGGTAATGTGGGTTATATCCGCATTACCCGCACTCCATGGCCAACTGAGAGATCCCTCTCTGTCACACGTGAGCTCAGCAGTGCCCTATGTCGTTGGCCGTATAAATCCGTGTGTCAGACTGCGGCAGGCAACTGCTGGCGGGGGAGTTCGATTATTAATGCAGACATATATATGGCTCTCTGTTGAATTGCTGTTTTATTGGCATACAATCGAAGCCGTCCGAGACACGCAGCAGCGCTCAGGAGTTCCACGAAATTGTAATTCAGTCGGATATTCAATCCCCAACACCGACGTCAATAATGAACGGAAGGAATGCATCCACCGATTCGGAGTGAGGCTGGTGTATCGTGCCTGCATCATCGTCTTCATCACTCGGAAGGTGAACAAGAAAACGAGGGTTCGAGCTGCCGGCCGAGCGCGTGTATGCCGCTCACATCCCCCTGCGGGTCCCAATGCGGGTATACGGACAGCTCTGGGGTGCGGGTGCGGGTCTGAGTTTGCTTACCCGGTACTCACCTCTAAAAATAACAGATTCATCACACAATTTATGATGCAGTTACGTGTAAGAGATAAATTCTATTCCAGGTTGATGCTCCACACCCTGGCGTTTGGACCCTGGCTCGTTCTTGCAGTCAAGCTTCTGGGCGCTATGAGCATTGGCCTTGTCACACTCCACATCTACTTGAACTTGGCTCAGACTCTTAACTCTTACTGAAATGTGTGCAAGTTGAAACTGCCCTGTTGTTGTACAGTATCTTATCATCCATCTCATCTGTTAGTAGAATGCACGCTTAATTTACACAGGTTTCTGAAGCGTAGGTGATAATAAAATGGGAGCGATACAATGTGCACGCGTGCAGTGTTACCCGCAAAAGGCCGATTTTGTTCCGTGGAGAAATGCCGCAGCACCATAGCACATAGGTGCCATAAACAGCCACTAGCAAAGCAGACCAGCACAAAGCAGACTCTACAGACGGTCGCCTTGTGCCTTCATAGTTAGACCCTGAATTTCACAACAATGCCTGGAGCGCGTGCCTTGGTTCTGCTGCTACAGGTGTGCCAAAGTGCGGCTGGGAAAGGACTTCTTTCACAGCACACTTGAGAGTGCTTCATCCCAGCATGCGCAGAGCGTGGGCAGGTGGATGCGCTATCACGTGCTATTTGTTATAGTTTGTGTGCTCTCTTTTCCCTATTGAAAAATAGTTTTTGGTGAGCCACCAGAGCTGATGTCTGGTGTGCTTTTGGACCTTGACTGATTGGCCACCAGCCCTGATTCCACCAGCCTTGACTGGCTGAATGCCCCACCAGCTCTGATCGTCTGAATGTACCACCAGCCCTGATGTGCAGTATGTACATCCACAGACGTGCATGTGCATATATGCGTGTTTGCTCGACTTGATATACATTTTCACCTGTAGGCGGACACACATTACCACTCAGGATTTTACACAGTAGTAATTCAAAACTAACGCCATGGAACGAGTGCATATGACTATAACACAGATTTGAGAGGGCAGCTAAGTCACCTCAGTCTACAACGTGATGCTCTACCACACCAAAAACCAGTTGCAGCTTCAGGGCAGTCTGGTGTGCAATCATTTACTATCAATGTCTTGTGGTTCACATCAAAGGTAATCAGCTGGTGGCTCACCTGATTGCTTCTGTAAAAAGTGTGGTGGTCCATCAGGTGTGGCCCCAGCCGTCCTGGTGGCCAACCAGGGGCTGTCAGAAGCAACCTGGTGGCCAATCAGGGTCCACAAGAACAGGTCTGGTGTCCCACCAGGTGCTGTCAGAGTCAACCTGGTGGCCAGTCACGTGCCACCAGAACAGGTCTGGTGGTCCACCAGGTGCGATCAGGGAATGCCTAGTGGGCCACCAGATGCCCCCCAAAAAATGTGATTGGCCATCAGAATTCCTGGTGGTCCACCAGCATTATTTTTTTATTTGTTTTCTGCATTCAAAAGCTCCATGGAGCTTTTGAATGCAGAAAACATACCATGTAGCACATATGTTGGAGCCAGCTGAATCCTCTACCGAAGAAACGTCACCCTGACGTAATCATGACGTTGGTAGACACAGCGAAACCGAAACAGTGCGGGCGGAGAACACCGCGGTTTCACAAAGCCGTATTGCTTCACGAAGGTCAGGGGTCACTTCTTTGTATTAATGGTACACACAAATCGGGTCACGTTTTTAGTCACTTTGGTGTCTTCATTCGCGGTCTCAATCCGCCGCGCCAATGAAAAGGTTCCACCCAAGGGTTGCATCATCGCTTGAAAGTCAGTGCCGTAATACTGTGCCGAATGTTATTTGTTATCACAACTTAGTTCACGCTTCCTGTGTATAGAGACATCACGTGCGGGGCCAACAAGAGAAATTACGTGCCCAGGGGGATGGGCAATGCCCGGTCTCCCTCCTCAGTGATTTACCCAGACCCCCCCTACCCCCCTAACAACCCCCTAAATGTTCAGTGACACCCCCTAACTTTTTCACCAATGTACCCCGTACAGGGGGTGTCCTTGCGACTACAGCTTTGGACACATCTCGGTAATGATATATTAAGCTGGAATGACGTAACTATAATAATGACCCCCCTCCCCCCCCCCCCAAAAAAAAAATCGAACACCCCTCCACGCTTGGGATTCTGGATAAACCATTGCCCCTCCTCACGTCTCGAATAACATACTCCAAGTATTCCTCCTGTACAGGGTGGGTGCTCTGAAAGGTCAGTCACATTTTCGTGCAAAACCCTCTATTAACGTTATCACGGCATTGCGTAAGGGCGAAAGGAGTACTAAGCTACCACACCTACCAGGCCACCAGCGACGGTGGCACGGTCGGGAGGCAAAGTACCAGGCTCACTACCAGCTCATACTGCCGGTGAAGAACCGCGAGACGCAGCTGGACATGCTGCTGGAAGTCTCCGCCGTGCACTCTGACAATCAAAAGCATCATGTGTTTGCCCGCTTTGCCTCGTTATGCTGGAAGTTCGTAGCATGTTTGTCCAGAGTTGCTTTCCGCGCTTGTTTTGTGGTTAGGATGACAGTGTCGTCTGTCGCGCCAGTGGACCATCGTCCGAATGCGGAGCGAAGACCACGTGGTGAACAAACCAATCGCCGCTGTCGCTGAGAGGCGCTAGGACCAGGTACACGCGCGCGAAACTGCAGGTGCGCAAATTACGCGAGTGAAGCGAAGTCACACTGTGGTATTTTGAGAGAGTCTACAGGTGTTGGAGTTAGAGCACTGCAAAGGGCCGTGCTGGCCCAAAGCCCAGCCCACGGGAGGAAATCTGGCCTCGAAGCGTTTTGACGGCGGGCTCGTGCAGGGCTCAGGTTTAGTTCCAGAGTTTTCCTGCCTCGGTCGGGCCGAACTTTTGTGAAACAGTGCAATTTCTGAAAACAATGCAAACATGTACCTGGGTCCAGGGATTTTTCCAACGGCAACTACCCCCCCCTCCCCCCCCCCCCACACGAAATTTCTTGTCGAACGCCCCCCGCGGGTGTATGATGTCCCTTTAACTCTCGGAAATGTATTCGTTCTACGTGTCTTTTCTTGTGGTTTGTGAAAATGATTATGTACAGATGTCGCCTTCTTTTGCGTTTTGAAGTTATAGGTCTTGTTTCTTCACCCGTCTCTTCAGTTGATCCACAGAGTGAACTATAGTCAGTGTGTCAGTAGCCTCATATTCAAAATACAACAAAACTGGGCAATCATTCCCGTTAATGAAAGATTGACGTTTACGGGGGATTGTATTTTGCGGAATCAAAACGTATTGGCACGTTGTGGCAAAACAAAGAAAATGAGGGAGAGAAAGGATGAACAAAAAGAGACTAGTGTGTTACAGAAATAGAGCTGTGCAAGCGTATACGTCTGCATGCTTCATCAAATTTTGGAAAGCGTTGAGCATGCACCATGTGGTCGCAGGTATTTGCTGGCATATTAGTCTCAGGTCGTGTCATAACTCCACCTGGGTTAAAGGTGTTGTAACAGCTGGTTTCCAGCTTTCCCAGATAAATACGAAAAACTATTCGATCACCCGACATCATCCCATATTCAAGTTTTCAGGTCCATGACGTGAGCAGGTACGGAAAAAACGGCCCCAAAGAAGCGACATCGGTGACGTCACACAGGAGCAGCGAGGGAAGACGCGCGTCTCCCAAGCCAAAATGGGGGAGAGGGATCCGTGAGGTCACACCGTGGGACGGCTGCGCCTATTCTCCGAACCAATGTAGCGAGAGGAAAAATTCTTTGTTCTACGGTGGTCTCATAATGAGTACGATGCATATATATTATGCTTCAACACAGCAGAGAAAGTGTCGCAACACCTTTAAGTGGTTACCGACAGCAGCGGCGTTTTTTTTTTATACATATAACAATACCGAGAGCTATAGAATGATCATTTTTATGCACCTGCCTTCAGAAGGGTGTCTATCGCTGTCTTCGACTGTGTGTATGCAGTACAGTGCTGATTGAACGACGACAAGTTGGTACACCTCCCTACATTCCGCCAGCACCTCCCCCCCCAAAAAAAAAATAAAAAATAAAAAAAGTCCCGAGAAAACCCCTGCCTTGGGTCCGTCCTCCGTCTTTCTGCTAATACGCTGCAAGCACCTAATAAATTCAAAAATAAATTCAAGCACCCAAGACCTATTCAACATGGTAGCTAGGATTTTGTCAAGGATAGTTCAAAGCTACCCGCAACGTTCCTTTTTTCTAAAATAGCGTCTTCCGCCACACTGTGTTAGAATGTTGCTGCTACACTGTTAGAAAAAAAGGTATAAAGGTATAATAATGGGCTATTGTACCTTTTTTATACCTTCTGTTGCAGATATATACTTTTGGAGGGTATAGTTGGGAGTATATATAGTACTCCCAACTTATGACAGTTTGGATGCCTTTGACGTAATAAGCGCTCCGATACGGCTATCCGTCTCAAACGTTCGTACACCACATCATCACTGAGCGTCCTACCACTGATGCAAAAAAAAACCCGCAGAGGGCGCAGAACGCAAGGCATCATACGTCACCTATGCGGTTGCCCGGGGCAGCAGCGGAGACGGTATTGCGTGTGTTTGTGGAGGCGAATAGCGGCATTATGGGCCGTCCTAAGAAGTGTAAGGTACGGTGGGGCAAGATGAGACACGAGGCAAGATGCGACATTTTTTGCTCGACGACGCCTGTCTCAGAGACGCGTTGCCCCATGCGCTTGAAACTCTACTCGTAGGTGGCCCTGCATGTCCGCTTTATTGCACGTGATAATTGTCCTGATAGGTATTTGCGTTGAAGAAACCAAAAATCGGTTACTTCTGCCTGGAATGTAAAGACCTGCAAAAATGGCACGATTTTCTGTAGTCCTTATTCTTGTCAGCTGTGCAGCAGCGTGTCGCAGGTTTGTTTCATCAATGTAAGTCCACATCCTATTCCCTTATTCATTCGTCTAGATATATGCAAAATATGGATACTCTTGGTTATCCGGTCTTTAACTGAAAAATTAATGCATCCGATGGTATCCACGGGGCAAGACGCGCCAACTTAATGTAGTTTAAATGTAATGTAATTTAAATTTAATGTAATTGAGAAACTGATCACTCAACTATTAGGTGGCCTCATGCATGTTCCTCAGAGATTCCTTTGTTGCATATTGCTTAGGATTTTCCAGCAAATTTTCCTGTGTCCTAGGATATTTCCAGCAAAGCAGAAGCGCACTCAAAAGCGAGCGACTAGCGACACACCAGACTGGCGGTGCCTTGTTTGCGAAGAACGGTGGAGGGAAACAGCACCGGGTTCTGTATGGTTTTATCGCACACCATGTAGGCGGTGGGCTCAAGGGTGCTGTGTAGGTGCTTAAATTGCAAAAACTAATTTGTATAGTTCATAACCACGGAGTGTCTCATCTTGCCCCACGCGCTGTCTCGTCTTGCCCCGAGAGTTGTGGCAAGGTGAGACAATCTGCATTTTTTTAAAATTTCTTGTTCCGCGTTTATTTTAGAACCGGTTATGTCCGTTCTGATTTACAGATTAGAAGCTCTAGACCTCTAAGAATGTGCCATGGGTAGTTTTGAAAACACGAAAAATAAAAATTCCATGATCAATTGCAAATTTATGTCTCATCTTGCCCCACCTTACCCTACATCTTCTGAAGAGCATCGGGCACGTCACGTTGCATAAGCACGGGAGAGACGCGCCGCAGCTCCAGCGATGGAAACCCCACAAGAAGTCCTCGCATTAGCGACAGGCGAGCTTAAATATACAGACCTGTCTGTGTGTTGTCATCAAGCTGGAGGAAATACCGTGGAACAACTTTAACAGCTCTGTCGCTGTCGTCGATTTCATGCCACTGTAACTTGCATCGTATCTGCCATTTTTTAAAGAAACTACTGTACTGGTGCTGTAAAGTGCGGTAACGACAACGACAACGATAGATGTGTGTCACGCGTGACATTTCGTTCTCATTAAATCGTTCTCTTGACGATGTGCTGCTGCTGGTATCAGTTATGTTACTCCTTTCTACAACAAGTTTGTTTGTAAGGAAAAAAAAAAAGAAGACAAAACTCGTCTCCAGACTTGTTCTGCTACTGCTTAACATAAATTCTCACCCTCACTTCTTACGTGCTCTACTCGCCCAGTATTTCAAGCTTCTAAGCTCCATCGCTGTTTCACGCTTTCTGTGACCCGTAGCGGCGTGTTCCGTGACGGTGTTGCCTTGCGGATCACGCCTGCGAGTTGCTTTTTGTTGTTGGTAACACAGGACGTAGTCGAACAGAATCGAAAATGAAGATACAGAGCACTCAGATTTATTTGTAGGGCACATCCTGCGCAGTCACATCCTTATAAAATGTCATACCTGCGACGACCTTTGCCCGACGTTTAAATTCTGTCACGGAAACAACGGACCAGTCGTCGAGATAAATGTTCTCTCTCCAGATCCACTGTCCGCTTCACAAACGAAATTAGTTCGCCGATAACCGCGCGGGAACGCGACACTCCTGGGCAGCCGTCTGACCATTCGACGAGGGCACACCATCAAGACTATAACTTCGCATGCGATTCAGCACTGAGCAAATAGGTTCGTGCGTAAGGTACTTCCCTGGTCTGACGCGAGCGGCTTCTGCCATGATTTTAGCCACACAGACGCTAATCTCCCTCTCGCGGCGCGCAAACTTTGGTAAAATGGCGTTGCGGAATATTAGGCTCGCCCCTCTGCTAGTGGGAGACTGCAACCAAAGGACAACGCCCATCTTGAGCTGGTTGCACAGGGGGATGTCGGCGATGATGCAGTCGACGATGGGCTCCATGGTGAGCAGGGGGGCCAGGACGACCCAGTACATCATCCAATGGGCGTAATCCCGTGAATTCCGTGACTCCATCGCCTTGCAGGACGCGTATGCCGGGTACAGTGCACCGACGAAGAGGATGAGTAGCCGGCACAGGATGGCTGGCAGCAGGCTTACCAGGAGGAGCAACAGCCAAGTCATGGTCCAGTCGGAGGATGAATAGAAGTATATGGTGGAAGTACTATTAACGGGGGGTCCCGCTGGACGCGCCGTCGAAGGTTGCAATTTTGAGTCACTCTTTGCCACTGCCGAACACTTTTGAACGCCTGCACGTGAAGGTAATCTTACTCTTCTTCATGTCACGCGCACCTGGTGACAGCGCAGCCAAGGGGTGCGTTTTTATGGCGAATTCGGGTGGTCATTTCGGAGCAACTTTTTTTGCGAGATCTCGAGCAGTCATGTTCGCTTGGTCAAAATGAAGCAAATCTTCCATGTTCGCGTGGCGCTTTCCGAGCGCTCGGAATTTGCTAGCTAGCACTTTTTTTGCCCGGTCTCAAAACGATCGAGCAGCAGATTGCTCAACTGTATCCGGTGTCGTCACATCCGCACTGCAACGGTGGCGAGTGCCCTCATTGGCCCGCATGTTGAAATCACGTGGTTTAGCAGACGACAGAACGCGAAGACTTGCGACCGCGACGCCCCTAGCGTGATCCAAGTACCTAAAACCGCTAGATTCCTAGCAATCATGTTCGGGTGGCAACGGTCACGTGATCCAGCT
Organism: Ornithodoros turicata; assembly: GCF_037126465.1. Lineage (NCBI taxonomy): Eukaryota > Metazoa > Arthropoda > Arachnida > Ixodida > Argasidae > Ornithodoros > Ornithodoros turicata. The sequence continues at coordinate 138,205,150 of NC_088202.1, read as the reverse complement.
CGGTCGCCGACCTAGCAATTTCCGAGCGCTCGGCCGTTTTGCTACGAAATGACCACCCGAATTCGCTATTATTCAACCCGGGTAGCCAAGAGTTGGGTAACGACGTCAGAGCCTTTATCATCACGTGACTCCAGAGTAGCCACCTTTGACCGTAATTTTCGAACGGCTAGAGTTACTCTGCGTTCAAAATGGCGGACTGGCCTTAGCGGCCTGACGGGCGAGACGATGTGGAAGTGCTGGCAGACACTCTGTTTAACAGCTTAACGCAGATGCGTGCACTCCAGCAGATTTTGAAAATGCTCGACAGTTTTTAACCAGTCCTACATTTCGAAATTGAACACCACCCATATTGTCTGTCAACAGGACGGTTGGTAGCAGACGACGCATTGTCGTCTGCTAGCTTGTGTGTGACGTCAGAACGACGGCTACCCTTCTCCTGAGCAGAGTAGAGTAGAGTTGTCACTCCCTGGCTACTCTGGCTAATTTTCGCCGCAGAGTTATGACGTCATTTCCGCTAATCTGGCTACTCTGGCTATTTTTCGACGGCTGAGAGTAACTCAGAGTTGCCAGAGTTGAATAAGAAAACGCACCCAAGGTAAACGTTCACATTTACGAGCGTACATTTACTTTGGTGCAGCCTCATATACCGCCAAAGATGCCGCCATGAAGTTATTTCGTTTTGCGTTTCTCTGTGTGGACAACAAGCGTACATAAGTAAGGACATAACGTAAGGACATAACAAAGCGTTTCGACAGCCACATCTGTGCCTGTTCGCAAACCAACTTCAAATACGCGTGCTTAATTTGAACTGTGAGTTACCCTGTGCTAACTCTGCGTGAATGTCACCAGAAAAGAATGATTTAATAAAAATAACTAAAAGTAGATTTAATATGGGCGTTCGACTGCATCTAACGGCTCTAGTAGTCTGCCTCCAGGGCAGGGTAAATAATAATGGGTAAATAAATACCTTTAGCTTACTTTATTATTTACTATTACTCGCTGAGCCTTCAAGAGCAATCGAAAACTTGTTGCTAAATTTTTCTACTACCCACTACTACTTTTTTTTCCCCTTGGTCAAACACTACTTGTGCGGAGTGTCATCTATAGAGGCCTGCTCGAAGTGATGTGTTCACCGCTAGCACAGATAACGGTTTTGCAAAACTAGCAGTCGCCAAGGCACCTGATTCCGCGGGATTTCTTTTTCGTGTTTTTCTTTACTCTGTCTTTTTTTTATGTTGCGAAACTGCGCGAACCACAACATCGTATTGCTCACTTATTTTCACGTCCGATGGCAGATTTGCACGTAACCAAATTCATCGCGTCTTTTTAAGCAGTTACATTGTTTATTGCTACACCAATGCAAATAGATGTGTTTTCTCTCTCTCTCTCTGCTATACTGAAAAAGGCGAACTGCATCAACAGGAGCCGAGAAACGAACTCCGTACACGCCGAGTACACGAGTAAACGCCGTCGTACGGCATTGTTCGTACCGCAGCGTTGCAGAGGCCACTCTTGAGCTGCTGTTCCGACAGGCAGCGGATAAAAAGCTTAGTTTGAATCTGAGTATAACAAATTACTTGTCTAAGAAAAATCCGGAGACTTTGTTGAGTATGCTACCTCGCGATCTCTGCTGTCATATTGCATCTGCCACACCATGTTCACATCGCGAGCAATCGTTCAACCGAAATGCAACGCAAAAAGTGTTTTACCGTCTATCGACCTGTGACTGATATCGGATGCATCTCGAATATGGTATATGCCATTCGATATTTCGCTACGGGCAGTCAGCGATGCCATCCAAGCGTGTTTGTAGTCATTCGAAAAGGCGGAGTGGCCATTCGAAGGTTATGCACGAAGCTCCTATGGAATCACGGTGTTTACCACCTGAAAGCAAAAACCTACGTTGCAAAATACAGGAATCCCAGAGATCAGGGGAGTACAAGAACGTGAAATCGGTTTTGTTGCTTTTGTTTGGTGTCTCTTTCCTCTTTCCCAGCATCGTCTCGGGGATCTTTGGCCTTTTGCTACCGCTAGGGTTGCCACCAGGCCGGTGTTATACCGGCACGGCCGGTTATTTGCTCTCTCTGTCGGTTGCCGGTAGGAAGGTGATACCGGCAGCCTTTTGCCGGTATTTGTGGCTCAACACCTTTCTTATGGGCCTTTACGGGGTTTTCCTTTCAGCATTCCACTGCAGCTTGAATAAATCTGGAGCACAGCCTCAACTCCCTAGTCACCAGTCGTTTTCTTAGTTATTCATTATTATTATCATTGTCGTCTTGAGCCAGTACGCTCGTTCTTTCTCTCTCTCTCTGTATACCTTCCACCCCTCACTTACTTTCCCTTTCCCACGCACATTTCTTCCTTTCCCTCTATTCCACCTCCTCTCCCTCAGCCGGTATTTTTCACTACGAAAGGTGGCAACCCTAGCTACCGCTGAACTACGTTGTTGGTCTCTTATCGAAACTGTGTGTCCGTTTGAATATGTCAAAGCACGTGTTACGCACGTATTTAATGTTCTTACTTCAAAATGCTATTCTTCCTCCCGTGGTGACGTTAACGTAGATGTCCTTGATTGCCTGCACTACGAAACTTTCATTACTCACTTGTAATCGTTATATTTTCTCCAAATTACATCTAGTAGTCGGGAAGAACGTCGCCTGTAACCGTTGAAAAATTGCCGTTCACGTTGGCGCATGCGCACTGCGGGGCACCGCGTCAATCTGCTTGTTGTGTATCTCTATGCGGGCTATACCGAAAAATGCAGCGATCCGGTAAAAGTAGGCGATGGGAGAATCAGTATGGGAGAATTCGTCACGATACCCAAAACTCCGGGTTGTCATATCACGTAGACTTGTGTGGATGTGGGCTCGTATATATAAAAATACAACGGTCATCAGATTTTCGAAAGACTTGCACACACACCACGTAGTTGAAACAGAACTGATAACACAAGAAGGAGATAACTTTGTGAGTAAAGCAAGAGGACTTCTTACAGATAAACAGCGGTTCCTTATCAACTCCGAGACATGGTAAGGGTAGCACGACCTTTGATTAAAAACCGGAAGCCACAGGTTGCGGCCTCTAACGAAATACCACTTTTCTCGTTCTTTGTTATTGTGATAAACCTGGTTGAAAGTGAAGTGTGTCTTTCGTGTCCATCTTCGTCTTTTGCTTCGCTCCAAGCGAAGGATGGCAGAATCAGGAGTCGCCGCAGTTTCTTTCCTTTAACCACAGGTATCTGTCACATTCTAGGTCCGGTAATATAATTCCGTGATTACTTTTTTTGAGTGAATAAGTAGACATGCCATCTGTCATGTAGGTGTTGTCTTGTCTCCCTTGCCTTCGTGAGTAGTACTCGCTCATGTTGACGTTCTTGCCACTGACGAAAGCACCCCTGAATGCTCGTTTTGTAATACCTCTAATAGCCCTGATTTGCCTCGTCATCTTCAACGAATCAGCTGTTTTTCTGTCGCGTAAGATGCTCCAAGAAGTCGCATAGACACGGAAACAAAAATATGTGTAAGCCGAACTCTCTCGATCATCATGAAGTGCGGCGCCCGAAGCAGGTAAGCGTGGGAAGACCTCGATATTCCCGGTTGCGAAATCCGCGATCTCAAAACAAGAAAATCTACGAGAATGCTATAGATTGCTTCTTAAAATAATATGCCGTGTTTAGAAACACGATATTCACTATTTAACCACTCAAATTCACGTGTCTTTGAAACACCCCATCTCATCGTCATCATTTATTGTTGTTCTTGTGTTCACGTGTCTTTGATGTCTGTCCAAGTCGTTTTAGCGAACAAAGGCCACACTTTTGCGGTCGTTAGGCTTAGCGGGGCGGACACAACGTAACAGCATGTTGGTTAGTTTATTATTAGGTTAGTCCAAGTTCGGTGTTTGCATTCGTATGTCCGGGTTAGTCTAAGTTCGCTGTTGGCAGTTTCCCGCGCGCGACTGAGCATTTTATAGTAAGATAACATTTATTTACGGTAGTTTACTTTTCAACGGGGATTTCGATCACTTTATTTCGAGGTACACCCGTAAACGTTCACGGAGAGGATTTTACACAGAGATGCGGGGAGATATCGTGTTTTGCATGTGCGTCTGCATACAGGGAACACTGGCCTGTACTCCCTTGTCGTCACTTATTTTTTATTTTCTTGAATTCACAGTCACATATGTGTTACATTTATCGCATGCGTACGTTCTCGTGTTGTGTGGTACTCACTTCCAACACGTGTGGAAATTAAAAACAAAAGTTAAAAATCTACAAGGATGCGTAATTGATTTTGTCTTTTTACTGAATTCCACAGAAGAATCGCCGCACAACCACGTGGAAAAAGTTCGAGAACAAATTTGAGAACATATATATATATATATACACATACAGAGAACGAAAACGCTATGTGGACAGAGCATCCACGCTCAGGCACTCGCGGAAAAATGTAATTTCACTCGTTCCCCCCCCTTTTCATACCAGCCATGAATGAAATTCCTCTGGCTGACCGCTTTCCACTCTTTGAACAGAAGCAAATACACGTAAACAAAGATCTAGAAAGACGAAAAAACACACATTCCTTCCGGTGGTCGTGCGGTGGGTTAGAAAGAACCAACTAGTTCGTGGAAGTAATCCAGGCAGGCGAATAAACTCCCGACCACACAGACTGCTTGGCGCAGCAGAAACCCAGGAGAGAGTTTTAATTTTTGTACCCGCGAAAACTTGTAACAATGCGAGTGGAATATAATTGAAGAACGAGGTGTTCTTTTTTTTTTTTTTTTTTATTAACTTTATTAATTGCGATCGCTTTTTTGCTTTATTGTTCTGGTCGCGGATCGGAAAAGTGTGGGCGTGTTCATACTGGTCGTGGTTGTTAGCAAATGACTGCGTTCGTTGAAATTAGTCAGCTTTATTCTCTTGTAGTTCCAACGTATACGTTCGCGGTGGCGTATAATACATTTCGTTTTGTTGATACGAGTCATACGCTGGAGAATAGTTCGATATCTGCGAACGTGGCTTTCATTCTGCTGCTCATTACGCAATCGTTTCAAACACCGCTCGTATATAGCTTCAGTTGCTTCGCGGTACCAAGGCGGAGTAATAGCGATAATAATTGATTTGAAACGTGAGGCTCGGTTAGTACAGTTACAGTCAGCGTTACGAAATGTATTAGTAACATGGAAGTAAAAAAAAAAAGACCCCATTTCTGTTCCCGCAGGAATTTCAACTTTCGTTCATGCAACTGACGCTCATTACGGGAGTATTTAGCATGAGGGCGCTGTCCCCTCTCTCTTAACTTTTCTTTTACTGGATTCAGACGAAGCAACAGCGTAAGCATAATATACCTGGCTGCGTGGGTGTGGTTTCCAATATACGTACACTCTGAGAAAAAAGGGAGTACTTTTACTCCTTTTGGGGAGCAATCGCATTGCCACAAAAAATAGTCCCTTTCGGGAGTAAATGCACTGGAGTAAATGAATGTCACAGAGTGAAGACCGCATTTCACGCGCTGTTGTAAGAGTCCCGGGTACATAATTGGTGCGCATGCATGAAAATACTTTGAAGCAAACCGTCAACCGTGATATATCGAGTGATATAAAATCTTGCGCCATACTAGGGCACAATTTGCGAAGAAAGATGCGCTAACTGTTTCTTACTCTATGTGGCTGGAAAATTGCTACGTTGTGTGAGTTATACAGCCTTATGTCGTTCAAATTGACCAAGGGCACATATTTACGTAGACTTTTGCATTCAGGAGACCATTCGCGAAGTTTAGTGACAATTTGCAGTCCTGGGGAGTAAACGTCGGGACTAAATGTTGGGTTAGGGGAGTAAACTGGGGAGTAATTGCAGACTAGGGGAGTAGAAGCTGCAATTACTCCCCCTTTTACTCCTTTTTTCCTTAGAGTGTAGAATGAACTGCTCTCCTTCAATAACAGGGATTAAAAGTCTCGTTTTCAGACTTCTACTCAAGCATTCAAGTCCTCTTTTGGCTATCAGTGAAGCATATGTGCAGCCTGACTTCCGCCCAACCCCAACCCATGAGCTCTTCAAGCCCTCATCACCTTTTTAGCAGCAACAGGGCTCCTGCGTAAACTCTGAACATTCATCATCATTCACCATCTTCTCCCCCTCAAGCAATAAGATAGGGTGCCGCCTCAGTGACGTAACATCCCACATCATCACTTATTTGTTGTTGTTGTTGTTCAGTGTGACTGATAACTGTATACTTCGTAACAGTTCCTTGTAACAGCATAACATTTCACGTCTGCGTCCGAAAAGTGATGCCCCTTAACATATCAACGCACCTTCCCGCTGAATAATTAAAAACGGAGATTCCACGTCTTTTTCGCATCATTTCCGCGTCGGGGAAGAGAGAAATGAAATGACGTATGGTGGACACCGGTCCCAATATAATCACCTCGTAAAGGAAATATCTGTGTATTGGGCGAAATGGGCAAGCTAAGCCTTAAAGTAAGCTCATTAAAAATTAACGACAACGCTTTGCGCGCGCGCGGCTAATTACAGGTGAGGATTAATGAGTCGGGAGGGTTTCTGCATCCGTATATACTGAGCATAAGTTATGTGCAGTGGGCGAATCTCGCAAAGCCGAGCTTCGATCAGAGGAGAGAACTGTTTATGGCGGCTCGTAAAGGGGGGATATAATTTTTTTGCGACCTCTGATCCTTAGGGGGCAATCGCTTGGAGTCTCGATGCAGTTTAGAGCGAAAGTTATGAAGTTCCGCGAAGAGAGTGCTGCTATTTAATAAGCAATGCTCGCCGGCAGTTATAAATATAGCAGCTCCTGGAAGAAGCCGAGTTCAAGCCAACGAAATGCGGTATGCATGATGGGCTATAGCCCGAGGAAAAGAAACGCGTTGAAGCTGAGAGAACTGATGTTCTGAGGCTGGAACAACATAGAAGGGACAAATATATACAAAGCTTCAAATTAACAACAAGTTATAACAATATAATTATAATATATATAATATATAATAAATATAATTATAATAAATTAATAACAAATTAACGATGAAAGATGAAAGTCACTGAAAAGGTTAGCGCCAGCTGTATAGTATACTCGAACCCACATCTTCTGGATTACCGGTCCAGGTCTCTACCAATTAAGCTAAGCTAGCACGCCTTCTCAGCGACTTCCAGGGTGTGTCATCCGAAGGGGCAAACCAGTCACTCTCTCCCACTCATCCTTCTTTCACTCTTACATTTTTTGCTCACTCGTACACACATTCATACGACAGGGATCGACGCAAGCGGCAACTGTTGAACACGAGAGAACTGATGTTCTGAGGCTGGCTGAGTCCTATACAACTGGCTAAGCTTTTCAGTGACTTTCATCTTTCAGCGTTGAAGCTATTCGTTGCGAGATCGACGTATAGGGGGCGACACTATCACCTTTCTAGTGTGTATAACGCGCGCGGGCCGATGTTCGGAGTTGGTGGTTCTCTTCCGTAATTATTGCGTATATTCACCGGTAGATCACTTGTGCCGCGATGGTACGATACTGTTCGGTTCCTCAATGTTCCACCTACTGCAGTGAACGCGGAATAAACGTGTAAAAGCAGACGACGCGTCCACTACTATACGGTAGTTCTCCGTTCTCCGCGGCGCGGCGCCACCGTTCGATCTCGGAGCGAATACTGAAGTGCTTATTAATTATACGTTGAAGACGCGGACTTGAGTTATTAAGCGGAATTGAGCGGAGTGTCATAGAGGTAAACACGTTAAGGGCAGCGAACGCTCGAGAGTAAATGCACTGTTCAGCACGAAAATATCTCCACGTAAAGAAATATACAGGGTGTTTTTTTTTTTAAGCCTTTACAGAATTTTTATAGTTTTGAGAACAGCGTAGATATCGTTTTTCCAGTTGAGTTCTACGGCCAGGCTTACATCCTCTAGAAGAAAGCGTGCAACTACAAGATGACGAATCACCTGAAATTCATTATTAACTTTTTAATTAGGAGATTTCGGACAAAAGCGAGATGGCAGATTGGAGAGTCTATCCTATGGTTGCAAGCCATTTCACGTTTTACTAATCCTGAAGCACGCGCGCGCGTTAAAATATCCATCCCCAAATTTTGATATGCAAATGAGCCAAAATCGAAACGGCGGCGAAACCGTCGAGGAGGGTGACGCGTTTCTCAGCCGCGCTTTTTTTTCGGTTTCGGCTCATTTGCATACCGAAATTCGACGATGGATATTTCAGGGTAGGTACGTCTCTTTTCTTGATTTTTAAAAGATAGAATGGATTTCAACGAGGGTTGTCTCCCGTTCTGTTATCTCGGTTTTGCTTGAAAATCCCTAGTTAAATGATGAATTTGTTCATGTAGTTAGGCGTCTTGTACCGTGTATTCACACGAGCGACATTCCCCCAGAAGCGGAAGATGCGAAAAGCGTCATAGCTTTCTGCTGTCGCGTGAGCGCGAGCGCTCAACGTCGTGTCTTCACGTGCACTGCTAACTGTGTGGAATATCCTGCTACACAGCCACAGGATATTCCGTAGCAGACGACAGGAAAACGCACCTGACGGTGTCGTCTGCTAAGTGTCGTCTGCTAAATGCGCAGTACGCCACTCCCGACATTCCGCACCGTGTGAATGCTCAAAATAACACTGGACGGGACTTCGTCTCTGTGAGCAGTGTTTTCGCTTTTTCTTCCACTAGAATATTCCGTGAGGATGTCGTTCGTGTGAATACACGGGTAGTTACATACTTGCTTCCTGAGTATGTCCGCCTGGCCGTAGAGCTCAAACTGCTAAAACGACATCTATGCTGCTCTCGTAGCTTTTTTTTTATAAAAAAATATGTAAATGCTAAACACGCACCCTGTATGATTACGATAAGGATGTAGGACAGCCTTTTTGTAGGTTCAGTTTAAGCTAAGTTAAGGTTAGTTGAATTCCAACTGTTTTGGGTTAAAAGCACGCAAGAGAGTCAGACGTAAGCCGCAGTTTCTTTTGAATATGGTCGCGGTATTTTCTATGCTCTTCTGGCTTTTCCCGCAATGGTGATGAAAGACGGGTCGTACTTGAAGCATCCTGCATGCTGGATGTATTCAAAGTGGAGATTTTCAACTCAGCAATACAATATATTTATTGTTCGTGTACAATTTGAGTAGAAAATAGCGATAATTGATACGTGTTCGGCTATATGATTATCTGTTCCTACCATAGTATTCGGTCCGATTACTGTTTTCTTGAGCTTCTCACACAATTAACAGAATATGGGTATTATTTCACGCTTGCAGTTTTTTCTTGTAAGAGAACGGATTATACGCAAGGTGTTTTTTTTTTAAATATCTATAACATATTTTGTAAATTAAAGCTATGCGAGCAGCATTGATGCAGTTTTTGTTGTTAAGTTATATACAGCCTGGCAGACGTCCTCTCGAAGGAGTATATACGTATACACCAGATGACTAATTAGCCAAAAATATTTATATTCTTCAGTTAGGGAGTTTCGGGCCAAAGTGAGATAGCAAAATGACAGTCAATTCGTTGAAAGCCGTTCTGTTTTTATTTATTTTTTGTTAAATCCAGTAACGAACGCGTACGTCCAAATATCCATAACCGATTTTCGTTTATTTCTTTTTCTTTTTCTTATGCACATGAGCCGAAACCGAAATCGTGTACATCGGGAACGCTGTGAGGACAACATTCCTTCCACGTCAGAAGGCCACGTTTTGGCCAAGCTGCCTGGCATTCTGCTATCGGAAAGTCCACAATTAAATAATGAATTAATCAATGTTAATTAATTAGATAGCCAGTAATTACATGCTGTCTTCGTACAACTCAATTACAAACACGGCCTCCATACTGCTGTCATATCTATATTTCTTTTTAAAATCTGGTGCGGATAGAAGACACCCTGTATAACACGAGACTAACAACAATTTAACAACAACAAATTTAAACAAACAACAAAATTTTAACAAATTTAGACAATGTACACATTAGAAACACAAATGAGTTTATTCATATGGGTACCATTGCATATACCTACTTTAAATTTTGTGCAGTTTTATTTTGGCAATTGTTCGACATTCGAACCTACATTTTCCTCAATTCGGGTTCATAAGTTATTTTCTCATCATGTCAAATAGTCTTGTATGTGTTAGATCTCGCTTCTCGCATCAAAGTTGCACATCACAGATTTTTTTACATCTATTTGCCGCACAGCGCCAATGAACGAAGTAGGACCATTCCTTCTTGAGTTGCAAACATTACTTGTGCCGCTTGGCAAGCCGTCGCTTGGCTATATGCCAGCGTGGCGTAATCGGTTATCGCGCTTGAACGGTAATCAAGAAGTGCGGGCTAGTGCGCTTTGGCTTTCTTTTTCGACGACCGCCACACTTCATTCTTCCATGTTCTTAGGTACCTTGAGGCTTGGGTTGTGTTTTCCAAATTTCTGGTGATGATGATACCGATGGCCATGCCCTTCGTATCGGGAGGACTCCGCAGCTCTCTCTGCGCGTCTTGGCCAGAAACTTATAACGTTCCTTCCGTGTCCCTTTCGTTTCCTTCCACCAAATGTTTAGTCTCTTTTTGGTGGTGGTGGCGGTGGTGGTGTTCGCTACTAAATCCGAGTGCTTCCGTCAATGAGTTCGTTTCACTCTTCGGAGGAATTCCCCTGCAAAACAGCATTAAATAAAAAATTAAATAAATCCATAGTCTCTTCATCGGCTCCACAGATCGGCGCATTCGATTCTCGTCGTTCTTGTCGTCGGATCCCAGGTCGGATTATTCGCATTTATCGTCGCCCGCCATTCCCTCGTACGTAGGACTCCTGCCCGTGCCTCAAACAGCACTGTACTTGCGTTTGAGTTGTCGTAGAGTTTTTCTTTCCTAATTTCGTTTTTAGCTCCCGCGTATACCTCCGGACCTATACCTCTAGTGTTCCAGCCTCAAAAAGGTTACTTTCCATCATTATTTATCAGTTAGCACGCAGGATAAAGCGTAACACCTTATATAAACTCTTTCTCGTAACACAAGCATTTAATAATCCACCAGGTGTACCAAAGTTATACAGACAGACTACTCGGAGCCCGTCACGCCGCCTTTCCTCAAAGAGTCGGTGCCAAAAAAATACGCGATCGCTATCCCGAGTAGTGCACTGACGAGTACCAGGTTGATGGCAAAGCACAGGTGCATCGTGCCAGTGCTCTCAAAAGGGACGGCCTGTGGCTTCTGAGTGTCTGCCGTAGACGGCAGTATCATGGACGCTTCTTCGGAGTAATTGAGAGAGTCCTCCGCGTTGAACCTCGATGGCTTCGACCGGCGTCTCTTGGAATGAGACTTCTGGAAAGGGGAACTGAAGAATATGTGCCGCACGATCGGTGGAGACGGCGTTGGCACACGCGAAGGAGGCAGGTCTACCTCCGGGGTGTTGACCAAGATTGGAGGAGGCGGAGAAGCGGCCACGTCTCTTAGACTGGTCGGACTAGGGACGTTCGTGTCCAACATCCTCAGCGAGAGATCGCGGTGGCTATAAAAGGGCGATTTTCTAAGGGACCGCTCTCTAAAGCAAGGCTTGGCGTGACTCGCGGTTGTTGGTAGTCTTTTAAGTTTGGTATCGTAGTCTTTCACTGGGAAGGGTTCGGCGTGTACTTCTTCCACTGGGGGAGCGAGAACTGTTGTCGTCGGACTAGGAGGCTTTATGGTAGCAGTAGACGTGGAAGTGGTTTCAGTGTCCTGGGTGCTGGTGTAAGAGTCGGAAGAAGACTCTGTGGAGTTTTCGCTCGTAAAAGGCGTAGTCGACATTGTGACTTGCGTAGCGCTGCAGGTTTTCTTGTCCTTCCCGGCTTCTTTGTGGCTCCCAGTGATTTCGCTCTCTTTCAACTCTTCTCCTACGTCAAACGATTTAGTGGCGTCTTTCTCGGGTTCATGGGGAGGAGGAGGAAAAGGAGGAGGAGGAGGAGGAGGTGGTGGTGGTTCGACTGCTTCAATTGTCTGTGTACCTCCTTCTACCATAATCACAGCCTTAAGTCCAACGTTTGGGGGTAGGGGAATCGCGCCAGTTGTTGCTTGTTTGTCCTTGCGCAAGTCCCCAGTCTCCGGTACCGCCTTATCCTGTACCGGTTTGTCGCAGCCTACTTGCGTGTCGTGTACTGGTGCAACCACCACGGTAGTTGGTTCGTCGTTCCCGACGTCTCTCTCAGCCCGCTTTGCGCTCTCGTGTGTCATGGTCATGACGTGCACCTGGGGCTGTTGAGCTTTCTCCTCAGGCGGGCACAACGCCAGGTTCGGCTCTGTTTTTGCTTGATGCGTGAGAGGCGCAGTAATTCGCTTCAGTGGGTAGTGCCCAGGACGTGTCATCGCCGGTAGAGGGTATGGAGCCCCCGTACGTATCGCGTTCGGTCGAAGTTGTTGGCAGTAACGCATTGCAACTGGGGGCTGCGACGAAGCTGGTTGTCGTTGTGCTGTATACCGCGCTGCGGGTGGGCGAGGAGAACGGGATATGGGTTTTTTTTTCGTGGGAACTTGGAACTTAACAAGGGCGTTGTCGTACAATGCGGAGTAGATATTGTCATAGTAATACGGAAGTTCGTGACGTTTCGGTTGACCCGACACGAAGGGGCTCTGTGTATGTTCCATTGCCACGAAAGAACTGAGCACCGTATCTTTCACTGCGGCTGCGCGAATGCTTCCGTCATGCTCTGCGACAAACATGGCTGGTGTTTGTGACAGCGCACGTGCTTGCTGTTCAGGAGTCCGTACTACTTGTAGCGCGTAGTTACCGCAAGATCCGGCGGGTATCTTAGTGGCTCTGTTAACAGCCTGGGTCGGACAGTGGGGTTTTAGACCGACGGGCTGTCGTTGATGCTGAGGTGGAAAGGGCAAAACAACGTTGTTTGGCGAGGGAGGCGAAGATGCGTGTCGAACTTCTGCTCCGTCTTGATGCTTCGGTAAGGCGTAAACAGTGGGAGCCCTGGTCGGGGTAGAGTTCGTGGGACCGCCCGTGCTTTGAGCTGGAAACACGCCCCCTTCCTTCGGCAACATGTAACGAGCCATCATGTCTCCGGAAGAACTAGGAGGATCCTCTTTACCCCCATGCTTTACCTTGAAGCCTTTCTTCTCGAGAGGGACGGCTCTCAATGGCTCGCTGAGTCGTCGCGTCTTTTCCAGAGGAGTGTTCATCTTGTATATCTCCCCTTTCTTGAATAGATCGAGCTTCACTATCTCGCTGGCTGCATCGACAGTCTGCGTCGCGATCGTCGTTCCAAGAGGTTCGCCGGTATGGTCCCATCCCGTGGACGAAAATACATCGGACTTCCCGGTGCGGTCTCGCAGTGTGTGAACCGTGCTGAAGCTGGAGTAGCGGTCCAGATTAGGTTTCCTGTGGAATTCCGTGTACCTCGCCATCTCGTTTGGAGAACGGACCGCTCCATAACGGTCCATGTCGTCCACATGGCGTGGTCGGCCAATCGTGGCGTCGCTCAGGTTGGCGTAGCGATCCAGGTTTGGCATGCGTTTGTTGCGGCCATCTTCCTTGGCCTGGGTGGGTCTGGGGCCTCCCTGTTGCTTCTCCGTCGGGTCCGCGGTGTTCTGAAGCTTCCCGGGACAGGACCCGGTGTTCCAGTTTGGATTATTGACATACATTTGCGAACTATCATAGGTTCGTCGTGCCGTGCAAAACATGCATGCTCGCCGTCGCCTTCTTTCTTTCTTGTCATGATGGAATGTTTATGTGAACTTCCTCAGTTTCTTCGTGTCGAATGAAAGTATCGATGTTGTATTTAGGTTGTATGGGATTACGTTGCGAGTAATTTGTAATAACAATGTAATACTTACACGCCACATATATAGTATGCTACTATCTTAGAATTTCGGGAATGCGCCGAGATGTTGACTGTGGAGTCTCTGAATTGTATAGTTCGCATCGAGAGAAAATGAACGTATTTCCGAATTGCGTATCAGCTTCCGCGCGACGCGTATAACCTGGAAACAGACTTGTACATATTTGGAGTATTTTATTTAAAATACTGTATTTTAAATACAATTTGCGGTATTTTGGTACTCTACTCAATACTTTTTGTTTTGTGTATTTGTACTCTATTTAAAATACATTTTATGGTATTTTCTACTCAATACTCTAATTACATACTTTGGATCCCCCTCTCAGACTTTCTGTGTCTCGTCTTTCCATTATCTTGCTTGTTTAGTGGAAATTTCCTGAGTCCCTTGGACTTGACCCGGACATTGGCCCTTCTTGGAAGTCCCCATTTAGAGATCTTGCCCCGTGTGTACTAATCCTTGGCCAGTCAGGGTTCTATTATGTGTGCGTGTGCCATGACATGATTATGCCGAATTCTGACCTCGCCGAGCAGGGACCTGCTAGAAGTTTGCTTTGTTCTGCGTCACATATACTTAGTGCAGTTATGTGGTATCTCTTTGTCATCTTTTTGGGACTTGTGTTTAGATGAGTCCTATCACACAGGGGCGGTTAGCGTAGTGCGCGGGGTGTAGGTGATTCATGTCACGTAGCGGCGACTTGCCGCATTGACCAGTGACCGGTGACTTTTTGTGTTCAAGGATAAATAGTATCTTAATTGTATTTCAAATACGTTTTGAAGTATTTTGTACTCTATCTTAATTACATTAATTTTCATGTATTTATACTCTATCTTAATTACATTCTAACGTTATTATTTATTATCTTACGTTAAACACATTTTTGAGTATCTTGTACATGTCTGCCTGGAAGGCGCCGAGGAGCATTCTGTGCGCAATTGACGCGATTGACGCGAAGCACGACGTTTCGGTGCACGACAAGAACAATTTGCTGAAAGGCCGCTATCGACTGTGACAAACCTGGCGAAAGAACACAATCAAGGGAATGAAATGGATATATGACGTAATGACAACCTACCTAGTGACGCTACCGACATGTCTGACTTCCTTTGATACGACACAGAGTAGAGCTTCACGAAGAACAACGTTGATACAACTACATACACGGACATAGCGGTACAACACAGCCCAATAGAGCCAAGACCTGGCCACTGCACAGCTTATGCGAAGACAACTCGATATCACACTCAGTTCATACCTGGGCACGTCATACCGCACTTGATTTGTACCAGGACAACTCGCACCATTAGGGGAACTCATAACACACTCAACTCATACACTCTAAGAAAAAAAAAAGAGTGATTTTACTCCTTTTGGGGAGTAGATGCATTGCCACAAAAAATAGTCCCTTTCGGGAGTAAATGCACGGGAGTAAATGAATGTCACAGAGTGGAGACTGCATTTCACGCTCTGTTCTAAGAGTCTCAGGAACAAAATTCGTGTGCATGTATGAAAATACTTCGAATCAAACAGCCAAAAGTGATATGTCGAGTGATATAAAATCTTACGACTTACATAGGGCACAATTTGTGAAGAAAGAAGCGCTAATTGTTTCTTACTCTGCAGGAGTGGAAAATTGCTAACTTGGCTGAGCAGTACAGCCTTATGCCATCAAATTGACCAAGAGCACATATTTACATAGACTGTTGCATTCGGAAGACCATTTGTGAAGTTCAGTTACAATTTGCAGTCCTGGGGAGTAAATGTCGGGGTTAGGGAACCAAAATGGGGAGTAATTGCAGTCTAGGGGACTAGAAGCTGCAGTTACTATCCATTTTACTCCTTTTTTTTTCCCTTAGAGTGTACAGCTCTCAACGTGTGACAGTCTGAACTCATTCTAATTCTTGTCGCGCAGGGAAAGGCCATGCCAGGAACAATGTTACAGTGTGATTTATACTGGAGGAAGAGTATACGAATCCCAAAAATAACGTTTACTGAAGGATATTGAAGGGTCGTTGAAACGCACTGCTATGATTGTGGGAAATAGGGAAGTTTGAAAAGACGCCAGATCCAATCCAACGTTTTTGCTCATCGCGTGGAATATCAACAACAACAACAACAAAGCAAATAAGTGATGATGATGATGTAGGGGGATGTTTCGCCACCCTCTCCCATTGCTTGAGGGGAGGGGAAGAAGCTGGTGAATGATGATGAATGTTTAGAGTTCAAGCAGAAGCCCTGTTGAAAGTCGGTATGCCGTTTGGCTGACCATTCGTCCCTTTTTTTTTCTCTTGTTCTAATACATATATGCCCCCCTGTTTCTGCTAAAAAAATGGTGATCAGGGCTTGAAGAGCTCGTATCTTGCGCTGGGTTCGCCGGAGGCCCAAACAGTTGAGGAAGGGCAAGCGAGTGTATATCCCAGTGGCTTCAAGTTGGCGCTGGAGGACGCGTCTCTCAATGGAATACTAATCACTAATCACATGAATGGGTATATGGCCTCAATCCGTATTCCGCCACGCTACTATTCGCAAGGGGTTCAGTGGCACGCATCTTGTGGCGTTGCTTTTTAGATGTCTTTTTTTTTCTCGAAAATTGTGATCATTTGGCTCACCGTTATCTTATGCCTTACGTATTCGCATGTAATTTCAAAGTAAGGCATCTGTTCAAAAAGATTAACACTTTATTGCATTTTTTTTCACACAATTTCGGAATCCCATACGCAACACGATGTGTAGTGGCCACCCGTATGTCTCTTTCTTGAACGTCTAGACAGTTGCAGAAGTCTCCTGTGCTATCAAACACCCATGCAATCCGCACAGTGGCGTCATCACTAGGGTTCCCGTTACATGGTGCTGGAGCTCGTTGCGTCACCTCCTCCACCTTTTGTTTTATGATGAATCCCTTTGCGTTCCTGACGATACGCGATAAATATCATATCATAGGCAGCAAAAAAAAAAAAAAAAAAAAAAAAAAGTCATGCAATCGCGAGGGCTCCCCATGTCGTCGCAGAGAAAGACAGGTACTGCTGTGGTGAGTCACCCCCTTTCACCATCGCGTCACCCTCTCCCCCGCATCACCCTAGTGACGTCACTGGTTCCGCATAGGACCTGCACCTCACCTTTCGCAAGACGAGAAATATTGCTAAATAAATACGAGTCGTGATGTCATAAACCCGGGAAAGTGAACCTGGCATTTCTCTCCCGTTATATTGCAAAAAAAAAGAAAAGAAAAAAAAGGAAACGGAGATAGCAAAAATAAACCCTATAACCCTGTCGCGCACGCTGCAACATTTCCAACGCAATCGCAAGTTGAGCTTCGCTTTGAAAGCGTTTCGTTTGCCCTATAGCCAACGTCACATTCTTCTCTCCCTCCACATCCAGGTACCGTTCAAGAAAACCAGCGCTAGACCAAGACGCAAGAAAGATGGCGGCTTGTCAAAACTGCGACGACCCCAGGTAAGCGATGTGTCCAATAGAGGTTCCGGTGTCGGCCGTGCGTGTCGCTTTCTTACCGCTTCATTGCGCTCGCGCCCCCTACCGTGGCTTTTTCTCGCTCAAGACGAATGTGAGTCACCTTTCCTGGCGAATTACGCGCTCAGTTCGCCCTTCAATTACTGTCACCTTGCTGTGATGTCGTCTATCAAACACGCGCGGAGAGAAAGCAAAACACGGGCGCCGAAGTGGCTTCCTATCTCGTGTATACGGGTTGTTGGCTGGTTCCGAAGCTTTCGCTTATTATTGTAGCAAGCGCAGACATGAACAAGATACTCAAAAATGTATTTAAGATAAGATAATAAATACTAACGTTAGAATGTAATTAAC
This sequence comes from Ornithodoros turicata, assembly GCF_037126465.1. Classification (NCBI taxonomy): domain Eukaryota; kingdom Metazoa; phylum Arthropoda; class Arachnida; order Ixodida; family Argasidae; genus Ornithodoros; species Ornithodoros turicata. The sequence goes on along the minus strand of NC_088202.1, from coordinate 138,187,520 downwards.
ATAGAGTATAAATACATGAAAATTAAAGTAATTAAGATAGAGTACAAAATACTTCAGAAAGTATTTGCAATACAATTAAGATACTATTTATCCTTGAACGCAAAAAGTCACCGGTCACTCGTCAATGCGGCTAGTCGCCGCTATGTGACATGAATCACCTAAACCCCGCGCACTACGCAAGCCGCCGCTGTGTCATAGGAGTCATCTAAACACAAGTCCCAAAAAGATGACAAAGAGATACCACATAACTCCACTAAGTATATGTGACCCAGAACAAAGCAAAGTTCTAGCAGGTGCCTGCTGGGAGAGGTCAGAATTCGCTGCCACCACGTCAGGGCACACATATTAGAACCCTCACTCGCCAAGGATTAGTACACACGGGGCAAGATCTCTAAATGTAGACTACCAAGAAGGGCCAATGTCCGGGTCAAGTCCGAGGGACTCAGGGAATTTCAACTGAACAAGCAAGATAATGGAAAGACAAGACACAGAAAGTTTGAGAGGGAGATCCAAAATATGTAATTAGAGTATTGAGTAGAAAATACCATAAAATGTATTTTAAATAGAGTACAAATACACAAAACAAAAAGTATTGAGTAGAGTACCCAAATACCATAAATTGTATTTAAAATACAGTATTTTAAATACAATACTCCAAATACGTACAAGTCTGAGCAAGCGTGAGCGGTTAGCAAATTCTCCGAAAACTCGAAGTAGTTTAAGTAAAAAGCGCTCAAGCATCAAAATAATGTCCACACGCTACAAATGTTTCGGTCATAGGTTGCACCTAATTAATATTCCCGCTACCCTCTGCAAGAAGGTCCTGCTCTTCTTGTTCAATCCAGATAGGGTGCTGCTTGCGCTTGCGCTTGCGCAAGCGGCGCTGGCCAACGAGGCACCCCATATCAGAAATGAGCAAAATACCGCACAAAAGTAATTAAAATAAGATACCAAATACTGAGAGCGTATTTAAAATAGATTTAGTAAGTATTTAAAATAGAGAGATAAACTAAAATACAGCTCGAAATACTTGAAAGCACAAGTATTTAAAATAGAGTACCAAATACTCCAAAAAGTATTTAAGATCCATTTAAGATACTTGAGCATTATCGGTTGTAAAGAAGACCCGTGAGTGTCGTTTTGAGACTTAAACCTAGGATTCCTTCCGAAAGAATTAAAAAAAATGCAGTGTCTGTTTCAGCTTATCCTAACACTTGTCCGTGTCTCTCCGCTAAAATAAGAAGTATGAACCAGTACCAACTATCTCGTCTTGCTCCTGTGAAACATTCATAGCAGTACGAAGCTTGAAGTACGAGATTTCATGGCCGTATACAACAACAACAACAACAACTTTATTGTGAGACGATGAATGGGGAGTTTACGCGCCAGGGGCGATACTCTACCCCATTGCTGGTGCTGATGTGGGGAATGAAACAGTGAGCTCCTTCAGAATAAGGATCGAAGCCCTATACGGTGTCCAAAAACGTCAACAGAACTTTGAGGGCAGAGCGCTGGTGGACTGGATTTGGCCAGGGACCAAGCAGTTTTGAGAGATAGAGGGGGCGAGAGAGGCGGTTCGGGAAGGTAGTTAGCAGTGTGAGCAATGAAGATGAATGTGCTCTAGATCTTCTAGAGCACCGCAGTGACGGCATCTGGGAGAGGCAACTTGTCTCATGCTGTAATGCCTCTGAGCTGTAAAAGCCATATCGAGTCCCACACTCTAAAAAAAAAAAAGAGTAAAACTGGGAGTAATTGCAGCTTCTACTCCTCTAGTCTGCAATTACTCCCCATTTTAGTCCCCTAACCCGACATTTGGTTCCGACACTTACTCCCCAGGACTGCAAATTGTCACTAAACTTTGCGAATGATCTCCTGAATGCAACAGTCTACGTAAATATGTGCCCTTGGTCAATTTGAACGACATAAGGCTGTATAAGTCAGACAATGTAGCAATTTTCTTCCCACACAGAGTAAGAAACAGTTAGCGCATCTTTCTCCGCAAATTGTGCCTTATGTATGGCGCAAGATTTTATATCACTCGATAGATCACGGTTGACGATTTGCTTCAAAGTATTTTCATGCATGCGCACCAATTATGTACCTGGGACTCTTACAACAGCGCGTGAAATGCAGTCTCCACTCTGTGACATTCATTTACTCCCGAAAGGGACTATTTTTTGTGGCAATGCATTTAGTCCCCAAAAGGAGTAAAAGTGCTCCTTTTTTTCTTAGAGTGCATTCGATGAATTAACACCCCTGTCAGACGAGCGCACTTGCGGCCTTAACGGTTACGGTCTTAAGTGCAAACGGTCATTAAATTCTTGCCAGCCGGTGAGTCATACGACTTTGCGACAAAACTGAGGTGTAAGGGCAACTGAGCTCCCGCAAGATTACGGCGTCCCCCAGAACTAACGAAGTCTCGTTACCAAACGCCATGAACAAGATGGCACATATTTGGCAGTAGTGTTCTGCGAACTTTTTTCGTGCTCAACGCCTTGATTTTTTTCTGGTGAAGTATTTGCCACTTTGCTTCTCATTATATCTCGTCAGTTCGTACTAGTGATACCAGCCTTGGGTGGTAACTAAGTTACTTCTAACTTGTAACTGTAACTAGTTACTTTTGGGGTTAACTAGCTACATTTCCAGAAAAGTAGCTTTTAACTGTAACTAGTTACTGTTTCTATGAATGTAACTGTAAAATGTAACTAGTTACTCGAATAAATGTCGATCCTTTTTTACGTATGTACACATGTCGTATTTTCCCCTGTGGGAGAGCCACATATTGACTTATACAGCTTCTGGATAAGTGCAATAATACTTTTATCGCACTTAAGTAAATGTAAATAAATGTACGTTTTCAACGATTGTGTCACACTCTCATGGTCATTTTTATAAAAAGTAACTCTAACGTAACTAAGCTACTTTCTCTCAGTCCCTGTAACTGTAACTAGTTACGTGACCAAGAAAGTAACTATAGCTGTAACTAGTTACTTGACCAAGAAAGTAACTATAGCTGTAACTTAGTTACTTAACCAAAAAAGTAACTATAACTGCAACTCAGTTACTTAACCAAAAAAGTAACTATAACTGCAACTCAGTTACTTTTTAGAAGTAACTTACTCAAGACTGAGTGATACCCCCGGACCACTGCACTCCGTGTCGCCTGCATCCAAAACTGTGCGCGCACCAACCGTCGAAATTGCTTCAAACCAAATATCGTTTGCGGTTTTTCAAATTGGCTAAGTGCAAACCAAACGTTGTTTCTCTCTGTTACTCTCAGTGAGAACAAATGTGATTTAACCACATTTCATTCAACGTTCGCAGATGTGTTTATCGGTGTGGCAAAACGCCTTTACGGATACCGTCTGGTAGCCTTACAGGCCGTATGTACGCCCGTCTGACGGAGGTATAATGCAGCATCTTGACGAGAGGGATTTCGTGGCACGCGGATAGCGAGCGTTGGATCAGCTCTTCTCAGCATATAGACGGTGGGGGTGGGGGAGAATGTCAGTTGTCCATCCGTGGGGAATGAGGTGAGTCGCGAGGCGTGGAAGTATGCAACGACGGTCTCCTCTCAGCAGCGCAGTGCTCGACCGTCTCCGAGACGAGAGAGCTGCTTCTGCGGCGCTGTCGGCCTGTTCATTCCCCACAACACCACAATGGGCTGCAGCCAGACTCGTGCACGTTACTCGAAAAAAGTAACTGATTACCGTTACCAATTACTGGACTCCAAATGTAATTGAGTAACGAGTAGAAAAGTAACGCGTTACTCCGGTCGTTACTCTGCATTCACGCAAATTATACCCGTCTTTAGGTGCCTCAGAGGGGGGGGGGGGAGGAAAAAGAAGTCGTTCAACAGCGGAAGAACTGAAATAACACGAAAAACGAAAACGCGCAGGACAAGTAGATCTGTACGACTACTGTTTTATCGCCTGGGAAGACGTTGACCCGATTGTGGAAGAGCATTGCGTGGATCTTCCCATGACTCACTACACCTCCAAAGCTACCACAATGGTACCACCACACTGGTGTAGTAAGAGATTAGGGAGAGAGACCCTGAAATTCCATAACCTTATTACAATGACCTCCGCTTGGTATAGCAGAACGGTCCAAAAAAGGCTCACTGCACGAGGGTCTTGACTTGGGGCAGAACATCCGAAAAATAAGTTAATCTCTACCGGAAAAGTAATCAATTACTGAGTAATCGATTACTCAGAAAAGTAATTGATTACTCGAAAAATTACTTTGACAGTAAAGTAACTGATTACTCGGAAAATTACTCACAAAAGTAATTGATTACAAGTAACGCAATTAGTAGTAACGCGTTACGCACAAGTCTGGCTGCAGCCCACTGGAGAACCAGCCCGTGCCCTGCCTCGTACACAAGGTGATAAGCCATTAACACGTCCGTCACTAAGGCGTGCGGATGAGCCTCGTATATGCCAGAATTTTCAATACCTTGCAGAGCCGATTTTGAGTCGATGAACACTGCCCATTCCCGCAGGGTAAAATCAACGACGTGCTGCAGAAAGAAAAGTATGGCATAACGCTCCGCAGCTGTTGATGATGTTTGTTGCGAAAGGCGTCGTCCATGCACTACGCCTTCGGGTGGTATCCGAATACAAGCTTCAATTTCGACATGCCCTCATGTGCTTGCTGAAGTGCAAATTTGGAATTGCAAGTTTGAGTTGGACATTTTTCCATCCGCAGAATCTTCTTCTTTGGTAAGCGCAGGTTGTGCTGCGCCAAAATGTTGTTTTCTCTGTCGGAAACCCATTCAAAATACGGACTCGGATATCGCCAAGCAAGTACAGGCGGCTGCTTGGTAGGATTAGGCTCCTTGCTACGATCTGGCAATGTAGGCGTGGTTGGACACCGTCAAAAGTAAATATGGTGAATTCCTTCTGTCGACCATACTCTTGAAACCTGTATCTCGCCATTATGTCCTATACCGTAGCTTCTGGATACGACGTAGACCTGGTTTCGTAGCTTTCGTTTGTCCCATCCTACAGCTGGCAATACGATGACAATACATCATAATGTTGTTCCTACCTCCATAGGTAGCTCTCCTGCTCGATGACAATACACCATGTTGTTCGAGTCTGTCTGAGTTGCTACAGGAAGCCGGGCCCTGTGGCCAGCCTTCCATTTGATGCCAATACACTCTCTCTCAGCAATACAAAAGAACAGACGATGTGGGCAAGCTTTCGCTTGCCCCATCCTACAGTTGGCAATACCATAAGAACAGAACCCAAATACCATGGCTCATCTCATAGAGCCAAGAATTAAAAAAAAAGACAAGAAAAAAGAAAGAAAGAAGAACACTACGGTCGTCGGGGCAGTATATATCTTTCGCGGTGCAGTTTCCGGGAAGATTTGTACCTTAAAAATAACCCAAATCCGCGTACGCTGTGAAGGGAGGGAAATGGGAGCCGGGCCTTCATATATTGGAGAAGGGCCCTCTTCATAACGCGATTCTCCCCCGGGTGGGCTGTGTGTTTGAACGCGCGGCCTATAAAACGGTCGTCGTCGGGCTTCGCGGTGCTGTTTCCGTTAAGACGTTTTTCTTAAAAACCTTGACATTTCGATAGCACCTTTGCAGATGCTATCGAAAGATTTTTTTCATAAAAAATAAGTATAATCCGTTAGTGAACCGCGTCCCTAATTGCGCGGCCTATAAAACAGTCGTCGGGGCAGTATATCCTTTGCGGTGCTGTCCCCGGGAAGAGTTTTCCCTAAAAATCAGTCAACAATACAAAGGTGACAGCCTTAATTGGTGATAATATTTACACCCAGTAGTGACGATAATACACACCCAGTGGTGCCCATGAGGCCATGACACCAAATTATCTCCAAGATGGAGGATGGTGCTTGGAACGGCGAGCGGAGATTTCGTGACGAAAAATTTTCACAGGCTACTTAAATTTCATACTGTGAGTATATATATCATCATGTACGCATCTGCAGAATCAGCTTCAACTTTCACTCCGCTATCATTATTTACGCGGAAATGGGATGTTTCGTCGCCAACGTTAGGCCTATAGTTAAGACCTTGATGCCAAGAAAATAGCAAGAAAGACGACCCTTATACGCAGGATTTTGCGTTATATAATTGCATTTTATTTATACACATATCTTTGCTCATTTTTAAATCGATCTGCTTACATTACGCGATTTAAAACTTCATACCGGCGGTCGTCCGCTACGAAGAAGCGGTTGCACCGCTCTCCTGGCCAACCACTTCTGCCAGCAACCATTTCTGCAATTCTCAGCCTTCCCAACATGCCTCTCTCCGTGCACATGGCGTCGATAAAAGTGGGTGCAAAATCCGTCGTTTTGGTCTGTCTCCAGTGATATCCGTTTCAATCGAGTTTCTCCAGAATGGTGGCACCCAGTAAATAAGGGTGAGGTATCTGTACTGTATGGTCGTCATAATGGACAACTGCATTTCGACCTGTGATTGGCTAGATACATCAAAAAGTGGATGGAGCCTCAGGTATAGGCGAACCCCATTAATGGCCAGACTCCCTTTCAGTGGCGTAGCTCCAAGGTAGGGGGGGGGGGGGGGCTCGATACGAAAACTCGCCCCCTCCCCCCGCTGATCCTGTGTCGACAACACACACATACTTGTGCACACTGCAAACTGAGGATTAAAAAATGAACGAAAATAGTTGATTTAGACGTTCACAATACGATTACATGTATAGGCTGCCATGACCAACGAGGTGATGTCACGAGATAGGAAGTATTATGGAAAGCTCATACTTTGAAAACCATTCAAGCGTGCTTCTTATATAGATGCCATGAACTGCAAGAACTTTCGCGATCGTCACTGCCCCCCCCCCCCATATATTATGTTCTCGGATTTGCACGATTTGTGTGGGTCGGTCCGTGGCACCTAGGTGGGGGGGGGGGGCTCGAGGCCCCCCTAGCCCCCCCGTGGCTACGCCACTGCTCCCTTTGGCATACACGGCACTGCCTGTGCCAGGACTCGAGCGTCACCTCGCGGCCTCGGCCGGAATGCGATCATCACTATGCCACGCCAGCTGGTAACCTAACCTTGACAAAGGCTAACCTAGAAAAACCAAACGACAGAAGCCTCTCTCAACACGAGGCTTTTGCTCCTACTGACGTGTTCGACGTACTCGAAATCCAGGAATATACGGTGAAGGTAGATCGAAGCAAAAGCCCTCATGTCTGGAACCGCCGATATTTCAAATAAATTGTGAACGGATGTTGCAATTCTCTACTCGAAATATCGGCGGTTGCTGACATGAAGGCATTGTCTTCAATCCATAGCTGGATTTTCTATTTTTCGATTTTACATACGTCGACTCTAACTTAATTACGGGCTTGTGAAATCCGAAGTATGTTAAAACTACTGGTGACGCCGAACCCAGCGTCTTGAGTCTTGGAGCTTAGGCGGGCGCGCTCAAACGATGTAATCCAGTTTAAAAATCAATGGGAGGTGAAACGAAGCGAAACCTTGTATCCGACACGGCACCGCCATCTAAGGGGAGCATTATGTCTTGTCTTGGCTAAGAAGAATTCCCATGACTAGATTGTTTTAGACATATGGCCATGGAAATCGGATTTTATTTGACCTGCGAAGTGGAAAAAAATATCAGATCGGGAACTCTGTTTTCATCTAGCCTACGGAGGCTAGAACAAGAAGTCGTGGCAGTTATTTACAGCAGTTAATAAGGAAGGGTAAGGTACACTCAAAAGGGAGAACTCAATTGAGTTACTAGTCCTTCACTGTGCAACAGTTGGTATATAGTTTCCAGCGTGCTTCTGTTGGTCCCATGTCGGGAGCGTCACGACTGTAGACTTGATGTGGGCTGTCGAGGATGACGGCAAGTGTGAAACTAGTTCCTAGGTGTCCGCCAGGGGTCAGTAAGGGCTATCCCAGGGAGGTCTTTCTACTATATCCCTATATTCTTAAAAAGCCCGTAAAAAACGAATAAAAACGATGAGGCTTATACCTGGTGCCACACGTGATGTATACGGATAGTTAGGTTCTAATCTCGAAACACCACTCAGCTGCGTGACACACTGCTAGAACTTTTCCTTTAAAAAAAACGGGACAACTTTTTATGTGACTGCCAAGTTCGCCTGCAAGGGAGGGTCGCATCCGTTCCAGTCGATTTCTAAACTGTACCGCAATTTTATTCCTCCTGAATCACTGACCATGCTATCGAAAATCCCACGCGAAATACTGTTGTAGTTTGAGTGTTATACAACGGAATACATGACATGAGCAGGCGCCGGATGTTGAGAGTATGCCGGAATTCCCTCTCTGGAAAGACGAGAAGACGTCAGTCCCTAAGAAACCAATGAAGGCGCAACCTTGAGAAAAGAAATGCCACAGCGGGCGGGCGTCTCGTGGGGTTACGGCGCGCCTGGACGCGGTGCCTTTCTAATATTAGCGCTGCCCTCTCATTCCTCTGCTTAGGCAGTGACGTCACGGCGGCGGAGAGTCTGCTACCGCGGAAGCATCGCTGATCTTTGAAATTCGTTTAGTTAACATCTAGGTACGTTTCGGACGAAAAAAATTAATAAAAAATGAGCCAAGCAAGTAGATTGTCGGCCGATGGCTAACCATTGTGGTATCGGTTTCATAGATGGGTTTCCTGATACGACAGTCTCTTTAACGTCGGGGTAACACTGCCGTACATCACACACCTTCAGTAACGAACAAGGGCGTGCCTCCAGGAGTTCATCACAGGTTGCTTACCGTCCAAGTTTCCTATTAAGGGCCACCCATCCATCATTGGGAGACTCCTGAGACCACACGATAATCTTCCCATTGTATATAGCACGGTGGTCTTTGCAGTACGTCAGCGGAGATCGTCGCGTTTGATATTGCTATAATGGCTCTCTCGCAACTATTACGCGGCTTACTGGATAGGGCTATAGGAACTGCATTCGCTGAGGAGTATGCGTGTGTTGTTGAAGCCGTTATGTGATAATAAAAATCACACCCCCTTTTGTCAATCACACTGTGCTGCGACTGCAAACGAAAGACATCGTACTCCGTTGTAGCGTGCGCGCTGACGATACACGTCCAACAGAGTTCTCTTCGTCATAGCTATGTTCAGGAGCATTCAACTAGTACATTCCTGAAAACGGAAGACTACGATATACCGCCTTCATATCTCCTGACTTAGATAAGTTAGCTACCTAGTATATTAGAAATGTATTGTCTGCCCTTAAGTCAAAGTGCATAGCCTTGACTGTACAATTTGGAAAAGTGGGTACCTGCAAAAATCATAAGACTTGGGCTCAGAAAGTATTTTTTTTCGATTTAAAGTGAAATCCTGAAAGTACCCTGACATTTTCTTGCTGGTGAGCATGTCTCTATACAATTCGCAGGCACGCGTATTGCGCATAGTAGTAATTAACTACAGTCAGCCTGAAAAGTTTTCAGTTTGCATGTAGTTTTCAGTCATAGTCTCGAATGCTTCATATCACGAGATGACATTTAAGACCCTTCTACTTTCACATCACACGTCGCACAGTAGGAGCGGGTTCCGGACACGAAAAGGACATCGAGATCAGAACTTCAGAACATGCCAGGCATCCTTTTAATTCCTATATATCGGGCCAGTCCATTTCGTATCTCCGGCTGTTGTAGGGCGGCATCGGTGAAATGGGCTTCAGGACGCATGCGCAGACGACAGCCAAGCACTCGCCTCGTTCCCTTCCATCTGCAATGCATTTCTTGTTACACTCTTTGGGATCGCAGTGAGTGGGGAATGTAATGTTTTCGCCGAGGACCACGGGCATGAATCGGGCTGCAACGACGCAATAAAATAGGAACGCAGCTGTACATTTCGACATCATCGCGATAGGTGTTGTCGTTCCTCGCGACCTTGTCGTCGTCTTTCTTTGCAAACACACAAGGTTGCTACCTGGAAATCCATGACTTGAAAACCCGAGACGAGGTAGGGACGATAACTGACAAACACCTGGAAAGGGTTTTACTCGCTGTACTATAGCAGTGGGACTGGCGGCTTTTAAAAGTTGGTGAGTGTGTTTAAAAGTGAAATAACGCTTGGAAGTGAAAGGAGGCCATATACCGAGTCTAGAATATAAGAATTATAAAATTATGTGGTCTAGAACCTTCTTTATATATGCATTTCAATAACATCATCTGAACCACGGAAAAACACGGCCACGCTGAGCCTAACGGCTTCGGATGGGTGATCTTGCGACAGGTATGACACTTTTGCAAGGTCAGGTAAACGTTTTATTTAGTTAGGTTAAGTCAGGTTAGGCTACACAGATTGAGGGGGGTCTGGGGGGGGGGGGGTCATCGCCCCTCCCCATGCCCGCACCAGGCGGTGCGGGCATGAGACTGTGCCTATGACTAAAGATGACAGAAATCAATCCCATTGCTATAGATAGTGCTATGTATATATTACTATTACCTACTTACCTTGTTTTACTTACTGGGCCAGCCTGCGGTGCCCGATACTTCTAGTCCACAGAATTTTATAATTCTTACCTTTTTAGATTCAGTATATGATCTTCTTTAACTTCTATGCAATATTTACCATTCAAACGCTTTCACAAATTTTTAAAAACGAGTGGTCCCGGTAACGAACTACACCCAAAAAAAAAAAAAAAAAAACCAAAGCACACGCAGCGTCCACACACTTAAAGCCTTCCACAGTGGTATGTAATTTCACGATTTGAACATAACACCCAGACAGCTGTCGGTCCACAGTTTATTAAGCCAGCGCTCCGTATCTGGCAAAGCAGTCTTGAGAAGTCAGAGCTCCAGGTCTACTCCCCAGTGATTCCTGCGCACTTCCACGGGCCTGTTCACTCGCCCCCGCCGGCGTATGGGTTGGTCCTCGGGGTGCTGGTGAGGGATGCATGCGCAAACTACATTGTAGCACTCGCCTTGAATGTGACCCTCGGACTTGCACTTCTTGTCGCAATGTTCCGGGTCGCAATGCGTAGGAAGTGTGACGTCCATCCCCAAAATTACCTGCGCAAGCAAGAGCAGGAACAACAAAGCGACCATAAACTTCGTCATCATACTGGTGTCGTCGTAGCCTGTGTCGTCGTCTTTTACCAGGCCAACGGGTCACGTGACAATCCACAGAACGCGTTAACGAAAACGAACGAAATCAGAACAGGAACGAAAACAAAGAAACGTTGAGCCCAACACTGAGGGTAGCTGTGTGCTATATGTCAGTATACAAGCTGATATACAGGGCGGGGGCAGATAAGGTATAGCCCCACAACGCCATACGTGCATGAGTGTGGTGCTACTTTATCTGCACCCACCCTGTACATGTATTCTTAAACCATAAAAAAGTCAATTTTGTTACTAGTTGCACAATGCGCGTAGTGTATTTCATGCCAGGGTAATTTGTGAGAGGTGTTAGCTCGCAACCTATACTATATTTATAGTAGGAGGCCGTGGTGGGGGTCATAAACGTCACTGCATGCTGATTAGAAATAGCAAACTCTGTGTCACCACTATGCATCTCCGCCAGTATTGAAAGATTACGCTTTCGTTAGGAAGCTCGAACGCTGAAATTTCACTTAGAGCTCAGTAAGTGTAAGTGTATTCCTAAAATTGCATGGTGAGATAGAGGGTCTCTTTTCGTATAACGACACTTCTGAATCACGTAAACCCGATCGTCAGCACTGAAATTTCGTCGTTTCAGATGTTGGTTCCCGTATTTATTATTTGGCTCTATAGTATCAACTGTCCCCCAACTGGAACTGGCGTTTAAAGTCTCCATCATTCAGTACACTTACGCAAACTTTCGACCGAAACGTTAGCACATGTCACACGTCAGCACCGCCATGTGTTTTCACGTTACTTTGACTACCAATGGGCAGATGCGCGTGTGTCTGATTTCCTCTGAATAATTTCTACGTGAAATGTTGTTTCCGTGCATACCTTGGTACCTGATATATTTAGCAACAAATAAGGTGTCATAGACACCAAGGGGCCTACTGTTTTGAAGCACAAGGACACCACCACCTTGGCATTAATATTGGCACTACGAGCATCTTGTAAGACATCCTGCTACGAGAAGACAGTGCCACTGCGGACGATACAAGCCGAGCACGTAACTTGTCGAAAGTCGTGTTTTTGGCGCAAAGGAGCTAGACAAGCACGATTGTCAGACGACGTCGAGAAAAATCCCCCTCTAGCAGTCCTAAATCTGAACATAGACTTGCCTCTTGCCCGATAGAAGGACCACTTCCGTGTTGTACTTTGTCGTTCCGTCCCATCCAGTATTGATCAACACACGGTCTCATGCCTCCTTTACAAAGCACCAACGTTTGCAAGTTCCCGCTTTTCACGGACCACAATAGAAAGGAAAGGCCTTTCCAAAGAAATCATCTCTCTCTATTGAGAATTTTCATGATGTATTACTCATTGAGATATTGTAAGGATGAGCAATGCACCAAGAGGAAAGCGAGCTGGTGTGTCGAGGTGGACAGCATGGCAGTGGCGTATCTAGGGTGTGGCAGGTGTGGACAGGTGCCATGGGCGCCAGGTGAACAGGGGCGCCATTATACGGTCGGGTGTGAATGTGCCAGGTCGGGCACTCAACTTGGCACATTCATAAATGATCTAAAGCACCCGCCATTAGGGAGGTTGTAGTGTGAAACCTAGTGCGGATCTCACGAAAACGCATCCCCAAGGACATCATGTTAACCATGTTGCCATGGGCGCAGGTAGCTCTAGATACGCCACTGCAGCATGGTAAGAGAGATAAGGAATGGATGGTATCATTTCCTTGAGCACAAGGATGTGGTACGGATAGAGGGACAGAGCAAAACCGGACAGGACCATGCTCAAACCAGCATGTGCAATGGAAACTGAGAGAACACTTCGGCGTATCAGCGAAACTGAATTTGATGCATGCAACGTGAGCCCCACAACGGTTGCAGGAGCAAAGAAAACAGCCCTTCACTCTTGGCGCTTCATTGCTGGTTTGAGCCTTGTCCTATCCGGTTGTGTTTTGTGTCTCTGTCCATATATAGCCTCCTCATGCTCAAGGAAATGAAACTGTTCATGGACATATTGTAGACCTGATATTTCTTGCATCGTGTGCATTTGTAGATTGTCTCCCTCTCACATGTCCTTGTGAGATTGTTCAGTTGGTGGCGCGTGTAGCAGTCTGCCTACCATGGTGGCGTCATGTTGCTCGGGGAGATCGTTTGTCCTGGGACGGCTTCAAGGGAAACTGCACCGACGTTTCCCTTAAAGCCTCTGGGTAGACAGCACAGCTGATGCCTGGATTCCAACCCATGCCTCCCGATCCCGGCACGGAAGGAGATCATCGCATCCACTAAGTCGCCGGAGCTGGTCACCGAAGGATCTAAGCTTTTATAAATGAAATTAAACGAAATGACCCAGTCTCTCACAAAAATTTAATTGCAAGGTTTGAAGAGAACAGATCCTGCATGACGTGAGTGTCCGAAAATGTCGGGTCGCAACGTTTCTTCCGTTGTTCCATGGTCGGTCATATTCCAGGCCGCTTGAGCCAACTTCCTGTGCGAGTCCGTGGGTCTTCAAAGATCGGGGGCACAATGCAAGCGCAAACGACGTTAAAACACTGGCCTCGTATGTGTCCTTCTGACTTGCATTTCTTGTCGCACTCTTCCGGGTCGCAATGCGTAGGAAATGTTATGTTTGCTCCGAAAACGGCGGGCGTAACATGGACGGTTAAGACCAACAGGAACAAGAACGAGGCCGTGAGCTTCAGCATATTCTTTTGTGTCGCCGATTCTTGGTTGGCTTGCCTGGTGCACGAGGAGTGCCCTTGTCCTCTTCTTCGTTTTGGAAATGTTCTGCGACCAAAAAGTACGCGTTACGAACACCTAAAGTTGTAACAAGTTCCCTACCATTGCCAGAGGGAAATGCGTACGTATGTAAAGAAGGTAAAGGCGCCCTGTCAGTCGTAATAGGTACACGTCGTTAAACGTTTACTACGGAACTGATACTGCAGACGCCAATCCGCGGCAGCAGATATCAATGCTACATTGCCTGCTCATTCACACAGATTCTAGCTACTATGACAGTGCTGGAGCTGACTACTGGCTCTCAGTGATACAGCTGGAGACGATTTGCAGCGCTCGATTGAAACGAAAGATGAGTTATGGTTCGTTATTGTGACATCCCTATTCCCATCCCTATACGATCATATGTGGAGCCATGTTTCTTTAGCTTCCAGCCATCATGTGCGTCATTACCTTATACGTAGATAACAAGAGTCCCAGTGGTTCGTATTTATCCGAAAAACTGCGATTTTGGGTTTCCAGTAACCGATAACTGTGCAAGGAATGCTGTGCTGTGATGGCCGCTTGACAGGGTTCGTTTCACGGGGTACGTGTCAAGATTACCTCGCATGGCGTATTAGCCGCCCCAAGGAAGGGTGGCGACCCTGACCCAAATACACATTGCAACAGTCTTCACTAAACAATGCGCAAAGCACCCGTGTAATATCGGTGAACTCCATCCTTGCCAGAGGCGCACCTCAACATTGGAGTCTCATTGAGTCTCAACATAGGAGTACCTTATACCTTGACGGGCAGCCACCTACCGCTCTGGAGAGCTCTGGAGCACGTGCTCTATCTTCGACTGGTCAAAACGGAGCGCTCTGGCAACATCGTCGGTACTTGTTTCTTTCTTCCATCTTCTTTCTTGCCCCGACTCAGAGCATTGGTACCGCCAGTCGAAGATACCATGAGTGACGCTACTCGACATGAGGACACTTCGAGGTCATTTCGGCCGTTCCCCAGGTCTACTTGGAAAACGTCCAGCGCCCATTGTTTCCTCCCCCCCTTTTTTTTGTTGAAAATCATGCTTCACCTCCTCCTCCTCGAAGTGGAGAAAGCAACACAGATGACACGCAAATTGTCTTCTCGAAGAAGAACTCGTTCTCGAAGAACCGCTTGTTCAGGCAGCGCAGACAAGGATTCGAGCGAAAGCTACCTGGCGACAGTGTCAACGGGTGTCCGGATTTTGAGGTGTTCATGTCGCCAGGTGTTCGTGATGTGCATGTCGTCTGCAAGTTCTGCCGCATTTTACGAGTCAGCTTCTCATTGTTTTTACGAGCTTGTCGTTGCACACCCGTCGCTTATTTCCAAATCTCGCTTAATAACTGGGTGACTCGGAACTTTTGGAAAATAATATTGCAAGAAAAATACTACCCCGAACGTGACAGAGAATAAACTGCGAAAACCCGGAGACCTAGCGGTCCAACCTGTGTTTCAATAATTACTGTAGAAAGTATCATTGCGACCAAACCGGTGGACAACAACAGCAACAGGTGCTGTTTGATACATAGCATATAGGGCTTATTCACTGGGGTCACCTCGCCGCCATATGCTTTTTGGGTGACTATCGTCGAAAACATGGAAATTACTTGGATATGCTACAAACCACACAGCACAATAACTTTGAAACACCAAATATATACGGTGAGTACGATATGGGTGACTGCTTAGAAGGGACCTACAATATGGCGGCCGATGGCAGCACGGCAACACCACTGCCTGTTTGCGACCGTGGCGGTCTCCTACGGATGACGCTTGTGATTAAACCTTATACGCTTACCTATCACATAGTGGACAATTGGCGTCCACTCGCCATCTAAACCGAGACAAGTCTCCCTTCTTCCAAGCTTTGTGGCAGTCACCGTACAGGGTAGCCTGATAACACTGATGAACTCATGGACTCGCCTGGTTGTACTACTGATTTTTATACCTTACTGAAGCACCGATACATGTCTCGCATATGCGAAAGTGCGCATCATTGGAGGTACCCTTACAATGTTCACGAACCTTAACATCGGTGCCCAATCCACGCTCAATCACATTCAATTTAAAGGCTAAAAACGAAACCAGTTCACGTGCTCTACGAAGACTCCTTAGGCTTAGATTCATCTTCCAAGCTGATTGTTAATCGAGGAAGGTATGGGCGAGAGCCCCAATTTCCTCTGTGGTTGAAGGGCCACATGTCGAAGTCAAGCTCTGGATTTCCATTTCTGCCGAGTCGTGTTGGCGGCGGCTTCACGATGCAGGTGCAGACGACTGACATGCACTCGCCCTCCATTTTCTCCTTCATACAGGTCTCGTTGCATTCCTCTGGGTCGCATGCGGTCGGAAAGGCGGTGTTCTCCTCGCTCACAACCACAGAGAAGAGCGTAAAAATGAGACATACCAACAGGGCGCTGTTACTCATGTTGGCCGAATATAGATTCGCAAGAATTGGTCTTCTGCTTCTTTTTCGTTACCTTACGAAGCGGGCACTTCACGAGCGAGCCAACGTAGTTGGAAGTTGTTTGTAGTTCAGGTGTCACTTTAAGCCTCTTGAAGTTCCAGAAGTGTAACGTGGTTGGAGACCTCTGCGTTGACCTCGAAATAATAAATATAGGACTGTCATGTATTGCTTCCTCGGGCCGTACAATCGTACGGAGAGCGTGTTTATGGCGTGAAAAAAAAAGATGGCCTGCATCATCTTCTAAGTGTCGCTCTCGACGTCTGGTTCAGTTTCCCATCATGTCATCTCTGTAGCAACACATCCTCTCACCTTTAAGCAATACCATGAAGGACAAACAACGGTTAAGTTGTAAGATGCCCTATACAGCTATAGACTTTGGCGGACTTGACAGTCATGGCCCACTAGCCAGAGTTGCTTCGCGGCGCTAACACGAAATTAAAAAAAAAATCATGGTCCACGGACGCATGGCCTCTGCCGGAGTATGTTTCTTTCAAACGACCACAACTTAGACGGTGCCAGCTCACAACGCGCGCAATGTAACCACTAGAAGACCAGGAAACGATAGTCGTGTAAAAGACACAATTCCCAAGAAAAGGTTCAGTGTTCTGCGGTAACCACAATAGATTCGTTTCATACGCCGGTGGTGACAACCTGTAGCAGGTAGCAGGTAGTGAACTGCACTGTACAATAATGGCATGCCTGATGGTTTATAATGCCCGTAATTATTAGGAAGCATGTTGCATTCGCAGTCGACAGCGAGTTCAACGTGCTTATGTGAACAACATCAAGGTCACACGGGGTCACACACGGCAGATTTCAAGAGCGGGTCTGATGTACCTAAGAGGCACTGCGCAAATACAGTGCTTGTCAATACCTGTGACGTCACGAAAAGAAGCCCTGATGCCATCGACATGAGCACGTCCTATAGGTAAAGACATCGATCCATAGGTAAAGACAGGGGTGCACCAATACGATCCAGGCCAATCATCAAATAACCACCTTCGGTGCCCAGGCCTTTCCCGGTAGAAATTTTGATAGAAAGCAGCCGTTAAATGAGTGTTCCTATCTGCTCTGTTAGGCCACAAACCTGTACCTCACAGATCGCCAATCTAGCTCCTTTCCAACCAGAGCATAGTAACATTGACTGGAACAATGACTAGCTTCATAGACAGTTCTACTTGATGACAATGCATACACTTTGATTGATATGTGGAGCACAGGCAACCTTCTCATTGTGTTGCACACTAATACAATCAGACATGTACAAGATACTCAAAAATGTATTTAAGATAAGATAATAAATACTGACGTTAGAATGTAATTAAGATAGAGTATAAATACATGAAAATTAAAGTAATTAAGATAGAGTACAAAATACTTCAAAAAGTATTTGAAATACAATTAAGATACTATTTATGCTTGAACGCAAAATGTCACCAGTCACTGGTCAATGCAGCATGTCGCCGCTATGTGACAGGAATCACCTAAACCCCGTGTACTACTCAAGTCGTCCCTGTGTGATAGGACTCATCTAAACACGAGTCCCCAAAAGTTGACAAAGAGACACCACATAACTCCACTAGGTATATGTGACCCAGAACAAAGCAAACTTTAGCAGGTCCCACAGGGTACACATAATAGAACCCTCACTTACAAAGGATTAGTACACACGGGCCAAGATCTCTAAATGGAGACTTCCAAGAAGGGCCAGTGTCCGGGTCCAGTCCGAGGGACTCACGGAAAGTTTGAGAGGGAGATCCAAAATATGTAATTAGAGTATTGAGTAGAAAATACCATAAAATGTATTTTAAATAGAGTACAAATACACAAAACAAAAAGTATTGAGTAGGGTACCAAAATACCGCAAATTGTATTTAAAATACAGTATTTTAAATACAATACTCCAAATACGTACAAGTCTGAATACAATGACTCAGAAGACAACGGTACAACAGACGGTAAGAAACGTGCTGGCAGAAAGGTCGCAAAGTGAACGGTTTATAAAGGAGACCCTTCGCGTTACATGGCGCAAGAAGTCTTCAGGGAGGGTCGTCATCGTTCCTGTCTGGCTGTTCCTGAGCCAATGTTTTGGGTGTCAGTCGTCTTCGAAGGGCGATTGCGCTACGCATGCACACATCTCGTAAAAGCACTCTCCTCCCCTGTCTCCCTGAGCCAAGCATGATTTGTTGCACGCCACCGGTTCGCAATGCGAGGGCAATGTGACGTCCTCGTCCATCAGGATAGCTGGTAGGACTGCCAGGGCCAACAGAAACCAGAAACCGGCTGCAAATCTCATCGCAGTGCTGAATGCTGTCTGCGTCGTCGTCTTCATTCACCTTTTTCTTTCACTGTCTCTCTTTTTGTTGTCGTATGCCGGAGTGGCAAACTGCAAGTAAAGTCCGAAGAAATAGGCGGTAATTTGGTATAGATTTTGAGGCAGGAATTGACAGTCCACCGGGAAGAAAATTCAGACAATGTTGGGAAGATCCTTACACGTATGCCCGAGAGGTGGCGCGCTGCCTCCTTGGAAATCAAGAAAGACGTTCGGAACTGCTAATATGCAGGGTGTGTGCAATGGACCGTATTCACAACGCTTCTGCGCATGCTCTGTGACCCTAACGGCGCCGAAGACGGTTCCCTACATATTCGATAGATGGCACCAATGTGGCGCCGATCGTGTTTCGCTGGACGGCCGCTAGGATACGACGCGAGTGTGAAAAAGGTCCATTACACACGTGCCTCGTTGCCTTCTTATCGGACGAATTTCCGCAGGCGCATAGCAACGAAATATAGCAAGGTAACTTGGGCTTTCGTACACTAGAATAGGCTGGCACCAATGTTAACAAGGCGGTCTCAGGGGAGTTATGTGCAGGTACCGCTAGGTACCGCTAACGGTTCAGAGACCGTACTAACAACAATGAGCATCCACGTGCGGCTTCATTTTCGTTTGTGCGCTTGTAGCGCCCTAGTGGTACCTGTACACAACACTCTTGGGACGACCATGTTGACATTGTTATATAGGCTATACTAAATCACTGCTAATATACGGAAGCCCAAGTTGAGAAGTCACTCTGCTTCGAATCCGGGCGGTATACGTGGGTGTACTGTCTGGATGGTTTTCCCTAGGTTTTCCTCAATCGCTTCAAGACAAATGACGGCACAGCTCCCTGTGAAGTCGGCCCAGGACTCATAGTCATGACGTTGCCCGCCTGAGAGTGGATACGGCAAGCAGTTCTATCAAGTTTCGGCGCTATATTTACTTTGTTACACAGAACTTTTACGCGTATACACTTACTTTTTACACTTACTTTTTTTCCACGATTTTTTTTTGTGGGTATGGCTCTCGTGAATGCATCGTCATGCGCCACCGGAAGTCCGTCCGATAAGTAGGCAATGAGTGTAAATTTACAAAAAGTGTGTAAATTCTAGTTAGGTTTTCTTGCGCACTCCCTGCATAATGATACACTTTTGTTGCGCCTTTTCCTTTTATTTCTTATTTGTGGCCGCCCCAATGCACTTGGATATTCTAGCATGTGAACGAGAAACTGCACATCTTACGTCTGAAAACGCGGTATATGCAGATGATGCATGTGCCTATAGCACGTTTCACTTCGAGTCGACTCATACAGAGAATATGTGCGTTTCAGGAATGATGAAAATCTTAGCTCAGTTAGCAAGATGTGACGTTACCTACACCTTTTCGTTCTTCAGCCACTTGTAATGTCGGCAAGTAGCTTAAAACAGGAAAGTGTCAACAATCGGTGCGGCTCTGCCATAAAGAAGTCGACGTCATGACAGAGCCTCCCTGACCAGAATTGGGCTTGCATGATTGGCCGATGCAATTTATAGAACATATATCTTCACGAACAGAGGATAAAGCTTTATGTTTGCAACACCATTTTTTATAGTTTACACGAATGTACCTATAGCGCGAGGTATATTCTTCTTTTGCGTTTTTTCTCTCTCTCTCTCTCTCTTTACTTTGGTTTCTTTTTGAGAGCCGTCGACTGCACAGTTAAGTAAACAGCCGGAGTTCATGACCGGGTGGACTACATAAAAAAAAAAAGAAAGAGAGAGAGAGAGAGAGACTGAGAAAGAGAGCAGTATTAGTCCTTTCGGGGAATAGATACATTGCTTCAACCATCAGTCTCCTTCGGGACTAAATGCACGGTAGCTTATGCGAACTTTAGGGCGTATTTGCCACGCTACAGAATAACTTTCACTGTCGGAGGATAAAATGAAGACTAACTGCAATCTATAGTTGTATAGTAACTGGTCTCCAATTTACTCATTCTTTCCTAATGTGATATGCGGCAAGCTACAAGACTGTTCTTGGACCCGTAAAGCCTATATAGTTAAAACTTTGTCCTTCCGTTTCGGTATAGCCATTACGCATGAAATAATCCCGAAATGCACAACAATCGTATCTATATAACTTACAACTTCGCTTGCGTGGAGCAAGAGTCCTGCTCGCTAACAAGAATTTCAAGTCAGCAACTTATTGGGTTCAACCAATAACCACTCTCGCCTTGCCCAGAAAACTTGCCGGGCGTAGTTTTGTAACTCAAGCACTAAAACAGTGAGCAAGCCCTGCAACAGCTGGGCTCTGAAACTTGCGGTAACCCACTCGAGGTCGTGTTGGTCGTAAAAGTTTACTGCAACAGCTGCGAGACGTTCCCCAGTTTTCGGCGAGAACAAGTCCTTTAGGCAGATGAGAGTTTGGTTAGGTTTACGCAACTAAACGGTCGCATATTGCTGAGCGACCTTTTACAAGGACAATGCGTATATAGCAAGTATTGATAGTGCGACAGGCCATGGCAGTTATCGATTTTGTACTCCTGCGGTGCGGAGGAATAATAAAAATAAATAAAAGGTTGGAATGAGGTATGGTTAGTGTTGATAATGATCATTTCTCCGCCGCAACACAACAATGCATGGTCACGAGGGGCGCCGCAATGATCGGCCAGTGAATTAATTTTGCTTCTCTGGGGTTCTCGATCGAACGTGCGGCGAAATATCAGTACACGCCATTCTGTGTTTCCCGCGCCTCGCATACGGGATCGGCTTGTTCCCTGCCACAAACTGCGACTCGAGAATGTGTCAGTTTCAAAGGAAAAGGAAGCACGTGCTAGAAAATTTGTCTCGGAGATATTGATAAATATCTCGAGAACGCTGCAGTAACAAGTTACGCGGGCAACAAATGTTAGAAAAGAAGTGGAATCAAAAGATGTTTGCGTTCATCTCATGATTTTCGCTTTCGTTTGCCGCGACAGGAGAGTTCACACGAATGGGAACAAGCAGTAACGATTTCAGAAGGCAACACATCCAGCTAAAGAAAAGACCACTGTTTGCTACAACACATTATACTTCTCGTTTGCTGCAAGTCTCTTCGTAACTTGAACAACATTTCACTGGACGAAAGCCATGCACTGGAGCACTGCATTATTCCTCAAGACACACTTCCACAGAAAAACGGCGAGCGCAGTATACAGTACTACTTGAACCGCCTCCTAAAACCGCGAGCAGGTGGCCACCCAAAGCGATCGTCACCATACTCTACGGGGAATTCTGTGATGACCTCCGGGTTGTCCGGCATTACGCAGGCACAGACCACCGTATGACACTCGCCGCTCTCCAGACTATCTGCAATGCATTTTCGGTTGCACTCCACGGGGTCGCAATGCGTTGGAGCTTCAAAGTCCCATCCTTGTACCATACACGCCGTAATCAGTAGGATAAATGCAACGAGTGTGGGAGCAGGCATAGCTGTCATCGCACCACCGCCCAGACGCTGGTATACTATTCTTCCTCTTCTTCTTCTTGGAACAAACTGCGTTTAAAATCGTTAAAAATAGGACGAGACGCAAAAGACACGACAACACAAACACTGAGCTTTAATCTCTTCCTATTTATACCCATTACTGTTTTTTTTTTCCAAACGATTTTAAATAAGGTACCAGCCGGCCCAATTTATCACGTTACTTCACCTAATACAGGGTGTGTGCAGAAAAACATGACCCGCATTTTTACATGTAACTCGTTGTCTACTTAGCCGAGGAACTTCCGGTGGCGCACGACGGCGTATTTATGCGTGCGAAAGCTACAAAAAAATCCTGGAAGCCATACTCAGTGTAAAAAAATAAACAGAGCGCGAAAACATGGGCTTCCATGCATTAGAATAGGGCTGTCATGACAGTGCATTGTAGTGCATTTCCGTCTCATGAGAGTTGTGTGCAGGCACCGCTAGGGGTACTGCCGATGAGCATCCATGTGGGACATCGTTTCGATTTATGCACCGATAGCTCCCCTAGCGGTACTTGAACACAACTCTCCTACGTGCACCATGTTGCCCTTTCACATACACCCTGTTGTCCACCATGTTGCCCTATTCTGATGCACGGAAGCCGACGTTTTCGTTGTTCCGTTTAATTTTTAAGCTGGGTATGGCTTCCACAATTTTTCTACAGATTTCGCACGCATAAATGCGCCATCGTGCGCCACCGGAAGTTAGGTAGGCAACAAGCTATGTGCCTAAATGCGGGTCATGTTTTTCTGCACACACCCTGTACACTATGTAGCGCAGGGCCATGGGTAAATTTCCCACGGGCGATTATTGAAGAGCTATTGGTAGGATCAAGGGTAATGGCTGAAACTATACTTGCTTGCGCTTTCAGACATATGTCGGCATAGATCCCTTAGAAGTCGGCCCAGGACGCACAGTCCCCAGGGCGTCAGTCGCGATGTTGCCCACCTCGGTGAGGCCGACAAAACGGCCAGCCCTTTCGCCATCACCACTACCGCTTGCTTGCCTGGCCGACTAATGCACGCAGTTTTATAGTAACCCCCACCACAACCACTGCCACCGACCATGGTGCCGCACGACGTCGCCACGCAAATAGGCTGACGCACCTTACGTGTAAATCTACCGTAAATCTACTACTAATTACCTTTTATTATATAGAAACGGTGGGTTGATGAAATGAAAGATATTAGCTGCCGGCACGGTAGCGACAGTAGTGCGGCCAAATGATAAAATAGTGGATAATGATAATGGACTGAAAAATGTACGGAAAAGACTTATTAAAAGCTGACGAGGCATGGACACGTCGTGGGCATGGATGGATGGAGGATAGTAGAGGAAGAGATGCTCCTTTGTTTCCATCATGTGGACCATGTGGGCAACCAGGAGACGACCTCACACGAGCTCCGAAAAGGTAGAAGTTAACTAGTAATTTAGAATAGTAGTTTAGTGTAATTAATCTTCCAGATCATACGAGCAAGGTTATACAGCTAAACTTCGTCGCAACATAGGTATCCTCGGTATATCAGAATTGGAGTCAAATGGTGCTGATTTTACTGGAGCAGCTTGAGTTAGAGTCCGGAGTCGTTGGCAGTAACGCTTCTCTGAGCCTGGCGAGTTATGCGCAAAATACAGGAGCGTCTTGCATTTTGCCTCTGTGATCTAGATACCGTACTTCGCGACGTTTTCCAGCGGTAGCTGTTAACGGGAAGGTCTCGGGAAAGCGCTGTGACTATATCAAAAAACCCTCGGTTTCGGTTATGCAAAACAAGATAAGTTAAGATAATCTAACGCTAATAAACGCGGTTTTGACGTATACTCAAAGGTGGGTACGTTGTCCCGGAAACTGTCCCGATTTTAATAATATTTTTGTCCCGCTAATCCCAGCTCTACACATCACCAGTCACTTCACAGATCACAAGCCAGTACTCGTCACTTGAAAGTAGTTGTGCATATATCAGCAATAATAGTGTCAACATTGAACATACACACACAACAGCTACCGCTGAAATTCACGTTACACAATCGTAACTGTCCTGTAGTTTTTTTTTTTTGTTGCTTTTTTTTGTGTGATCATGAACTGTTTGGCTCGAAAATCGGAGCTCCGGTTGGCACGTAAAAACAAAGTACCGCAGGAAAAACACGGATTAACTCACGTACCTTAATTGTTTTCTCTATTCTTCATTTTTGTGTGCAAGCAGCAAGCCATAAAATTATGGCTGAATTCTCGGAAATTAAGAAAAAGAAGAAGACCGCGTGCAAATGGTGGATATAACTTCAGAATCTTCACGGCAATAATATTAATTA
The DNA here is from genome assembly GCF_037126465.1 of Ornithodoros turicata. Classification (NCBI taxonomy): domain Eukaryota; kingdom Metazoa; phylum Arthropoda; class Arachnida; order Ixodida; family Argasidae; genus Ornithodoros; species Ornithodoros turicata. Next base: position 138,163,146 of record NC_088202.1, on the reverse strand, counting down.
TATATATATATATATATATATATATCTTGAGAAGTTGGAGTTGGATCGGACGGCTACGTAATTATAGTTGAAATAAATGGGAGACAGAAGACGAAAGTAGGGGAAGTAACAAAAAAAGGGTTTATTAAAACTTAAAAATCATAAAAGTTAGGGAGGATGTCTACGTTACGGCGGAAGCTCCGCCTTCTTCGGGACAAAAGAGCTAAATGTGGCCACGAGGCTGATAAGGGGCTTGAGAATGACGTGGTCGGTTGGGGGAAATTCCACCACGAGTAATGACGTTACTCGTTCGTTTTCTTCAGCGCGGGGGAGCGCATTTCGGCATTCCGTGTGGCGCAATGCGTGCTGATTTGACCTGCGTGACCCACGGCCACGTATTATTGCAGTACCTCTCTGGATGTGTTGTTGTCTTTTCTCTTGTTTCCGTAATTTCCGACCATCACTCCTTTCCAAGAATGGGGACCAATTGTGCTATAGGTACAAAAAACGTGTTTCGACTTCTAGCCTTTTCTTGTCTTTGCTAAGCTTCTGAGCGCCCTAATTATGACGCAGTCCTTCATCTGTTTTTGGGAACCGTTGGTGATCGGTGGCACGAAAATGGTGCTTTTTTTCTTGTGTTTTCATAATCTCCGATCACCCCCACTTCGAAAAAAAGGGAAAGGGTCCAGGCAAACTGGTATAGACTCATGGTAATTAAGGGGCCGAGAGACATGGAACATGAAGGACGGACGACAAATTTCGAGTATCAGCTTTTTCTGAAGTGTAATTCCTCATTAATAAAGAGTTGAAGGCAAGTGACGGCATGTTTGTTGGCTCCTTTAAATATCCGGCGGTAACGTAAAAGTAACTCGTTACCTGTGAGTAACGAGAACTCGTTACTTTTGTATGTTGGTAACGAGTAACGTATTTAGTTACTTTTTTTCTGAAGTAACGGGTAACGGTATTTAGTTCCTTTTTTTTGGTAACGGGCACAAGTCTGATATATATATATATAAACGAATGCGAAAACCGAAAAACATGAGTTTGAAGCAGACTTGTAAGATCATCGTTGTCCTGGCGTTGTCCGTAGCTGAGGGTATACCCAGACGTCATTAACACAGTTGCTCAGCGCGCCTCAAAACTTTTCTGTTGCATATTACTTCAAACGGAAGAAGAAATAGGACGAAGTGCACGAGGTGTACAACACTTCCCAGCGCATCCGCATAACTGTCCAAATATTTGCTTGTCTGTCCTCTCCACTCTAAATTCATATCAGATACGTCCTGAACTGATCAGTAGATCTGTCGTTTATGCGAAGCGCAGCTTTAGAAAAAAGCAGTGTTCAAACTGGCCCGTCTTACCGAGGTGCAGCCACCCCGTTTTGCCCCAACCTTCCAAATTCTCTCCGATACATTCCCAGTTGGTCTCAACTTATCTCCATTTCCCCGTGCAAGCATCGCCGCGTAACGTTAAATGCAACCGCCTATCCCACCGGAATTTATGCGCATACGAATACAAAGCTCTGAATAGCTCAGCATTTTTTGAAAAGCCTCTGAAAAAAAAAAAAAGTTTCGTCATTCCCTGCTGGCCGCAATGCGTTGGGTTGTGGTGGGATGCAGCACGGTATCGCGGAATTCGACAACCTGCCGTTTCGTATACGGTCGCTGCTTTGCGGATCAGCACACCACATAATTTAGTCTAAAACGCTGGACCTGTTTGGGAAAGGCAACAGCTTCAGTGCTGTGACCGTGTCCCGCGTTTGTATTTTAAAGGGGCAGTCCAGCGCTTACCATAAAATGAGATGAGAGCGACGTTCAGGCTGCTACTTATGTGTGTATTCGAAAGTACAACGTGTACGGAACGTTTCCGTTGATATTGCGAAGCACGCATTAATAAATGCGCTTGTGAAGAATGTCAGCAAGGTTCTATTACGTAGATGAAGATGATGAGGTGCAGAGGATGTAGATGAGGAAGAGGAGTAGAAGAGGTTGACTAGGTATAAAATTTAGTTATGTAATAACTATCAATGATTTCGTTTTCCTAGAAATATTTTTATTTATTTATTTATGCGAATACCTCAAATGCCCGCGAGGGGCGTTACATGAGGGGTGTGTGAACTAATAATACAACAAGCACTATCACATAATGAATATATTAATATAACTAGTACGCGAGGTTACATATGTTCAGTAACACACAGACAAAATAATACAAGTAAATGAGACACACTTTATAATTCAAAAAAAGAACACAACTGTCTGCGAGATGCAGAAACATCAGAGATGGTGGCAATGGATTGGGGAAGGTCATTCCAAATGTCAATAGCATGTGGAAAGAAGGAATTGAGAAACTTTTCCTTTTCCATTGATCATAAATATAATCAATGATATTAAAGCTGTCGGGTAACGTGACAGCTGCTGTCATCAATGCGAGGCTGTTACTTGGGTCCAGCTGCGTGGATCAACTTTATTAGCCCCACCAGAACTTTGTCCTCGTCTCGCATTTATTGAAGGTGTATTCGTCTGCACCAATTCGTAACCATTGGCAGTACTCGTGAGTATAGTCTTTTAGGGCGTTAACGCAATCAGAACGTTTCAGTGAACCCAGTTAACTCTTATAATTACCTAACAGATTGTGATGGATGAAATAGATGTGGGGGTGGTATCAGCGGACCCTGGGTCGCGCTTGACGGCACCTTACCCAAGCAACTTTCTTCAACTCTCGGCTGCACTTGCTTCATGCTGGGCGCTCGAACAATCCTATATCGACAGCTGTGGAGTTTGCAACGTACCTCTCCCTCCAAGGTGCTCACTCGAATTACGGGGCCAGACAGCTTGCGAAATAGGATCTCGAACTTGAGCGACAGCGTTTTCCCGATTGGGGATGTCTCCTCATTTAATTAGGGCAGTATCAGACTTCGATGAACACGTGACGATGCTCAGAGATTCGCGTGGAACCGAACGGTTATCGCGTTAGCTGCTCACCCGAAGGTCTGTTAATCGGAGAGGTACAGATCACGCAGAGAGGTTGAAATGTACAGTCAAACTCCTTTACAACGAAACTCAGGGGACAGCAAAAAAATTCGCAGTAAAGGTATTTTCGTTAAAAAGGATGTCCATTATTGGACCTATAGGCTCCAGCGGGACCGCAAAAAAAAATTTGCTGTAGTGGTATTTTCGTTAAAAAGGTGTTCGCTATGAAGGAGTTTGACTGTACTTGGCAGTTATCGGATAAGTTCCTACGCTGCATGGTTTCATAAACAGATCCGTAATGAAAAACGCAAAGACTACAAGGACGACAATAAAAAAAGGATAGAAGCAAGGTCTTCAACACAGCCGAGTAGTTTACTTCACAAACGTAAAAATTTAAGAACAGAAAAAAAGTTCAGGCAGGTGTCGGAAAGGAAAAAGAGTCTGATCCAGGCCAGACTTGTGCGTAACGCGTTACTAGTAATTGCGTTACTTGTAATCAATTACTTTTTTGAGTAATTTTTCGAGTAATCAGTTACTTTACTGTCAAAGTAATTTTTCGAGTAATCAATTACTTTTCGGAGTAATGGATTACTCAGTAATTGATTACTTTTCCGTCAGAGATTAACTTATCTTTCAGATGTTCTGCCCCAAGTCAAGCCCCTTGTGCCGTTCTGGAATTTCAGGGTCTCTCTCCCTAATCTCTTCCTGCAACACCAGTATGGTGGTACCTGAAGCTTTGGCGGTTTAGTGAGTCATGGGGAAGTTCCACGCAATGTTCTTCCACAATAAGGTCAACGTTTTCTCGGCGGAGAAATACAGTAGACGTACAGATCTACATGTCCTACGCGTTTTTGTCTTTCCTTTTTTTTCTGTGGCACACAAAGAGGGGCATAATTTGCCTGAATGCAGAGTAACGGCCGGAGTAACGCGTTACTTTTCTACTCGTTACTCAAGTACATTTGGAGTCGAGTAATTGGTAACGGTAACCAATTACTTTTTCCGTAGAAGTAACGGTAACGGTAATCAGTTACTCTTTTCGAGTAACGGGCACAAGTCTGGATCCAGCTTAGGTGTCGACTAGCAATAACGCGTCATATTTATTGATGTCGAAAGGAAAAATCTTCCTTCGGTGTGCGATCGGCTTCACTTGGGCCTTCCATCTCATACGGGTCGTTTGGATGCGCAACCCCTTTCACTGTCGAGGTAAAGCTTGATAATATGATAGAGTTAAAAGGGCTAAAGTTGAAGTGTCTGAATGACGGGCTGCGCGAACACTCATACTCCCTGCAAACCCACCCTGGCATGCAACCTGGCCATGCACTGTCGCGACTGCGGATGGCGACCTCGTTTGGAAAACGCACGCGTGCGCTTAGGAGCTACTTCGACAGGCTCGCCAGGGAAAGTTACGAAGGAGCACAAATTCATAATAGAGGTGAAAGAAGTGTCAGCAAGCCGTCAGTGGACCTATTGTACAAAGAGATTAGTTATCTTCAAGAGTGTTCTTGATTGCCCTCCTTTCATACCTGGGTAGTAATGTCATTACTGTAATGAAATTGCAGTAATAAATTATTTATTCTGGTAATTTGTAATGTAATGCATTACTTTTGATATTATGTAATTTGTAATGTAATTTAATTACATTTTGGCAGTAATTTTAATGACACTACTCATTATTTTTTTACAAAAGAATCGACTGTGTGTTCTGTGTTGGCACTTTGCAGAAAGAGAGTTGCCGACTGGCGAGCAGACTTGTACAAAATACTGCGCAAAAGTATTTAAAATAAGATACTAAATACCCTACGTAAAAAGTATTTAAAATAGCGTACAAAATACTCAAAACTGAAAGTGATTTGGGTACAGTACTAAATACTCTAAGAAGTATTTAAGATACTTTAAAGCGCTTTAGTATTAGCTGTAAGTGAAACGCGTATTCTGAACGTGGACAAATGAAAGGAATAAACTTCATCAGCCATGCTGAAGCATATCTTTCATTTGCAACGTCTTGGTGTCAATGTTTGGTGAACTTTGATGAACCCAAGTAAACTTTGTTGATATGTTCTGAACCAATTCGTAATCCGTCCTGTATGTCCGTTCGGGTCTTTCAACCTGTGGCACGTGTTTATTGGTTTGGTGACCAAGGAAATAAATGCTCTTGTACTTAATCCCCTGGTGATTCACCTGGCAATGTGAATAGGAACGGCTTTCTGACGAAGTTGGCTATTGACAAGCAAGGTGGGACCAGCCTATTGTACAAGAGGACATGACAGATTCGCGAATTCCCGAAAAAAGAAAGAAGAAAAGGGGGTTAAATTCCAGTGAGCTGAAAATCTCGGCACGGCAGGAAGTGTGCTGGATATGGCTTGACCAGGCAGGAAAGTACTTTGAGTACTGAGTAGGAAATACCGAAAAAAAGTATTTTAAATACATTAGAAATACTTGTCACAAAAAGTATTGAGTAAAGTACCAAAATACCGGAAAAAGTATTTAAAATACTGTATTTTGAGTACGTACTCAAGATACGTACAAGTCTGCTGGCGAGTTCAAAGAATTCCAACGCCCACTATGAACGGTGACGCACTTAATCGGCACAGAATAAAATATGTCTCGTTTTTACAACGTAGTGTTGCCTGACAATGAATTTCCACATCCTCAGTAGCATTACGATTGAACTGGCAGTAATGACTTTGTAATGTCATTACTTTTTCGTAGTAATTGTAATGTAATTTCATTACATTTCAATTGCAGTAATGAGTAATGTAATTTAATTAAATTCTAACTGGAGTAATGAGTAATGTAATTTAATTAAATTCTAACTGGAGTAATGAGTAATGTAATTTAATTACATTTTAGAAGTAACTTACCCAAGTATGCCTCCTTTCATGTTCTTCTCCCCTTTTCGGTTTTGCCCCCTTTGGGAAGTAAAGCTTCAGTTGCTAGTCAGCGCTCTGTGTATGCACTTGTTTCTTCTTCGTGTCCCGTCTCTGCGCTGTTGTTACGTAGTTATGTACCAACTTGCCTAAATCTCCGCCTTAACTTAGTTGAAGAAACTTGGCGATTGGGATAACATGTTGTGGCCACGGACTTTCTAATTAACGCGAAAAAAGTTACCTTTCCTTGGCAAAATTTTGAGTTCAATTAAGATAATTAGCCTAATTAAGGTACACTAATGAGGTACCTACACTAATGAGGTACCTAATGAGGTACACTCATGCAGAGCCGTCCCGAGGCCATTTTGCACTCGGGTCACAGTAAACGTGAAGTGCCCCTGGCCCCTTCCCTCACTGCAGTTAGAAGGTCTGTAAATGAAGAAAAAAACAACAACAAAAAACGCTCATTTGCACTGCCGAGATCGTAAATTCAAATTCTCTTCAGTCCTGCTTAATACTGCCCAATCAAATTCCCAAGGCCTGCCGTTCGGAGCCATCTATCGCGACGGCGCACGGGTTGCCTGTCCCCCCCCCCCCCCCCACCACCACCACCACCATCATCGCTACGGCCCTGCACCCATGCAAACCGTTTGCTTGGGTGTCAAAAACCTTCAGGAGTGTCATACAACAAGTCTCAAATTTTTACCACGCGTAGTTTTTTTTTTAAAGAAATTTTATGACACTTTCTCACCGGACACGCTGTATATCCCCCTGTCTCCCACTCTTGCCCATCGTCCTCACTCCCGGTATCTCCATGCCTACACAGCGCTCGCAGTCTATGGATTATCGCGGTACCCTCCCCCGCACCCTCTAAACCCACTAATGAGCTTACCACTGCACTCCCGCCCAAAACTTTTCTGATATGGATATGTTGTGTACGAAAATACACACTGCCGTGTACAACTGATACGGGTGTCACGCCCTCCCTGTGCAATGCTTATCTCACATCCCCACACCAGCAACCCACTAAGAAGAAAACCCTGCACAAAATTCCTGTCATGGCCACCGTTGCCTCGCGGTATAAACGCAGAACAAAAACAGCTGTGATGCTTTCTTTTGTCGATTTTTCATCGTTACACAAATGGTGATAATTGAAAGCAACAACATATTGGGAGGTCGTGCAGCACTACCAATCTCGTTGATTATTTCTCTGCCCTAACCCAATTATATTCATTCTTGGCTTTGTAACCTATCTTTACCACTTCTATAACTACCTACCGAGTGTTCTAATAGCACCTGATTAACTTAGGTATGTTCAGAGCGTAGGGTATTATGGAGTGCTAGGGACGCAAATGCACCGTTGATAACCTCTTTCTTTTCTTTTTTTTCTTAATTCATGCGTCGATAACTCCCAACGCAAATGTTATCTAGAACGACATCCATAACATGTTGAACACTAAGAGCGTTTTTAGTACGTCATAAATTACACTCCAGCCGTTATTGAGGCACTTTAATTTTGCTCTACTTACTAGAACGGAGCTGTTAGTTCGCCTATTCATCACGAGAGAGCGCTAGTGTACCGTGCGCACCACGAGTTGGCCTCGCTTCCGTGGGAGTTCTGTAGAAGTGCTCATGAAGAGGAATCTATATCCCCCCCCCCCACCTCATGAAGAGGCCGGGGATTTATATGCACTAAAAATCCGTGAAATATGCTTGCAAACATGCAACAAAAAAATGAAGAGGAAAGAATGTACGCAGCATCACAGCAGCATGTTTGAAAAAACGCTTATTTTTGCGCGATTACGACGTTTCCTCAGGATACAGTGTAACATGGGTTACGATTGAGGAAGAGGAAGTTAGACTGCTGTGTAGACGACGACGACGACAATAAAGATTCATTCTCCATAGAATTCGCCGCTCTGTCTCTCCTCTTTGCCCCTACTGCCAGCAAGACGAAACTATTGAACACTTTTTTCTCCATTGTTCGCGCTACTCATCCCAACGCGCCATGTTCCTAGCCGTCCCGCTCCGTGCCCACGATGTTCCACTGTCGGCATCTTCCATTCTGTCTTTTGGTAGATTGTCAGGTCGTCATTCCATTCCCCCGCTCGTCTTTTATTCAGTCATTTCATTCATCTCATCCTCTCATCGCTTCACGTAACTGTCATTAACTGGGCCCTCATGTCACGATCCGTGGCCAATTGCCCCGTGCTATGCGCCACTGCGGAGAAAGACGAAGAAGAAGAAGAAGAAGATTCATTCTTTCATGCACCATCTTACAGATAGCAGACCCTTAACCCTAATAGGAAATGACTCAGAATGGAAAGTAACAGAGTCAGTTCCTACTTGTAGTTCTGGTGGATGCACACTACGATATAGTGCTCCAAGTGCAGGGGAGTCGGGGGCCCAGGCAAGCCGTATGGCTTTCTGTTGGATCAACCGCGCACGAATTTCCTGGGGGGGGGGGGGATATGTTTAATGCAAAATAAGAAGAAGAAAAGGGAAGGGGGGAATTTCCTGGAGGTCTGGATACCCAGGGTGTTACGAAATGTCTGCGTTCAGTTCGACGGTTAGTTTTACTCGAAGCGTTCCTGCAATTCCTATTCCCAACTATTACAGGAACGCTTCGAGTAAAACTAACCGTCAAACTGAACGCGGACCTTTCGAAACACCCAGGGTTTCCAGACCTTCAGGAAATTCGTGGACTGTTGATCCAAACGGGCAAACGTCAGAGCTACAGCCACGAGAACTTAAGATAAGACAAGATAACTTTATTACGAACTCAAGGTGTGGGAAAATCAGCGAAAAAAAAAAAGCCATATGGCTTGTCAGGGCCCCCGACTCCCCTGCACTTGGAGCACTATATCGTAGTGTGCATCCACCAGAACTACAAGTAGGGACTGAGTGTGTTACGTTCCATTCTGAGTCATTTCTTATTAGCGTTGAGGGTCTGCTATCCTGAGGAGACGTCGTAATCGCACAAAAATAAGCGTGTTTCAAACACTGTTTAATAGACGACACTACATCCAAAGATTCGAGCAGGTGTTCGCGAGCAAAGATGCGAGCGGTAGCTGAGCTCTGAAGAACTGGAAATGTTGGTCGTGAGGAAGACGATCTTACAATCCGTAGCGCATCATCGTCTGAAGTGTAGTAGCTTTAGAATTTTTGACCTCAGGTACATCTCATTTACATTTGTATCTGAGTGCATCCAGTATAGCCATGCCGCTCCAATAAGGCACAGGTCTTGGTCGGACCTCCGATCTCGCTGCGCCGCAGCCCAGTCAACCACGAAATGTGGAATCAACGTTGAAATAACATTACAACTTCTACAATACCTTCGTGGAATCTGCGACAACAGGCAACGTAGATTCTACTTAAAAAAACGTCCGCTCGAAAACACGTAGACTCAGCTATAATTTTATTACGCTATTTCTACGTTGGTATAACATTCATCGAGTGTTGTGAATTACTGTTTATTCTACGTTGTCTAGTGCTACCTCCTCCTACTATGTTATGTTGAAGCTCCACTTCTGCGGAGGTGTCCTGAAAACTAAATGTGTCCAGATACAACAGTTTTTTATCCGCGTTTGCGCAGCGAAGCAACGGTGGCTATTAGCGGAAATAGATCAGTATAACTGTGTAATGCTGAATATCCAATCAGACGATGAGGACACGTCCTGTTACGTGCACATTTATTAAAGTTTTAAATCAGTTAAAGAAACATGTATAAAGAATATAACCACTGATAAAGCATGGTTGCTACACCTCTTCGGAGCGGTCATCCCCTGAAAAATAATGAAGAACATAGTTCATTTCATCTAGTAGGATAGCAGCTCAAACCCAGCCATAAAGAGACGTAAAAGGCAGACACGCTACAGCCAGTGGGAACAATGACTTACCGCAGCTTCATTCGGAATACAGCTGGTGCGATGCAGAAGCAGCCTAATCAACTAGCAAACGCAAGCGATGTCTTCGTCTTCCCGATTATGTCCTGCTCTTCATTGTTGTATAGAGGTACCAGGGACGCTACACATGTATGAGGTGGTCCAATGGATATGTGGGGAGACTAGAACTGTAACAAGGGAAAAGTATGGCATTGCTCTGAAATGCCTTTATGTAAGAATGCTGGATGCGGGCCCCCTCATGTTGACTGCGGAAAGGAAATTTATGCATGTTTATCTTTTCAGCCAGTATGCCAGTTTCACAAAAAGTCAGAGTATTTTTTTGCTTCTCCGAAACTTATTCGTAAGTGACATTTCGAAAACTGATCCTGCCTCAATACATTTGCATTACGCCGCCAAATTAAGCAATTATGCTAATCAGTACGTCGCGCGTCACACGCTACTCAGCAAATAAAAAAGTGCGCAGTAAAAAAGAAATGTTTGATGTGCTTGAAAAAGGACAAGTGGACAGCTTGGTGAATCATTAGCCCATCATATGTGCAGTGAGACATGTCACACGATAAACTTAAAAAAAAACACACACACACACACGCAAAAAAACATGTGTAGAATGTGAATGCAAAGCAGTAAATACATTATATATGCAGGGTGTTTTGTTTAGCCTTTACAGAATTTAAAAGAAAAGCTATGAGAGCAGCATATATGTCGTTTTGCATGTTGTGCGCTTATTGCTCCAGACGTCTCTTACAGCTGCAGAGCTGTACGCTGTTCTCGGTGCCGTACAGTACATTGCAAACTGAGCAACACCTGGTGACTGGTCAATCCTTGCTGATTCCAAGGGCGGCCTTCAAGCACTACGCGCATATGTGGCCTCCAGTGGTCTTGCGGTCACAGTGTACGACATCGTCTTATCGTACAATGCCTCCTGTCGCAGATGCGCACACAATCGAGGCTCCAGTGGATCCCCTGTCACGTAAGCATTGCTGGGAATGATGCTGTTGACAGAGAAGCACGTGATGCCCACCAACGCGGTCCCGCGCTAAATATATATATTTCACTTCTGAGGATGCAAAACGTATGTTGTGCGTCATCCAGCTCTATCCATTCGGAGCCACTGGTCGAGTTCCGCAGAGCCGACGTCGCTGCTACGCAGAATTGCCCCGAACCTGTCTTACCGAATCCCTCCGCGGATGTCCCGGCCGCTCCAAACTTTGCTCCACATACTTCGACTCAATGTCCCGTATAGGCTCAAACGTATTTCTGTTCAAGATAGGCGCTCAACCTTCGTTGTTGTGTTGACCACGCCACCCTTGGCTGCCGCCCCTTCAACTCGTCGGCCATCCTCGGCCCTTGGGACACCGCGGCCGACTCCAGGGCGGCCTTACGTCATGTGGTTGACTTCTTTGAGGCGACAGGGCCTAAAGGACTCATTATGACCCCAGCAGCGCCCTCGGACATTCCCACCATCACGATCACGTTCAGCATCGCCATCGCCACTTCGATCATTCCCGTCATCTCTCATCGTCATCACTCATCATTGTCACCACTCATATTAGACCCCCTAGCTATGGGGTAGCGTTCCACTCCTAGAGTGGAGAACCTCCCCACTTCATCATCACAATATATATATATATATGTTGTTCTTGTGTTGAACACGTGGTGTGCTTGAAGATTCCGAACATATTCTTCTCGAATGCTCGCGGTTTCGAACTGCACGTTCGCAATTTCCGAGATCCCTAGACCGTCTTGATAGCCGACACTTTGGCGTCGTGAAAGTTCTGGACGAATGGCCTGCGATTCATCGTCAGGGTGCACAGCGCTCACTCATCACCTCCGTTAAGAGCGTAAAGGAGCTCTCGTCTTTTTAGCTCTTTCTTTCCACATTTTTTTTCTCTATGCTATATCTGGAGTAGTTTGTCCCGCGGTGAGCGGGCTCACATCTCCATATTTTTTCTCCTACCATTATCATCATCATCATCATCGGTTTTGCAGTTGAGTCCTACGGCCACGCGGACATCCTCTCGAAGAAAGTATCCAACTATACAAGATGACTAGTTACCTAGAATTAATTAATTAAATATTTAATTAGGGAATTTCGGGCAAAAGCGAGATAACAGAAAGGGGAGACAATCCTCATTGAAATGCATTCTATCTTTTAAAAATAAGGTAACGAGCGCTTGCCGTGAACTATTCATCGTTGAATTTATTATGCAAATGAGCCGAAATGGAAAAAAAAAAAGCGGGCCTCAGGAACGCATCACCCTTCCCGACGGAGGCTTATCTGGCGAGCTAAGAGAGCACCTACTCCAATCATCTAGATCGCTCCAAATCACGTGGCCCTCTGACGTGAAATGAGCGTTGTACGTTGGGTGCGTTTTTTTTATTCTACCCTGGTAACCCCCGGGTTACGCACTACGTGACCCGAGTGAGATGTCACGTGACCTGTGGGTAGGTAGTGGATACCCGCGTTTAGCAATTTTCGCCCATTACGAGTTACGCCCGTCTCAGCGAACATGGCGGCAGAGGCAGACGACGTTTTTGACGAGGACATGATTGTAGAAGTTGCGGCACTTGTGCTGCTTGACGCATTTGACGAAGGGGAAGATGATGATGACAAAGGAAGAAAAAGGCATGCATCCAACGAAACAACAGTCGTGCTAAAGCCACCGAAATATGCTGGGAATCCGAAAGTTAAAAGACGCGGGACTCTCACTTGACGTCGTGTGACGACATAACCTTGCGCTATCCACCTGCTGAGCTGGGTCAGTGAGAGTATAGGTACCCAGAGTAACCCTCGAGCGACGAGTTGTTGAATTTTCCCCGGTAGGTTATGACGTCACTTCCGTCACCCTCGATTTTTCGCCCAGTAAGGGTTACCCGGGTAGAATAAAAAAAAAAAAAAACCACCTGCTGTATACGACCCGCACCCCTACGTCATTGATTACGTAAAGCGAACCGCGCAAAGGATGCTGGTGGGCACTATCAGCTTTATCAGTCTATCAGCCGACGCGTTTTTCTCGCTTCTTACCCATCACAGCAACATATAACCTCGAACCGGTCTTCTCGTGACGTCATGTGTTTGTTTGTGAACAGACGATCGTCTGTACTCCCTGCGTTCCCGGTCGCCTCGGTTTCGGTTTCCAATCATTTGGGTATCAAAATGCGGGGACGGATATTTTAACGCACGTGCGTGTTTCAGATGAAAAAAAAAAAAAAAAAGCCAGAGGTCTTTGGCTGCACGTATAGCATATGTTTGTAACTCAAACGTCGCCATGCCAGTACTGGACAGGACGTGTTTCAGGATTTTTTAAACGTAGAATGGCGTTCAACGAGGATAGTCTCAGAATCTGCTATCTCGTTTTTGCTCGAAATCCCCTAAATCAAGAGTTAGTCAATTAATTAAGTTAGCTAATTACTCATCTTGTGGTTGCATACTTTCTTCTCTATTCTCACTCATCTATTCTGCTCTCATAGCTTTTTTTAATAAAAATTCTGTAAAGTCCCCTGTGTAAAGTAAAGCTCCCTGTTTGTATGCATCATTCGTGACCAAAACACTGTCATATAAGTGGTAGACACAGGTTCCTCTCCTATTAGAACCGCAGCTATGCATAGGGCAGACAATGTCGCACAAGTGATATTGGGAGGCCTCCGAGAATGTTATGAGGTTATGCAACGCAGGCATTGAGGTTCTGTTTCCTTTCCCCATTTATGCATTAGTATACACAAACATCAACGTACATAAAATACAAAAATTCCTGAAACGAAAAGATGTGGACAAATATACCTGCGTCAACTTTTTTTTATGTGCGTGTGTGCGTTTTCACGTGTTCGACATCTGAAATCACTGCACTACGTACTGTATGAACGCGCGACTTCAACGATAGAGAAAAGCTCGGTTGCAAACCGATGTCGACACAGGAAGGCGTTTCCTGAAGCCATATCGTACGATAACACAGACAGCGTTAAAAATTACCACAGTTGGATCTTCACACACAGGACTTTAGGCTGTTGCAGCGAAGTTTGTGGAGCGTCATTTCGGACACGAGCGGCCACGGATACAACGGTAGGTGGTTTCAGGAGCGGGTCCTCCATGGTGTTTCAAGCTGTCCGGCGCCAAGGAAAGATACAAAACCTGTAGGAAACCCACAGAAAAAGTGGTGCATCTTGCCAAGTGCAAACAACTCGATACCATGCATGTGAAAGTGCCGCGTCGTCTGCTAAACTACCGCGCGTTGCATGTTTTGGGGCGCTGACGGTGCTGCTCTCCGGCGCCACCTGGCCTGCAGAAACAGGTCTATGGCGATCACTTCATCCTTTCCTGTGTGTTCCCGATGTCACTGCGTATTTTTGAACGCTTACATGTGTAACAACACCAGCAGCATGGCTGAATCGATAGAGCACTCTTCAGCAAAAAGCATGGATATAGCAAAAAACACTGTCATGTCGATGATGGAGGTTGTCAGAATATATGTAGTTCGAGCGGTTAGGGGGACGAGCTGTTGGTGCACTTGATCAGGTGACGAGACTGATCATACAGGGAAATATGCAGCAAAACAGGCAGGACTGATACAACTTGGACCGATTAACACAAAAATACGTAAACATACAGAACAGTGAGACAGCTTACAGCAAGAGTGCCAGGATAAAAAGACACACAGGAAGAGGAAAGGGGGAAAATGGATTTCTTATACAGCACTAGAAGAATCGGGGTAAATGATTTGAATTTTTTGCCTCACGTAATTCTAATTCACCGGAGAAACTGAATGGGCCCTGCTGTCTTCCTACAAAGACACCTTTATTTTTTTTTTTACGTGGTAGTAGATTTCGTGAATATTGCAACAGTACTGGGATAGATAACTCTGAGGGGACTGATCCGTGGTGCCTAAGCTTTTATCTAGACAGCCCGTCTTACGGAACATCATCCAAACTCGTGCCGAAAAAGAAAATAATTCACTCGACGCGGAATTAAGAATAATGGGAGCATCCGACGAGAAACTTCGCGATAAAAAGTTCTTTGACGTGATAACCAGGCTCTGCACTTTAAAACGAAAATTTTCTTAAATTGGTATCCGATTTTTTATTTTATACGCGCTGCAGCTGTCAAGTGTGTCGTAAAAATAGAAAATGCTCTCTTTACTTTCATATTCAGCGTCCACTTGAGAACGAAAATGCAGAATTACTTACGGTATCCGCGGTTAAACTTAAGAAAGAGTGGCTTCCATACCTTGCGAACGGAATAATGCCAGAGAGAAAACCAAAACACGCTGCAGACTATTGTAAGAGTCGCCTACGTTGCACGTGAAAACGGAAACGCGCGAGGTAGTAGGAAGATCGGAATGATTATATTAAAACTATGTGACAAAGACAGCTGCCAAATTCAAGATCACCAATGTGGTGTCAGCGAGTTCAAGCACAATTGGCTTATCATGTTTCAGGGAACCGTTGTCTATAGCTACAACGGTTCGGAAAATATGATAAGCCAATCGTGCTACTTCTTTGAACTCGCTGACACCACATTGCTGATCTTGGATCTGACAGCTGTCTCTGTCGCGTCGTTTACGCACAGTGCTTCCGGTCTGTGAAACCTGTCTAGTACTGCTCTACTACATTCACTAACCAGTGCTTTAAGCTTTTTCTAAAGGTGACTTTTTTGTCAAAGGCAGCAATTTCGAACTTCTGTAGGATATCCGCTGGGATAACTGTGGATAAGGACGAGGTAGTGGGATCGAATCTGGGTGTGCTGTCTAAAATTTTTTATACGTTTCCTCCAGGGTACCCAGCTCGCCCCGAAGTCTGCCCAGGACGCGCGCTAACCTCCTCGCACTCCTTTCTGCTGCCCTTTTTCCATCTCTCCATATCTGTACACCCGCCACAGTCTTTCGAGGTGCTAACACGGAATAAATAGCACGGTAATCCGAATAAAATCTTCTGAGTTTATCGTATTGTAAGCATCACTTCCGGGTTTCTTGTCTTATCTGAAAAGGAGTTGATAGTTCGAGGATCTCACCTGAGGCTGCATTTGCGAAACCGGGTCACCTCTAATCGAGAGAAATAACGATGACTTTACCAGCATCCTTGGAGAGCTTAGAGGGCGACAGAGTGATTTTCTTCAGAGACTGGGTATACTCCCAAAATCGATTCCGGGACCGTATGTCTAGGGCTAACTTTAAGGATAGATTCTCCGAAGCGGAGCGAAATAGAAACGGGTGGACAAGGCGGGCACAAGGACAAGAGATGGAATGAAGAAAAATCCGCAGGATGCGGACGCCACTGAAATGTATTCACGAGTATGCAGTTACAAACCTCATGTTGCTAAGCGCAACCGCGGTGTGAAATTTCAAGCGATCGCTACTTTTCGAGTTTCAAAGCTTTAACATTGCAAACAAGTGCCTCGTACTGAGCGCCGCATTACTACTCGTACAACACTTATCCTTCACGAACTTATCCTTCCTGTGAATGTGTTACGTACGAGCATTATTAGATGACCATTCCTTTCCTTTCCTTCGTTTTCCCAGTTTTTTCTTTTCCTTTTTCCTTTTTTTTCCTTTTTTCTTTTCTTTTTCGTTTCCCTTTCTCTTTCCATCCTTTTCTTTTTCGATTTCCCCCTTTTTTTTCGGAATAGCAAGCCGACTCTTTGCCTGGCTAACCTTTCCTTTCCTTTTTTTTTCTTAATAAACATGTACCCCCCCCTCCCATTTCGATAAAAGTCCCCAATCATCAACATCATCATAATAGACCAGCTGTTATTTCTTTCGAACCTCCTACGATTAACGGGCCGCCAAGATAGACGAATCACTAAGCACAACGATTTTCAGCCCAACGCCGGTTACGAAGTGAAAAGATTCAAGTGACATAATGTCGCTCTCCTGTAAAGCGTGCTTTCACCGCATAGGCATTGTGCTTGGAGGAGAAGCCAGGAAGCGATGAACACTTTTTTTCTTCTTTCTCTCTATACCTTCTGTCTTCTTGAAAAAAAAAAGTTCATGAATGAACCTAAAACGGAATTGCTTGCCACGTCACGACAATCGCAAGGGGGGAGGGGGGGTGATCGTGCGTCCTGGGCAGACTTCACGCGGAACTGTGCCGACATTTGTCCTACAGCGCGTCTGAAGAAAACTCAGGGAAAGCACCCAGACAGTACAGCAGGCGCACGGATCCGAACCTGAATTCGCGTTCGAAATGTGTAGGGACGAGATGCTGAGCCTGGACGAAAGCTATGATATACCGTTGTAAATATAGAATGTTACACAGATAATCCGCAGATCTTTGCTCAGACACATTTAATTAGACGTGTTTCCTGACTTACTCTAACATACGAGACAGAAGGCCAACGCGTTCCGTTCCTTTAGTTATGTTAGACGTTTTGGGACTGCACATTGTCACACTTTGTATAACCAAACTCACCTGGAAGGACCAGGGCAGAAACCCAATGGCAGCCATACTACTTTTGTAGACTTCTTGGTTCTTAACGTTCTTGGGAAAGCGCCATTGTTTCAAGCAAGGAGCGTCTACCAGACATTGACATGCACGTGAAGGGCAGCTCGCGGAACCAAACTTTCTGAAAATTCGTATCGTGACGCGTTGAAATCTCCATAGAAAAAGAAAAAAAAAGAAAAAAAATGCACCAGTGCGACCTAGGTTTCGACTAGCTGTTCCAGGACGCTTGACGTGTGAAAGCACTGAATGATTTAAAATATTATTTCAGCACGTATGTCCTTCATGTAGTTCGCTCATGCACAAAGTGCGTGCTTTCTACACATATTGAGCAGGGACTATACACTGTATGCCCTGTCATATGGAATATGTGGAGAATATCTTACTGAACTCTCACGCTGTAAAGGTAATCGCCACAGCTGGGAACAGTGTTGTGCACCGATTTTGAAAGTAAAGTTGCGTTCCACTGTGTAGGATAAATAAGTATTCCGTTCAACGTTTAAGATAACGTATTACATATCGAACACCCTCAAAAAAGTGTCAGGTAAAAATCGGACATTTCCCACCAGGCGAAAGCTTTATATCCTTCGTATTTCATCCAAGCGCGCAATCTTTTCGAAAGTCTCCTGCCTGTAACCTTACATAAGAGAAAGGCCATTAAACGCAAGGGGTACTTTTTTTTTTTTACAAGGCTCGTAAGAATGCCGCTATCGCCGCTCTCCAAGCACATGCCCCTAACGATATACACCTGGCGCAAGCGTAATATCTACACTACGTCGCCGGACGTGCTTTTATACTTTATAGATATATACTTGACGGTATAGCCTCAATATGGTAGTGTAGGCTTTTGTTATCGTTGTAGGAGCCATCTAAAGAATAACACTCATTCCCATCCCCTTCTTAAAGGCAGCGATGTTGTAAGCACATAAAAGATACCTGCCAGGCATTTTGTTGTGGATATACCCAGGTATGTACGTATACGAGCTCATATAAGTGTGCTTCTTTTAGTGGCGCCTTTATTTATTTATTTATTGCTTCGGGTTGTTTGTATTATTTCTTTTGCCCCGCATTTTGTGCTCGTTTTGTACAGAAAAGCGGGCAACCATAAGACGGTGCTTAGCAGATTTCACAAAACGGAGGTCCTTTTCGGTTCTTTCAGAACACAATGAAGAAATATTTGAGTAATATCGTTGTTTGCTTTTTCTCTCGTTGCGCTCGTTCATGCGAATGTACGCATTCTGAGGTTGTCCCACTCAGCAAATATCCGGGGTGCTGTTCATAGTCGGGGTTAGTACAGGAACAGGTAATAGTGGTCCGCGTGAGGCAGTCTCTCACTGGATATACGGCCACGCAGACTCGTACGTAACTCGAGTGCCGTACTCAAAATACTGTGCTTTATAGTCTATTTCAAGTATTTCTTTCAGTATTTTCTACTCAAGTACTCTAACTGCCATAATGGTAACCACCTGTTACCATTATCTAACCATAAAATAATGCTCAATGTTTTATGGTAAGATATGCCGCTCATGTTCTATGACGAATTCAGCTGGTCTATCCGGAACGGCGTTTTTTGCTCTCCGGCGAAGAATAAACCTCTACCCGAGAAACGCCATCATGACGTTGGTAGACACACCGAAACCAAAACAGATCGGAAAGGGAGAGCTGTGTTCCACGAATGGGCAATTGTTCGCTGCCTCCTATTGAAAGAAAAGCAGGACTGAAGGTCGCGTCCTTTTAAGAGACCATCGGTAATCCCCTCAAGACCATGGCTTTCGGGCGCGACCTTGCTCGCCACTGGCATTGAACGTAGTTCAACTCTACCAAACTCGTGGCGCTGTCGAACATTATGACGTCATTTGTTTACAAACAGGTAGAGGTCTATTCGTTCACTGGTCGATCCACTGGCAACGCCCCCTGGATACAGAAGGCCTGCTAATTGCCTTCTCTGCCTCCTTCGCCACGTCGACATACAAAGTCAGAATTCGTCTGCTACCAGATTGGCCGATCTGGGAAACTTGCAAATGATGGCAGCGAACTTCGTAAATTTGAACCCGCAGACTAAAAGTACAACACGCTTTCCAGAAAATCAGTCCCGAGAACAATATGGGACAATGTTACGCTCGATTTTGTTTTCTCATTTAGTACGGTGGATGTTTGCTACTCGCAGACGACAGTTGCTGCCCGTGAAGCCGATGGTGGCTCGTCTTTACTGTTCGCTCGCTGGAAGCACGTTCGTGATTGGCTACGGTCGTTGAAAACTGGTTCCTAATTGGCTGACTCTTAGTCGTTACGTCACGTCGACGGGTAAGCAGGCTTTATGTATCTAGGTGGTGTTGCCACTGGTCGGATTCACGTGGTTCACTAGTCGTGTCAGACCAAGTCGCTCTGCAACGAAGCACTCGTTATGCTTCTTTCGAGTGGTTCTGTCACGTGGTCCACTCTCTCTTCTTCCGTCGAGAAACCTCGGATTGGCCCCAACTCTAACAGTGCACCATTTGTGGGTACCTCACACGAAAAAAAAAAAAAAAGACAAGAAAAAGTAAAAAGAAGTAGCCATAAGTTACAGTTAGCCTACAAAAATAGTAAATGGGTTACAGTTACTCTTTTTGAGATGTATTACAGCTACAGTTACCATGTTAAAGTAACTTAGCTACTACTTTACGGTTACACATAAGAAGAAGAAAGAGCCGAATAAATGTTACTCTAGAAAACTTTGCCTTAGCAGTTCTACTGTACATAGTTATACGGTGTGTCATTTTAGCTGCGTATGAGATGACAGAAGTCGTGGAATACGCAGTGGGGAAAAACGGCAGTGTACTTGAAGCCTCGGCAACGCGTGGATAATATATAGTAATATCTGAGTGACTCAGTTCGTTACACTTTACAGTTACTTTCACCAAAAGCGGTAATTTGATAGAGTTAAAAGTCATTTTCGAACAAAAGCAACTATAGGTGCAAGTTACTTGTAACTTAGTTACCCAAGCGCACTGTAGTCACTCCCACGTCTTGCGATGCCGAACAATGACGAGCCGACTGGCTAAGTTTCTCGGATGCACGTAATAGTGAGTTTTAATGCATCGTACGCTATCGTCTTTGCGTACGCAAAGAATGGCGTGGCATTTCTGCGAACTGCTCGAACCTCCCTTTATCTTTTGCGCGCAGGACCACGAACGCTATCCCTTACGACGTACGATACGAATGTTGGCAAACCGTTGCTACGGTTATCGTTGCTATCGGAGCCAATCACAGTCGTGTGTGACTCAGAATCGTATCCACTGATTGGTTCCGGTTGATACGATTCGACGCAAGTCACGTTATCAACGGTTTGCTAAAACTAGCAATATATTTTGCTGCAGAATAGACGATGACAACAGTGTGGTTAGGACGATCAAAGGCTGTGACACGGACGACTGCAAACTCTCAACACTGGTGGTTCGTTGTTAGGAACTGTTCTTATAGATTACTTTTCACGTGATGTACACGGAATCAACACAAAGAGAACTGATAAGGCAGAATGTCGTCCTCCTTCCAGATAACGAACGCGGCTATCTTGCAGCTATCGGCATAGCTTCTTGGTTGCCAGCCGGTGCGTAGATACTCATCTTCTTCTAGCATGAGCGCAATAAAAGATGAGCTTCCCCGTGCGTTTTTATGAAAAAGGCCTAAACACCGTTGAACCCTATGAACCGTTTGATCCCTATGTTGAGATAAAACTGCAGTTTGATTAAGCAGAGGAACCACCAGTTGAGATGATTCCTAGGCAAATTGAGGCCTTGTATCTATTTGTCCCTTCTATGTTGTTCCAGCCTCAGAACATCAATTCTTTCATGACCAGTTGAGAGTTTGCAGTCGTCCGTGTCACCATACCTTTGCTCGTCCTAACCACCCTGTTGTCATCGTTTGTTCTGCTGCAAAATATTCGTAAGTACGTACCAACTACTCCAGCTTGTTCCATTAGTGCACATAATAACTTCCGCCAGGCTTTTGGCTGGAGCACGATTGTTTTCGCTGGTGAATTGGGATTCGGCTCTGCCGTGTCGGATTTTGTTGCTCCGTGGCTTACTCGCGTGCTCGCCCCAAATCGACCAGTGGAATTGGCCTCATGTTTTTCTGGGAGAATATTTGTTGTGCTGAATGTCATATCGCTTGTGAACTCTGCTGGTACGAACTGAACATTACGCTCCACTTCACCGCTCAAGTGTGAGACGGAGTCTGGCGAATTCCACCGGTCGAACCGGTGCAGTTTCTTTTGCTCCCCGGCGGAAAATGTGGGTTTCACTGGTCGATCCGCACCGGATTCGCACGTTCTCGCTTGTTGTTCCAAATCAGCTAGGTCAACACATCCTAGATAGTACAGGTTGGGACAAAAGTTTACGGAACACGCGACCGACGTACTTTTTCTTCGGTGCGACACCCTAGCGGCTGCCGGAAGCGGGTGAGTTCACTGTTTCGGAGGGGTGGATGGATGCGCTGTTAGCGACACGCAGTGGTCGCTCCAGTGTCGCTTGGATGTGCCTGGGAAGCACGAGTTCCCGCTGGCTGTGTGTCGCTCACAGCGCACCCTTCCATCCCTCCGAAACAGTGAACTCACCCGCTTCCGGCTGCCGCTAGGGTGTCGCACCGAAGAAAAAGTACGTCGCTCGCGTGTTCCGAAAACTTTTGTCCCAACCTGTACAAGGCCTGCCCAGCTCACGAAGGCCTGCGTGAGCCTTGCGAGCTGCTTTGAGTAGAGCACTAGAAAAACAAGTTTCAGCGTACCGCCAACCCCTTGGCTTGACTTGGCTTCGCCTGACGTAACCAGGCAACGCCGCCATTTCTCTTCCACGCAAATTGGGCCAGCTGTGTTGACGCTCTGCGACAAATGCAATTTTATGTAAACTCCCGTGAGATTACCTGTGCCAGACGATCCTAGACGGTACATAAACTACTGTGTGTACAGATATACGGGCATAGCCAAT